>NC_140512.1:20680138-21067638 GCF_964339955.1 Pipistrellus hanaki
AATTACACCATTGAGTCTTGTGCATTTAACATTCTCTTATTAAGTTATGTTCATATATATTTATTTATTTTGATTTCTACATGTAAATCCCCTCTTCACCAGACTAAGCAAGTAGGACATGCCATTGATTTAATATTTCTATAAATGAACATGGCAGAAAATGAAAAAAAAAAATATATATATATATATACACACACACATATGTAACAGGTATGTTATACATGTGCATAAATATGTATGTGTTTATAAATATCCATGATTAGTTATCTCCAAAAATTAAAGTGCTAAAATAAATTTTACCTTAGAATTTTACACCAATAACTAATATTTTGAGATAGTTCACAGGTCTTTAAATAGATTTTAATTGTTTTAATCTCAGAATAATTCTGTTAATTGCCTCTTACAGATTATGATCACTGTTCATTTCCTGTTTGTTGTGTTTAGATAAATTTTCCTCTTAATACGATATCAAATATCACACAATTATTTTAAACTAGAGTCCCGATGCACAAAATTTGTGCAAGGGGCTCAGCCCTCATAGCCATGGCTTCATCTGGAAGGTCGTCCAGAAGTTCACCCAGTCTAATGAGCGTATTATGCTTATATTATTATAGATTACTATAGATTACGCTTTTATTATTATAGATTACTAGAGGCCCAATGCACGAAATTTGTGCAAGAGTAGGCCTTCGCAGTTTACAGATCGTTGCACTGGTGGGGTCCCTCAGCCTGGCCTGCACCCTCTTGGAATCCGGGACCTCTCAGGGGATGTCAGGTAGCCAGTTTCAGCCTGATCCCCATAGGCCCAATCCAGACAGGAGGGAGCCCGATCCTGTGCATTTAGCATCTGTCCCCTGGTGGTCATTGTGCATCATAGTGACTAGTCAACTGCTTGTTTGGTCATTGGTCGCCTGGTCGCTTAGGCTTTTATACATATACTAGAGGCCCAGTGCACAAAAATCATGCATTGGGGGGGATCCTTCAGCCCACCCTGCACCCTCTCAAAATCCAGGACCCCTCAGGGGATGTCCAACTGCTAGTTTAGGCCCGATCCTGCAGAAATCCCACAGAAATCCCTGCGGATCAGACCTAAACTGGCAGTCAGACATCCCTCTCGCAATCTGGGACTGCTAGCTCCTACCTGTTCACCTGCCTGCCTGATCGCCCCTAACCACTCACCCACCTTCCTGATTGTCCCTAACCACTCACCTGCCTGCCTGATTGCCCCTAACCACTCACCCACCTTCCTGATTGTCCCTAACCACTCACCTGCCTGCCTGATTGCCCCTAACCATTCTGCCTGCATCTTTGGTGACCCCTAACTGCTCACCTGCCTGCCTTAATCGCCCCTAACCACTCTGCCTGCCTGCCTGATCTCTCCTAGCTACCTCTGCCTGCCTCCCTGGTGGGCCCTAATTGCTCACCTGCCTGCCAGATCATCCCTGCCACTCTGCATACTTTCCTGATCTCCCCTCACCACCTCGCCTGCCTGATTGCCCTTAACCACTCTGCCTGCCTCTGTGGTGGCTCCTAACTTATTACCTGCCTGCCTGATCGCCCTAACCACTCGCTGGGGGGCAGCCAGCTGGGGTGAGGGGCAATGGTAGTTCTGGTCATCCCACCATTTCGATTGCTGGGATTTTATTATATAGGATAGATTATTCAATTTGTATAAATGTGTTGAAAAGAATATGTAAAATTAGGTATTAGCCAAGAACTTATTTATCTTTCTTTTTTTTCTCTCTCTCTCAGAAAAGAGTATAGGATTTCAGGCAATGTGGGTTTTAATCCTCATTTTGTCATGTTTAGCAGGGTGACCTCAGCTAGTTGTCTAAAAAAACTAGTCAGATGATATGATAGGTCAATGAGGTAACCTAACACATGTGAACTACTTAGTTTAAGAGTTAGCAGATAGCAAGCCCCCAGTATTATAAGCTCTGCAGTTCTGATTGTATCACCATCATAACTCTTGCCTTTGATTACTTATAAAATCTAGAGTTATAATGTGTATTATACTAACATTCTTTTCACTTGCTAAATTGTAAAAAAAATAAATTAATTATTTAAGAATCTTTACTACATAGAACCTGCATACAGCTTTATATTTTTCAATGTAAATGTACCATCTGATTTGATCTTCAATTCTAGTGCAGGTAGACTCCATAGTTATATATTCTTTGACAAGAAGGAAAATCAGCAATATGATTACTGTGGCTTGCCCAGTTCACAGTTCTATTAATGTTCCTGAAGCTGTGATTAGCACATGGGCCATGTGATCCCTCTTCTAGAACTCATATAATACATCTATCATCTGCTTCTTGAATATTTTGCAATATTTATCTTACCCAACTTTTATCTTCCTCTTTTACTTCACGTGTTAAATTCCATGAGTCAGCTTATCTTAAAGTATGTCATAAAGGATTTTTAAGAACCATACAAATTCTAGAGTAAATTTTCTTTATTCTGCTTACATTCTTGAAGTGGCAAAAGCCTTTCAACGCATGATTCAATACTTAAAAATACTCTATGAAAGTTAATGGTGTAAAAATGGAAAAAATTGGTAATTTAAAAATATAATAGTTTGGTAAGGCCAAGGAAGTCCAACATTACAAATTTTTCATACAAATAATAAATTAAAGTAAAAATACAATAAAAATGAAGTTTTAAAAGTTTAATATTTTTTAAATTGTCAAATGTTAAAAGACTATTTCCTTACTATTATAAGGACAAAAATACCCCATACAAAAGGATAAATAAGGACATTATCACAACTTAAAGTTGTTAACAAAATTAAAGATCTGAATAAACCAGTTGAGTGATGTGTGAAAATAGGTAATCTCATACATTGTATACATGTATGAACAAACATGTAGTGAAACACTCCTTATCAAAATAAAGTCCACATTTCTTGACTTAGAAATTATACTTTCTTCTGTTTACAATCTTAAGCAAAACTACATGTACATGAATTTTCAGCATTGTTTTTTGTAAGGTCAAGATCTAGAACCAATTAAAAATGTCTATTAAATAGGAGTCTGATCATTAAGACACTATATTATTTTTTTGTGGACTATGTTTTAATTTTAGAAAAGAGTTTCTTCATGATAGGGTATGTCCAAGGCACATAATATGAGAATAGACAAGTTGTAGAAAGTAGATTCAGTGTATATATTATCCCATATACATATGTATATGATGTTAAAATTAATTACTGGGATGGAGAGAACATATCTAAAATGTTTTACTTCTGAGAAATAGAATTGGGGGTTGAAAAAAACTTCTTATTTTATATATTTCTATAATTTTCAATATTTCTTAGTTGTATATAATACTATGATAAATTCTCTAAAATAAAAATGTATGATAGTCAATGATGACCATTGCAATCATTTATGAAACAAGTACTATATGTCAGACTTTGCGCAGAGTCCTTCAGATCATCACTCGCTCAGTCTTTATAAAAATTCTAAACTGGAGATATTTTCATTGTGACTAAGAGAGGCACTTTATCACAAATAGGAGGTGATGGATGATGCCAAGTTCAAAACTCAGGTCCGTTCACTTTCACATCAAATGTTCTATCCCAATCAAACCATGGCATTTTTATGGTATAAACAAAGCAGCAGAATAACCCTGGATTTCTGGGTATTTCCACCCATTGGAAATATTTTATGGTTCAGATCATTGTTGTGTGAGGTCATTCATTCAACCAGTTGAGCCTGGTCTGTGCTTTAGGGATTCAGCAGTAAACTAAACAATAAGTATCCCCCTTGTTGCCCTCCTCACAGAGCCCACATTCTAGCTGATGCAGAGCCAGGACAAGAAAATAGGTCAAGTGCATGTCTCCTGGTGCTATGTATGCTATATAATCTGCAGAAAACAAAGTGGAGAAGGGAGAAGGGCAGGAGCCCCGTCGGAAGGGAAACCTAAGTGCCTAGTGGTCAGGCCCCTGTCAAGTGTAGCATAAAACTCACCCCATTTCATTCATATCATCACCTTCTTATTTAATTTTCTCTCTTTTTTTATTTATTAAGAAAGTAAGAGTAAGTAGTTATATAAATCCTTAGTGATTATAATTAGCACCTGGTAACATCAGCATTCATTTATGTCTGTCTGATTACAAACCCTATGTGGTTTCTCACAAAAAAAAAAAAAAAAAAAAAAAAAAAAAAAGTTCCCAAAGAATTGTGCCTAAATTGACTTTATGATATTGAAAAATGTACTCTACTCTTTATTCTGCCAAAAATATCTAGTGCGATAGTGGCTTTACATAAGGCAAGGGTATACCGTCATATAAGGCATATGCCTTCAAAACATTGTGGGTCCATAATCTTTAATAAATAGTGAAAACCTCAACATTCTTTACTCTGAAATGGATACAGCAATTTCCTGCCTTGCTGCTCGGGTTGTATGTTTTGCTCAAAATCTAAATATACGATGGCAGATCTCCCTTAGCCGTGCGCTTTCCGGGGCTCATGTGCTAAGCCACTCAGGAACGGTTGTCTCTGGGACTGAACACTTAACAGCTGCCTCTGGGAATGTACATTTGATTCTTTCTGCCGCTCATGGGACTGTGGGACATTTTCCTCTCCAGAGACAGAGGAATTGGATAGAGGGCATTAGGCTTCTGATTAAATAGTGATCCAAGTAAGTGCAAGGCCACTTTAGGCATCTGTTTTGCATGTATTTATTCTGAAATATCTTTCTCTAACACTGTTCATAGTTTCATTATAATCTAACTATTTTTCAGTATGTTTAAAATATACTTTTTAAAAACAAAACAAAAAACATTTTATCTGAACTCATGTTGGTGAGCTATTTCTGGATTGTCATATTTGTGTGCGCGTGTGTGTGTGTGTGTGTGTGTTTGTGAGAGAGAATTAGATTGAGAATAAAATTTATCAGAGCATTTTAAATAAACTTGATATGTTTAATCAAAATACTTAATTATCTTTTATATTTCCTTTTTACTAATACAACAAAGGTAAAAGGTCACCATTATAAGGAAATCATCTTTCTAAGGCAACTAAAAGTCTCTGTAAGTTATTCGTTTAAAATGAAAAGCACAAATTATAATGAAATTGTGCAAAGCCATTTCTACATTAACCTAATTAAGTGAAATCTGAGGGGGAAAAACCCCAAAATACCTACAGTGTTTTATAACATGTTGTTGATTTTTAAATACATGTGTCTGTAAAAATGCCTTGGAAAGAGAAAGAAACACATGAGGAAAACATTTTGAAAAGAGTGCTTTGGATTCCTTTCTTCAGTTGTACCGCTAACATGTGATAGGATTCTCCGCATGCCCAGAGGGAATAGCAGGAGCAAGCCAATGATGAGGACTGGCTTCCATGTGATGTAATGGACTAAGTATATCTCTGCTTGTTTTTGTCCTGTTGCTTCATTTCAAGGTTGACTTGGAAGCATTTATTAAAGGCCTGTCTGACAGGTGACAGTTTAACCTTCTGAATAGTTTGATTTTGCCTTTGGGATTCTGAAAACTTCTTTGTAAGAATGTATTCTTAAGATTGAGGGTCCTTGCCCCCTCCCCCCACTCACCCCCCTACCCCAAAGTGCAAGGCCTTCTATTTTGGCTAGATTTAAAAATAAGCCAGTCAGTGACAGAAAAGTACCACATGATCTCACTCATTTATGGATAATAAAGAACATTATAAGCTGATGAGCAAAACTAGATACAGAGGCAGAGAAGCATGGAACAGACTGTCAAACAACAGCGGGAAGGCTGGGGAGGGGAGGGTTGGGGGACAGGGAGAGAGAAGAGATGAACCGAAGGACTTGTATGCATGCATATAAGCATAACCAATGGGCACAGACACTGGGAGGGGGGTAAGGGCATGTACTGGGGGCTAGGGGAGGCTGCGGAAGGTCAATTGGGGGGGAAAAGAAGGCATATGTACTACTAATGGTAATACATAAAAAATAAAGGACATGTACAATATGAAAAAATAAAAATAAAATGATGTTCTTTTAAAGTATACTTTTTAAGATATGTATTAAAGGCTCATTCTAAATAGTAATGCTATTTGCAAGTTATTTGATCATTGTATTTTGGCTGAAAACATTTAAGATCAACTTAATATTGTGAATTTTTTAGGTGGATTTTGCTGTACCCATGAAATTTTTATAAGATTCACAGAACATGATAAACAGTTAAGAACTTCCAGTTAGAACAATAGGCCATTTCCTTTTGTAGAGTCTGTTTGTCATCTCTGTTGATTGACAGGGTCTCCAACTGTTCAAGATATTAGCCTCCATGCACTTCAGATTCACGCTGTATAGAAAAGTGTATTCTACTTAAACTTCATGAAATGAGCTTGGCAAGCTGGCCATGACAGTGAAGTGCAGCTCTCATTAATCTCCCTAATTTACATTCCATCATTTGGGGTAATGGCCGTATGGTGAAACAGAATGTATCACAGGCGGCTTCAGTTCTTTTTCCACCCTGGCCTCTGACTTAGTTGGATAGGCAAACGGCCAAAAATAAATAACTAAAATGCTGCTGTGTATCTCAGATATAGGTAAGGGGTCCTTTCCAGACCGCAAGAATAGACGCTTAAGAGCCACACCAGTGTGATGTGTGTGGGGTTTTTTTCTTTTCCTTTTTTTTTTTTTTTTAAATTCCTCTGGCAACAAACCACTCACTGGGATTTGACAGACATTGTGGCCTTTTTTTTTTTTTTTTTTTTTTTTTTAAAGCATATTTAAACTCACACACTTTGTAATGAGGATTTCAGTGCAGGGTTTTTTCTGCAGAATACCATTTGATCCTACTAAGAGTTGTCTGTTCCAATGTTTGAGCACTTGACTGAAAAATCCTTCTTAGCTTTTTTAAAGGTAAGTCATATGATTTTTTTTTAAAGATAAGAGATTTCTATCTCCCAAATGATAGATGACACTACTATATAAAAACCTCTTAAGAAGTTATATAACAACAACAAAAAGCAGTGGCTGTTTTGTTAGTCACTAGGCTTTATTTAAAAATTAGGTTTGTGTTGTTTTCTAAGTTATCAATTTTCTACCTTTTATGTTTTAAAAAATATTAAAACCTTGTTCAATGCTCAATGACAGTTCACTTCTTGACATTTAAAATGATATGTTTTTCTGTAAACATTTATTTGTTAATATTTAAGATGATTTACAATACAATTAGATTATTATAAAACTTACATTGTATAATTAAACATGGTTTTTTAATTTAAATTATGAATAGAAATGATCATAAGTGAATTCAATATAGTAGAATTAGTTGTTATAAATGACTTGCCACTCTTATGTCAACATGCTATCTTGTATGCAATTGTTAACTATTTATTACTTTATAGAATATTAGCATACTTAATTTTCTATCTGATTACACAATTTTTGGTGAATTTGACCTTGTCTGCATGATTAAATATATAAATGCAATGTATATTTAGATACAATGTATATTTAGATACATTCTGATTAACTATTTTTTTAATTATCAAACATTATAATTGTCCTGGAAATGGTAAATTATATTAATTCCAAATAATGATTCTAGATGTTATCCCTGGCCCAAGTGTAAATTACATAACATTTGTTAGCAAAATAAAAATAAAACAAAACTGACTTTTTGGGCTATTTAGGAAGCTTATTAAAAATAGTAACAAATTATTTTATTGAATCATCATACCAAGTATAAATAAAAGATAAATCATTCTGAAGAAATTAAAAGTTTCAATTTAATTGCACTAAGTGAATCCATCTATAACTGTAAATGGCATAAATTCTCTAGAGTGAATCTCAAATAGTTACTTGGATTATCAGGTCACATATTGAAATACATTTTTAAATTGCATGCATGTACTTTTTAGTCCATTCCTATCTGAGTAATGTTTTGTTTTGTTTTAGTACAGGGATATTTTTATTTAATTTCTAAGTATGTATCTTTTTTAGTAGTCCTATCAGGTTTCTCTGAATCTATCAGAAGTTTTAGAATCTTTATCCAAACAAACCTCACAAGCCTAAACCCTTGCCAGTAATGTCTCATGGATCTAAAAGAAACATTGCTTTTAATATTGGTTTGTAAAATAACCAAAATTAAATTTTTAAAAGTTTTGTTATATAGAGTCTCCAGCAGTCTACTGAAACTTATGAAAGAAGAAATATGAAGACATTTTTTCATTTATCAGAATTACTATTAAACATGTACAATACATCAAATACACAGTCATCATCTAATAGGTTAAACTAGAGAATAAAATTCTCAGAATATAATTCTGAGAGAAATCTCATAATTATAATTGGAGAGATACTTGGACAGAGTATACTGAAAATTTTGAAATTTATCTCAGAAATTATTATAATTGCCACCCTTATTTTTGTATGAAAATATCTGGTCATGCTTACTCAAACACATTTGAATCTGTTATGGATTCTCTTGTTTCTGAAGGAACTCAGTAACTTAAAAAAAAAAAAATCTAATCACAATGTGATTTAGTTCACTGGCCCAAGTCATGGCTAAAAGTTTCAAGTAGCACTTTCTAACCTAGTAGTTTTCATTCCATTTGCATGATATTCTCAGTTTCTGTATATAAAACGTTTAAATCATTTTATCAGATTACTTTGTAAACTAAGGGTTTTGAAAATAATCATTTCTATTTGCAAACTGGATACATTTATTAGACTTTTTTAATAATACTTGGTCAATATATAATAACATTATGCTATAGTTGTTTAACATAATGTTTTATAACATTTTCTATTATAGGGAATTTTTATAGATTATCTCATTTAATTTTATTTGCTAACTTATGTAATGTATAATAAACCCATTTTAGAGAAAGTTGAGTCATAACAGAGGTGCATGTGGACTGTTTTCTTATGTTAAGGAAATTAGAAGGAAAGCTTACAGAGAGAATAGGAAATTTGAGGTACTAGTCACTCATGAGTAAGAAAATATCATCCAGGTCTTGATATTCACTTACGATACAAGTACTCTTATAATTTGAAACCTTTTCAAGTTTTGTAGTTCACACCCCAGGAAATTTTACCTCTGGGCCATATTTTTTTTTCTGGGTGGAGTTTCCCAGGGCACAAAGCTGTACCTACACATGGGAATAATTGCAGATTCTCTAGGGATGTTCTGATTTTCTGACCTATGTATTATAGACACTTCTCTACCACCAGGTTTTCAACATAGTGGAAAGGCATAATGGTCATAAAGTCATTCTAGAAATACTCTGATGATTTATCAGCTAAAATAAAAAAAGAAAAATTCTATGCTTCTTTCTTCTTTCAAATATAATCCAAGGGAATAAAACACCTTCACTAATTCTGCAGAAGGATTTGGATTTGTAATCTAGAAACTGAGAGGATACAGCTAATTTCTCTGTAGACTCATGAAAGGTATAACAGTGACATCATCAGACAGGCCTTAATTTTTTTTTCTTCCTTACAGAAATCTCAATAAGTTTTCTTTTCTGTACCTGTAATCAATTTTTGCTTTCTAAACTTAGGTACTTTGCAAGGAGCAAAGTACTACAGATAGCAATGTCTTCTCTATTTTGTATGAAGGCAAATAACAATAAATAAAGAATAATAATACTAAATTAGCAAATGAAATAAATTACCTATTTTTAATATGTAAGGAGTTGTGTTATTAAGAAAAGTGTGTAAGACACAAATTTTGCATGCTCTCAACATCTAAATTTGAAAGAAAAGTGGGAACAAACTATACTTTTTTTTTTCCACCCCTTTGGATAAATGTAAGTGGAGGCACTGTTGAGTAGAATGTCTGAACTTTTCCCTTATTTACACAATATACATATTACATAATATATTAGGCCCTCCTCTGTCTCAGGTGAATAAAACTGATTGTCATTTTGTAATAGGAAGCATAAGGTTAAAGTATAATTATAGTAGCTATAATTAGTTACTCATGATTATGTCAAGGCACTGATGATAACAAATGAACCCAAGTATACCAGATATCTTGCCTAAGCTTAAGGAGAAAATGTTGGAAACTTACATCATGTTAACAAAAGTGAATCAATCAGAAAATCTGAAAAAGTAGATAAATGTAATTTCGCTCTCGCTAATATATATATATATATATATATATATATATATATATATATCTCAGTGCATGTTTGAATATTTGTATCTTTGCTTATATATCAATGTGATTCTACAGAATAAATGTCCTGACACTTCTGTTTTCTGATGAACCTGACTCAACAGCAGTGGGATGTGGACACTATTTCACTTCAGTTCACAGCAGGCAGAGTGTAGGCAGTACCCAGACACCCATATTTTGTAACGTATTTTTATTAATTTTAGAGAGGAAAGAAGAGGGAACGGATGTGTGCCCTTAACCAGAACCAAACCCAGGGCTCTTCAGTCCACAGGCTTTATCCACTGAGCCAACTCGGCTAGGGCCAGACATCCCTATTCTTGACATCCCTGGCCCAGGGTTCTTGGAAGTAAGAATGATGAGTTCTCAGCGGTAGAAATGGAGGCGTGTGCTGCCCCCCTGAGTCCTCAGGTGGACATTCTTAGGACTGTTTTCTCCTTACAGAAACTCTTCCCTGTAGTACAAGGGGCTACCTGAAATAAAGGAGAAAGATTCTGAGTAAGTCAGAAAGATTCATGACTACATTATGGCATGGAATCTGCAAAGGAGCAGAATATGCATATATACCTATTTCAGCAACAATCAATAGCAATAGACTTGTAATTTGCAAATCACTTTACATTCCATCTGTCATATTTATAAATTACATTAATGTTGAATAATTTATAGTGGCTTACATAGGAGATAAAATAACTTTCCAAAAAAGATAACTTCATCTTTGAGTTGTGTTTTTTTGGTTTTTGTTTTTTTTTGTTTTGTTTTGTTTTTAAAAATCATGATAGTATATAAACAAAACTGGAACCTGACACTATGGATTTTTTGTCTCAATTTTTAAATGGGCTTGCAAAGCCATAGGTCTCCACAGAGATTCTCCTAGAGCTTCCTAAAAGTGTAAAGGAACCGAAACCGGTTTGGCTTAGTAGATAAAGCGTCAGCCTGCGGACTGAAGGGTCCCGGGTTCGATTCCGGTCAAGGGCAAGTACCTTGGTTGCGGGCACGTCCCCAGTGGGGGGTATGCAAGAGGCAGCTGATGGATGATTCTCTCTCATTGATGTTTCTGACTCTCTATCCTCTCCCTTCCTCTATGTAAAATGATCAATAAAATATATTTTTTTAAAAAAAAGTGTAAAGGAGAATGTCAGGAAAACTGAGTTAGAAACCGGGGTCTCTGGTTCCCACCACTGCTGTAATCATAATAATTCTGTCTATTGGTTTTCCATGTAAGAATTGGAGTGAAGAACTGGTTCAGATAAATTAAAAATAAAAAAAGCCCTAGGCTGTTTTTCTCAGTTGTTAGAGTGCCCTCCGTGGACTGAAGGGTCATAGATTAGATTCTGGTCAAGAGTAGGTACCTTGGTCGCAGGCTCAATCCCCAGTGCCATGTGGGATACATGCGGGGGGTTGGGGGGGAGAAACAAAAGATGTGTCTTTCTCACACTGATTTTCTCTCTGTGTCTCTTCCACCCCTACTCCACTCTCTCTCTAAAAAAAAAAAAAAGCAATCAATGGAAAAAATATCCTCAGGTGACAATTAACAAAAGTTAAAACAAGAAGAACCTTATCTGGTCTTAATATCTTTGTTTTACACACAAGGAAACTGAGGTAGTCAGATTAAAAGACTTTCTCACGGTGACCTAGCAAGAGTGGCAAATCAGGTTTTGGTTTCATCACAATTACATCAGGTTGGATCCTGCATTTGAGTGCAACTTACGTTATAACTTGCAAATAAGAGTTGAGAGATGATCTATGCAATTGGCTTTCAGTAAGTATTACTTCATAAGCTACCTTGAATATGGTTATTTGTTTGTAGTATACTAGAGGCCTGGTGCATGAAATTCATGCATGGATGTGGTCCCTAGGCCTGGCCAGCGATCATCAGGGCCGATAGAGCCTTCCTTCTGGTTACTGCCTGGGGCCTTCCTTGGTTCTGCACCACCCTCTGGTGGTCAGCACACATTATAGCAAATGATCAAACTCCCAGTCTCCTGGTTGAACTCCTGAGGGGACACTTTGCATATTAGGCTTTTATACAAATAGATAAAACATCAGGATGATTTCTATACTTACCAATTACTATGATTGTTTACAAGATTATGATTCAAGAAAAGTTTAAGGTGCTGTTTAGTTATACTTTGCAAGGTAATTCTGCTTGATATTATCCAATCCTATATAAACTTTAACTAACTTAATCTATGGCATTATGACAAGCATAGCCAACACCATAGGAGGTAGCATGTTGCATGATTTTTGAGGGTATAGAAAGCTATCTTCACACTCTACCTTCAAGCAATTAATAAAAAGCCAACCCCACTTACTCAGTGACACAAAACTCCACAGGAAAAATGTCACATGTAAGCTTATGTGTTTTTTCCTTTTATAGTTGGAAAAAACACGTGACACTCACGACTCAAGCCTCTTAGCCACCAGGACCTAAGTATGAATGAATCTGTTACATCCTCACTTCTTGTGGAAGTATCCTAAGTATAAGGCATATGTAGAGAGAAATCACAATGGATAAGAAGTAAAATAAATAAAATTGCTCTGGAAAATTTTTGTAACATTTATCTTTCTCCATCTGGGAAAAAAAATATTTTTTAATTGTCTTACCATTATTTTCTTAGCTATGCAAATAATACTTAAAAAAAATAAATGGTTCCACAGTAGGAATAAATATTAATAAAATCATAACACTGTAAAACTGTTGCAATAAAACTGTGGAGGAAAATCTGAGACCCTAACAAAATGTAATTTTTATTATTACATTTAAAGTGTTGACAAAAATATGTTGTGTGTGAATCTTTTTTTGTAGTCTATGTTCTGTTGGCATTTATGTTTTCCTTGGCCATAGGCATTTTGAAGTAGGGGATGTCTGTTTATAAACTACAAAGCATTCTGACTGTTCATTAATGTTTGGTCAGCCCCCCTTTAAAAATGCTATTACAGCCCCTCTGGCATGGCATGGCTTGGTTGAGCATTGACCTATGAACCAGGGGGTCATGGTTCTCTCCCAGTCAGAGCATGTGCCTGGATTGCAGACTCCATCCCCAATAGGGGGTGTGTAGGAGGCAGCCCATCAATGTTTCTCTCTCTTCATTGATGTTTCCATCTCTCTTTCTTCCTCTTCCTTCCTCTCTGAAATCAATAAAAAATATTTTTAAGTGCCGTTACAATCATAATAGCTCAAATTAACATGGTTTTAAATATTAGTAAAAAGTAATAGGCTCTTATTAACTTTGTTACAAGAGGAACAACTCACTCCACCAATCGTTTTCTTCCAATCTTTATGAAATAAACACATAGTAGAAAGATACCAAAAATTGACTTGGTGAAATACATACTGGCACAAACAAGTTCATTTTAACAGTTGGCATGGATCAGCTACCCATGACAAAATAAATATTACAAATGAATATGTACAAAAAATTACTTGAGACGAGTAACAAAGCAATGCTTAACTTTAAAACTAGACATCCTTTACATTATATAATTTCTTCAAATTCTTTGCACCTTTAGTCTATCCAAAATCAATTATTAACAGTAAAATTGAAAGTAAAAGACATTTCTTTAAAATATTTTAATCTTTTCAACAATTCTAGAAACAATTTAGGCATAAATTCAACACTCATGAAGATGGGATTTTCTTTTCATAGTAATGATAATTTGGATGATATTAGTATTCTAGTATTCATTTTCTCATATTGTATTCCCCCAATTTACCCATTTGCTTCTTTTTTGTTTTAACAGATAGCTGACAATGACTAGAAGAATTGGTTGTTTCTGAGACGCATCAAATCACTTTCCATAAAACCCATACCTTGCTGTTCATTTGTGAATAAGGTATAGTAAAGAGAACATGTTACCATACTTGCTTAGCTCTTAGATGGAGCAGACATCTGCCCACTCACAGTCAGTTTGAAGGAAAACTCCAGCAGAGTGTGGCAGGCAGGCTGTGTTTGAGTGGATAAGTCGGCTAGAGGGTGAGGATGCAACTGAATGTCTCAGGCTGGGGGAAGGTAGGTAAGGGTGAGAGTACAGTAAGCACGTTCTCCTTAGATAAGATTTCCTTGTTAATTATCCATAAGAAGAAGAAAACTAGGGGGAGACTTTTTTTTTTAAATGCTATATATGACAATATTTTTAATTTCTACCCGTGGTAGATAGTAAAAAGCAAGAAAGGGGAGGGCCTGCTCTAGAAAATCAGTTTCTTAAAAAAAAAAAAAGAAAAAAAAGAAAGAAAGAAAGAAAGAAAGAAAGAAAGAAAGAAAGAAAGAAAGAAAGAAAAGCTCTTGTTTATTGATAACGGGGAAAATAATCTGTTTCATAATGTGTTGTCTTTGTACTTTGATCTGTTTGTATTGATATTTAAGCTTCTGTTTTATGATCTCTTCCTAATGATAGAGCCAGAGCTCTTGGAGCCTGGAGTTTAAAAGGAGCAGGTGCTGAGCCTCTACTTTTTCCCTGAACAAGAAAGATGGGCTGTGATCGGAACTGTGGGCTCATCACTGGTGCTGTCATCGGGGCAGTGCTGGCTCTGTTTGGTGGTATTCTAATGCCAGTCGGAGACTTGCTTATTGAGAAGACGATTAAAAAGGTACAAGTAGTCAGAAGGATATTTTTTTTTGGTCAGTCTGACTCATTGTATCTTCTGTCCCTTATTTGCTTTGGGTGCCTGTTTTATATTTTATGGTAACTGGTCACTTTGTGTCCTCAGTACAAAAGTGATTATGGGCTGCCACAGCTGTATGCAACAGAGAAATGTTAAACGTATATTTACCATAAATTGCTACCTGAGGTGTAAATATTCAAATTCTGATAAAAGCTATTCATTGGTGCACAGGTAAGTTGAAACAATTGTTTATGTCTAAAGAGTATGGTTTTGAATAAAAAAGAGGTAAGTGTATAAAAGTAGATGTATCTTGGTTAAAACTGAGAAAAGTAAACTTGTATGTACAATACATAATATAGAACATATATAATATTAATATATAGTTACACATTATACATAGTCATTTAATCATAATTAAATGAATCAAGAAATTTTTGGTAAAACTGATAACTTTTATTTGGTAAACTGTTGGGTTTCTTTTTATAATTTGTATAATAACATAAGTATTTCCTGTTTATAAAGCTTACATTTTTAAAAAATGCTATGAGAAATGTTACATAGGACATATGCCAGTGTATATACAAAGCAGAGTAGTTGTGACCTAGTTAGAGTAATTCAATAGATAGTTTGCACAATAAACTAGAATTAATTTCCCACCTTAGCTCCTTAGCTTCACACTCACCATCTTCAATTGATAGAGAGAGAAAAACTAGGATAAGGTCATACAGAACTGCTGGAGTTCTAAACCCAGGATGGCAAATTCAAATGGTTTCAGAAGTTTGGAGTCAGAGTAAAAAAGAAAAAGTGAAGCTATGAAGCACAAGAGAAAATGAAGAATAGGAACTATTGTGAATGTGAATGTGTGCCCTACCTGAATACATGTAGGGTTTCCTTTTTTCAAAACATAATTCTGGCCAAATAAAACATGTCTGAGTACTGGCCTCAGTTCTCAGCCTGATTAGATGTCAGTGGCCTAGACAGAGAGTTAATAAGTACAGTGCACAATTGAGAACAATAAAAATTAAATAATAAAATAGGCTATACCTACGAACTCATACTGAAATGTCTGTTACTGCCAAGGCCTTTGTCTTCCTCATCCATTTATCTATATTTGACATCTTCCTCTTATTAGGAATATAAATAAATACCATTTCATTTCTCAGAAGCATTGACTTAATTGACTAATATGAAGAATTCATTTTAAATCTATTTTCTGATGATGACAATACTACTTTCTATTCCTTTCTTTAGCTAAAAATTATAAAGTTAAAATAAATAATCTCACTGTATCATTATAGCTGCTGACTTATGGAAAAATAGGAATTTTTTTTAGGTTACAGTTTCTTTACTTGCATGCTATATTTGCTCCATACTAATATTGTGGTTTATGGCTTCTTTATTGCTCACGGATCATAAATCTTAAGCACTGAGAATTTCATTTAAAATATTACAAATTGAATGTTATCCACTTCTTTGGAATTCCCAACTTTATTGATATTACTTTTGATATAGTTTGATAGAGACAGATAGGTCTCAGGGAGATGAAGCTTATGTGATTGTGTGAGATGGGATCGCCATTGCTTAATATCCTTACTGCTCTGTCATCTGCACCCCTCCTGGGTTTCTGTGGAGAGAGAACAGATGCAGTGTGTGTGTTAACACCGATACTACAATTCATCTTTTGGAAAAGTCTCCAGAATAAAAATATCACAATAATCTCCCACTGCAGAGCATTTTAGACCAGGACTGTTTTTTCTAATACATAATTGACAACCAGTTGCTAATTATTGATCATCATTTATTTAATTCATTCAGTAATAGTAGTAGTACTTATAGAATCTTTGTTAGATGGCATACAAGCTAGTAGCGTCTATTTTGATTATTTAATACTCATCTCATGCTCATAATAGCTAACCCTGAGAAAATAACAATTTCAAGACCTCAAAATTTGCTTTTGTATAGAGACTAAGAAAGAATAAAATAAAATCCATCTCAACAAATGTATGACTTAATTTGGGGAAAGCATATTGTACACTAGAGACACTAGTAAATGAATTTTAAAGTGTAGAATATGGAAAAGTAAATGCTATATAGAAAGAGAGCTCTCAGTGAATTCAAAAACTTCAGGAAGAAAGTGAGATTTGAGTTGGAATTTCCAATTTTTGAAGTACTATATAATTTTGAAAGTTCAAAGAAGGCTGCAATAAATGCATGAAAAGACTGATAAATGCTATGGAAAAAGTTGTGGTAGTGCAATTAAACGGTTTAAAGAAGAAATAAGGAAAATAGAGGATGTGCCAAAAAATATAGGGTTAACAAGAGATGATTAGAAAGACAAAAACATGGGGTGAGATTTAGAAAGTTTTGAACATGAGCAGAAGAATAATTAATGATGTTCTAGGCAATAGTCATTGGTGTATATTTTGTAATAGGTATGCAGTTAGAAGTTTATATCAAATGGCTAGCATTTATTTAGTGCTACTAAGAGCTTCACATATATTCATTTATTTAATGTTTACAAATATCTATAAGAAGATACTATTATTTTACCCATTTTACAATCATAAGATCTTAAAAAAAACAACACTTGCCAACTCACCTAGCCTAAAGGAAGAGGATTCAGTTTCCAAAACTAGGCAATCTATCTCAGGCAGAAAGTAAATGATACAAGTCTTGTGCTCTAGCTATAGTAGACAATGTTGGAAAGTAAGAAGACAGCAAAACAGGGGAAAATCTTTCCAGGGGAATTTGTGATGACTCTCTTTTAGAAAGATGTTTGCATATTCTGTAACAAAAGTCATTGTTCTAGTGTGATAGAGTCCATAGAAAGAAGTGGTGGTACATTGGATGCAGTGGCAGCTTGGGTGGAGGGACTGTTAGGAGAGATGAGAACATACTACATATCTAGTCCCATGACTAAGAGAAATGTTTACCTTAGAAGAATACAACACAGAGGTTTTATTATCAATGGTCTGATATGGACTCCAGTGCATATTTCAAATGTCAGCGTTCAGGTGGATTTTATCATTACTACACAGATAACACTAAACATTGGATTTGCTATCTGGAGACTGACTGTAGAGACAAATGGGCAGAGAGAATGCTCTATGACTTGAGCATAATATAGAGGTAGGGAGACAAAATGAAAAATGGAAAGAACTTATTTTAAATGAAGAAATAAAAACAAAAGAGTAATTTGGGCGCAGTTAATAGGAGACCAACACTCAAGGAAAGAGAATAAAATGTTCTCAGGCAGATAAAAATCAAGAAAATAATGGTTAAAACATGGTCAATATGATTTTGAAAGTATAATTTCTGTAGGATAGGACAATAAAGTGGGCATGAAATAAAGAAATGGGGTTTTTTTTTCTCTTCTTGTTTTGAAATGAGGATGTACTGTGCAATCTTTTACAAGACAAAAGGTATGAATCTAGACTCTGGAAGAAGGAAGAAGTACAAAACTGACATTTGAGAGAAGAATGAGTTCCCAAAACCTATCAAATGATGGTTTACATTGTATCTCAACTACATATCCATCAACTAAGGCAATATCAAAATCCCTTCAATGGTCAGGGTCTTTGGTACATCTGTTACTGAGCCTGATTTTTGTCTCATGTTTCTATATAACCATGTTGAATTGAGGATTTTAGTCACATTAAGATGCTGGAACTTTTTCTTTGTTTAAATAAGACTGTTCTTTTTCCCCTTTAGTTTACAAAACCATTTTTTTTTAAACAAGACTGGCATATAGTAAGAGTCAAATGGCTGAATTATAGACAAACACAGGAGCTGATGGACTTACCCCTGCCTTAGGAGCACTTAGGATATTGCTATTATTTTAGAAATATGTACAAATTTTTGTACTGGCCAGCTTTTGTTTACCATTAAAACTCATTGAAAATTATTTTCTTTATTTAATTGACTAATAACAAATTGGTAAAGTTATTGCCTGTATACTAGCACTATTAAAAAAAAAGAATTAAAGTATTTAGTTGGACAATATTAGATAATCATCTTATATTGTTATTTATAAAATATAGGGTCTGGATTCTATGATACCATCCCATTCTAAAAGATGACATCCTGACACTAGCCTTTGAAATGGTCTAAACTTGCTCAGAAATTTCCTTTTATATATAAAGTTTACTCTATTTCCATGGGATGTTTTTTAGGGACTTCATGCTTTTTTAATGGATCATAGTGGAAAGCTTTCTTACCAACTTTTTATACTGTGATTCCTAGTGGATTTGTGTTGAGTCAGCAGGCTTATGTAATCTTGCTAAATAGACTAAAAGCCAATGGCTCAAGCTGCCACAAATGTGCAAAGCACTTTGGAAAAAGGTCAAAGTTCTGCCACTACTTACAAAAGATAATTTATCACTCGATGTTGTTAATGTTACTTGATAAATGTTTAGTGACTATTGTGTAACGTAAGTAATTTTAAATACATTTTAATTCAATTTTCCTAGGATATTAACCATAGAACACCAAGGATAGAATTAAACTTTTCCATTTATTTGCCTATTAAAAGACTAATGTCTCAGTTATGTCATCATTCAATTATACCATCCTTTTCTTCCTCCAATTCTTTAAAGAATGATCCTTTAGTAGCTTGAAGTAAATGCTTTTCAGAGAAAGTAAATTGAAATAATAATTATCGCTGTTTATTAAAAAATGACTAGGTTTTTAAATCATTGGACCACATTTTAATAATATAAATTAATTTATATTTATATTAACTTCACATAGATGCTTATAGTATTTCTACATATAACAAAATAGTTCATACATTTTTAGCATTTAAGATTTAAAAAATAAATGCCTAAAGTATTCGTTGTTAAAGAAGGTAGAATTTTTAAAAATTTAGTGACAATATCTGAGTACATGAAATAATTTAGAGCAAATTTTAAATTAATATAGCAGTAAAAATTGGTTAAATACTAGAAATATTTGCATTATAACTGCATTAATAAAATAACTTAAAAACAATATTTCAAGAAATAGCAGGTAAGCATATATAATTTTCTTCATCCAGCCCAATATAATGTGAACATAATTTAATTTTCATACCAAATATTAAATATCTTACTTTAAGTTCCCACATAAATTCTTGGGAGCTAATTTCCTGAATTTTAGAAATATTAATTTCAATCTGTTTCATTAAATTTTATTCTGGATTTTAATTGATAACTTGATAATCTGAGACTAAGGCCATTTTTTGACTCAGCATGTGCGCGCGTGTGCACACACACACACACACACACACACATAATGCATATGAAAATGAGAACTATTTTTGAACTTGGGGAAATCACTTGTAACTGGTCCTAACCGAACAAGTTGTGGTAGTGTGCCGGCTCCCCACAGTAGTGAGAGGGGAGAAAAATATTATTTTTAGTTTCTGCTTTTTAAGGAAGTTTTTATCTCACTGGGGTGAGTATAAATATAAAAACAAGTAGCAGAAAAAATAGTTTCATGGGATAGTACATGAGTTATTGCCAAATGACTTATTCAGATAGTATATAATATAAGTGATTACCATTAAAGCAGCCTGGGAATAAATTACATTAGCATTTCCCCTCTATGGAGTGGGTAGGATTTGTAGAGTAATAATAGCTAACATGTTTATTGAATGCTTGCTATGTCTAACTCTTTTTAAGTGCTCATATTTATAACAAACTATAAAGATAAATATTTAAACTATGTTCAACTAATTTTGACTTTCAAAAATTCTAATTCATAAGGCTTAACCTAATATTATTCCCATTTACACATCAGAAACCTGAGGTACAAAATAATTTAACCTGCCTGAGTTTAAATGATTAATACATGACCAAACTAATCTCACAGCATATTAGATTCATTTTAACAATTTCATTTTATGCTTTGAGGGAAGAAGCCACTGTACTTGGTCAGGAAGAGGATAGGATAAGAGAATCTAACTCATAGATTACAATCTGCTATACATGATTTTGCCTCTTAGTGTTTTATAATATTCTTGAGAAATGGATATACTTTCTACACCTGCACAGTCCATACTAAACACATAAGACATCAAGGTCATTTTAATAATTACATACACTAAAGTTGTCAGTCATGTAGATGAGTACTGTTTTTTCTGCAATAATAATAATCAAGCGAGCATGTGACTAGATAGAAGATATTACTATCACAAACATCTACTTTCAAGTTAGTGAAACAAAATAGAAGTTTCAAAGTCAATGGCTTTCAAACCCAATTGGAGACCATGCCTCAAGCACCATCAGGTTAGAATCCAGCCATTGCTGGGGCTGGGTAGCCTGTACACTTAAAGTCAGAGATAGATACTCATCTGCACATCAACCAAGTCAGAGGATCTCACATTATATTACTTTGGGCACATAATGACCAGCTTTATACTTCAAATTTAGCCAAGCATTTGCAACATAAGCTAGATAGCCCAAATCCAATTTAAAATTCACAAAGGCATAAAATCGTTTGCTCTTTTTAAAGAACTTGTGACATAGTTAGTCTAGGTGGTCAAAGGGTGTCTATACAATGTTCTAAAAAATAATGTAGTGTTAGGATCAGAAGAAATGCATTCCTATTTTGACCACTTCAATATTTTTGTCTCTGAACAAATCATGACGATATGGAAACTATACAAAATTGTAGTGAAAATACCCGGTTTCTTTATTATCTGCCAACTAAATTGTCATATGTCATTGAACCAGATTTCTATTTTCTTTAGGACCCATTTCCACCTCTGAAAAAAATTGGATAGGTTTAGATGACCCTAAATTTAACAGTTGGCAAATCAAAGCATTCATTTCAATATTCGCATTTAAAAAGAAAAATATCTTCAGATTAATCTTTAAGGCAAAGTGATGTATTGGCCTTTAGAAGAAAAGGCACATTAGGTCTTTCAAGATTAAATGCATATGCATTAGGGTGAGGGTGGTATTCTGTCCTACCAAGGATATCCCATCATATTCCCTTTTCAATTCCATAGGCAAGTATTGATTTTCTTTCATTTAGTTTAGAATTAAACTAAAATAAGTGGCTTGAGAGGTACATGATAAATAATTGATACTGCATTAGGCCCTAAGATTCCTGAAGTGTGTGAGAGATGTGTACAAACATAGGTTTGTGTGTGTTTTCCTCTCATAGGTCTCTTGAAATGGGTAAATTAATACAGCACGCAGCTTCTATATAGATTTCAGCTTCAGCATCCTCATTATACATCTTTACATTTAGAAAAATAGCCATGATGCATTATCTGCTTGTGCTTTTGTCTTAATATGAGGCTTGTTAGTATAGGAACCTAACTGTCTGGGAGGGAATGGGAAGTTTTTCAAGGATAATTGGTTGTGAAAGTAATGGGGCCCACCATCCCTTTAGCAGCTCCAATGTATCCAGTGTAAGTGCTTGCAACAGCAAGGGTTTTGTAATGGCATTTTTTATTGATGCCCTGTTCTTCCCCAAGGAATTGCCTTAGTCTCTGCTTTAAGCAATCAGTAAAGTCTCCGGAAGATATGAAACTCAGTTTCACTTTTACCAACTCAGTGCAGAGGTGACAGGAAACAGCACGGTGTAAAAGAGGACTAGTCTAAGGGTCAGGGCCTAGGATTCTCAGTGTGATCCTCCTACGATGGGCCTGGGTTATCCTTGGGCCAGCCTGGCTTCTCAGGGCCTCAGTGCTAGAAAATAGGATAACAATGTTCAGTGTCCTTTCTGGATTCATCATTCTATGAACTGGCGCTTCCAGGTGAAGGAAAGGAATAGATCAGATCGTGTTCCTCTATTTCTGGGCCTCTTTCGGTTCGTGTTCTGTGAAATAGTTTTCTTCCTCTTCCTCTAGCATCACCAAGGGAAGTTGGAGCTTTCTATCGGGGCATTTTTAACAAGGTTCTTCGTTGGAAATCCTGCCTGCCATGAAATCACCTTTGTTGGCACTAGTTACTGTAGTAGACGTCCAGCCCAGAGAGCAAAAGCCCAAGAAGGAAACTGGGAGAGCGTCTAATGAGATTAACCCTGAGGCGTTTGGTGGCTTTCCACTCAGTCCCACAGCTCCTAAAGAAATGGGCAGATTTCTAAGGTGGGGTTTTCTGGTCCTGCCATTGGCATTTTGTTTGTCCACTCCAGAGAATGTCGACAATGTTTAATGGATTCCACAAAAGAATACTAGGACAACTTCCTTATTTAATCCTTTTATTTAAAACTAGAATCCTAATAATCATGAATTAGACTATTGTAATTTTTGGGAGCATGTACTGTTGCGTTGTCGCAGATATATAGAGAGTTGGGGGAAGCCATATTGAGCATGATTTTGAAGTGAGGAGGTCAATTTTGTGTTTCTTGTTCGGGAGTTGTTTGTTTTCTTAATTTAATTAACCTTCAGTGGTCATCCCCTGAAGTCTCCAGCTTTTGAAGAAAATAAAATAACGTCTATGACCACTAGACTTTTCTCTCAATTTTTCTGCTTTTGCCTCATCGGCCCAATTCACTTATTGCAGAAGAAAAGTGAATGTCTCACCTGAGAGGAACTTTTTGGAAGAGCTTTAATACAATTTTGCTTAATAAATTGTGTTGTTCCTCCTAACGGCTGCAATATTGCCAAAGGTCACTGTCGAAGGCTTGCCAGTGACTGGCCTTAACATCAACAGACGTGTGTGCAGTGTTACACAGAGATCCTTTTTGTAAAAGGTTAACTAAAGTGGGTGCTCCGATGGTTTGTTGAAACATTTCTGTTGCAATTGAGTGGCGAGATTGCAAAGGTTCTCATGCACAAGGTACTTGCACCTGCTCTTTTCCTTGGCTAATTAAAGGTGAAAACACCCAGAAGGGCCCTTGTTTACTACAAAGAAATAACCCACGCTTGTTTCGTGTCTCTGTGTTTTTTGCAGGAAGTCGTCCTTGAAGAAGGTACAACTGCTTTTAAGAACTGGGTTAAAACAGGCACAGAAGTTTACAGACAGTTTTGGATTTTTGAGGTGCTAAACCCAGAGGAAGTGATACTCAACAGCACAAATGTCAAGGTTAGGCAAGTTGGTCCTTATACATACAGGTGAGTCCCCTCTACTAAGTGCCACTCTTTCCTTGACCATATGTATTTCTGAACAGGCTTCCATACGATAGATGCCATTGATTTGAAAGGTACTTATATTATCTTGTCAATTGTAAACATTGAAATATTTTGTTTTTGCCTGGATAGAATCCTTATATAAGGACTTGTTGATTATAAGAAATATCTATTTAGATTTTTAAGTTGACTAGCATCAATTAACTCCTACGTTTAAGAAGTTGCAGGTGTTTTACACTTATGGAATATATTCTCCATGACTCTGAGCTAAGTGTGATCTATTAGAAAAAGGTATCTATCAGAATTTTTAAAACTAGACTATTTTTTAAAAATATATGTTGTTGATTTTTTACAGAGAGGAAGAGAGAGGGATAGAGAGTTAGAAACATCGATGAGAGAGAAACATTGATCAGCTGCCTCTTGCACACCCCCTATTGGGGATGTGCCCGCAACCAAGGTACATGCTCTTGACGGGAATCAAACCTGGGATCTTTCAGTCCGCAGGCGGATGCTCTATCCACTGAGCCAAACCGGTTTTGCCAAAACTAAACTATTTTAACATTTTAAGATTGAATGTGTAGAATACATCAGTGGTTCACAAAGTGTGGTCCCTGAGCTAGCAGTATCAGCATTGCACTGGGGACTTGGTAAAAATGCAAATTCTCAGACTCTACCTCACACTCAAAATATAATGAAATACTGATACTTGTGAAGGTAGTGCTTGTTGCAGTAGCACATGATGTGTAGAAGGCCATGGTGCCTGTTGTGTCCTAGCAATTATTCCATGTCTCCTGTGTCTGTGCACATGTCTGTAACAATTACAGCTCTGTCCAAGAAGATTTGATTTTCATTGTTACAAAAAAAAGCAAGCTTACTTTAGAAAGAATATTCATTTTTTTCATGCTCTTATAGTTTTGTGTTATTATCAAAAGCCTATATGAATATCTTGTTTCAAAAACTGTTGCACATATGATGGGTACCTACGAAAATCTCGAAGTCACATGTGACCAAATGATGACTATCGAAGCATATTGTTAAAAAATTATAATCTGATTAATTTAATGCATGTGAGGAAAGAGAATAGTTGTATTTGAAAATTTGTATTTTCTGTTTAAATTTTTGTTTGTGAGGACGTTATGTTTGTTTGCTTTTTACTTTATGGAGAATGTCAGGAAACATTAACATAATATTAAATCTAGTCCTAGCCCTACTCTGATAGGTGAAAAGTAATATATATATATATATTTCATTCTTAGAGGCACTAACCTCTAAAGGACAAAAAGGAGTGGGCTAGATACACTCAATTCATTTGAAGAAGCAATGATGGAGGGTTGGAGGAAACATGTTGGGTTTGCAGCTAATGTTCATAAGCAATAAATTTCTACTTACATTGCCAACAGTCAAACAATAAGAAACAGTCAAACCTGTGAAGAATTTTTGTGAGGGTTTTTGTTTTTTGTTTTTTGAGCCTAATTTTTGACCACACTGGGGAGCAAAATTTCAAAGGATTGAGATAATGCTCCAGAGAATGGCAGTTGTGCATCTTATATTATACATTACAATCAAAAGAGATGCTGCAAGTGGGTTACATGAAATCCATTGGTGATAAATTAGGTGGGGGGAGGGTGGAAGAAAGCACAGCGGGGAATCTCTGGGGTTGGATGAAAAGTAAAATAATAGACACATACATCTTTTACATAGGTGGGTACAGGACAGTTAACAGTCAACAATTAACATGATAAAACAATGAGAGGATTTATGATCTTTGTTCTAGTGTACTGGTTGTGCCCTGTGATGTCTGGGAAAGGGGAGTTACCCTGACATTCCAAAGGAATGTTATCAGATGCAAAAGACAATAGGCAGGCTTAGTTAAGGTAAAGATTGACCTTTGTCAGAGAAGATACCAGAGTTAGGACATGACTACCCACCATAAACTGCTTTTAGCTAAAGAAGGTTTAATTTCATACCCATCCTTTGTGGTTACTTTAGGTCTCTGAGTTTACAAGGATGCCATGCAGGCCTTCCCTGAGCTAGACAGGTTAGCCTGTGGCTGCTTTTCATCCACACCATGTTAAAGGGATTTTTTATCATGTTGGGGTCATCCTGTCTCACAAATGTCACCATAATTGAGTCAATAGTGTCTGCTGGTATGCCTTAAATAATGGGAAACTACCTTTCAGAAAAAGTTAATAGCTTGAGGATCTTACATCATATGATGCTCTGAATCGGGTGAAATTGGAAGTGTAGGGGGGTATTTCATCTCAAACAGAACCACAGGCTTATTTGGCTGATGGCTGCTTAAGTGACTTTGAATTTTTATTGATAAGGTATGGCAGGGTTCAAAGCATAAAATTTCCGGGATTGAAATCTTAATGGCATTTATTCCAACATTCACCATCTCTATAGCTCAATAATATTTAGTAAATCCTTCAGAATATTCTTAAATCTCAAACATATAGAATGTTTGAGTTACTTTATTTTTGCAGGAATATAAAGAAAGCAGTTTGGGGAAATATATAAGGCAGATTACTCCCTTTGACATTCTTAACCATTTTCCAAAACCTGCTTACATCCTAATTTTTAAACCAAAAAAATTGAGTGATTATGTTCTTTTTAAAAGCACATTATAGTAATAGGCCTCCATTTAAAGAATTTTTCTCAGTGAGTGCCATCTACTGGTATAATGTTGTAACTGCAATTTAAATAAGCTAGACTTGAGGTCACAATTTTATACCTATTATTTCAATTTTAAATGTGAATAATATATAATATAATTTTAAATTTACATTTATGTAAAAGAAAATAGTAATAAACTGTCATGGGTGCTGATTTATATTTGTATGTCTTTAAAACTTCGTATGTCTTTAGTACTCCAATAAGAATAAATAATAAAGCTTGGATTAAATATTACAAATAAAATTTTTTTTTCTAGGTGATTGAGAGGTCTCTTTTGAAATAATATGAGCCATTAATTTGTTCATTCAAAAATATTTATGGAGAGCTCACCATGCACTAGACCCTGAGCTGGAGGGACAAAACACTCATAATCCACACCCTATAGAAATTTACATTTTTATTATACCTGAGTGAAAAGTATTGCTTTTTACATTTCAATTCCATGTTTTTTCAATATTTATCTTAGTTATCTATTCACCTTACATAAACATTAAAGTATATTCTAGTGCAACAAACAATTTGTCCATTATTTCATCTCAGTGAATGTCTTGTACTTGCCAAGATTTTTCTCCACAATAATCACCCTTCAATACATCCCTAAAATGCAGTTGGTGCCATGAAACTAGATATGGTAGAGCCAATGAATACTGGTTTAATACTAAACAGGATTCAACATATGGGAAAGGGAGGAAAATTAGTCTGGAAAAAGTAAATTATATTCCATTAGTTATCTTTATTCTCATCGAAGCACTGAAAAATATGGAACAGCCAGTGCTGGATAGATTATGTATTTTGAGCATTCTTTCTAAGACAATGTGTTCTAAACATTCTCCTGCTTGAACCTTTCTCCCATCCCCTTCTTATTCTAAGGAGAAAGGCTAAACATTTGAGTGTGAGATATAAGCCTTTATGTTTGAGATCTTGGTTATTTCCTCCCATTCTCCTTACTCTCTCACTTTATAATCCAACCATATTCTACCATTTGCATTTCTAAAAATACCTCTGGTTCTTCTTACCTTCCATGTGCCACTTTCAAACTTGTTTTCTCTATTCAGACCACTTATGTGGAGTTGCTACAAAAAGTATCTTGACCCTTATCCCCACCATGACCTCCCCAAGCCTAGATCTGTATCTGTTCTGTTTTAACCATGAACTCTGTAACGTCCTGAAATAGCACACATTAGGATGTACAAATGTAAGATCCATTTCTCTAATTTGCTAGAGAACCAGCATCGGCTTATGCCAATGGCTTAGCATAATTTCTGACACGTTCTATATATTTTTTAAAAAAAATATTTGTTGTGTGAATGAATGGCATTTGAGACCTAACTTTCACTCGACACAATATTTTTTAATTTTATTTACTTCTGTATTTCAGAGTTCGTTATCTCGCCAAGGAAAACATAACCCAAGACCCTCTGGGCAACACAGTCTCCTTTGTACAGCCCAATGGTGCCATCTTTGAACCTTCCCTGTCAGTTGGAACAGAGAATGACACTTTCACTGTGCTCAATCTGGCTGTCGCTGTGAGTAGATAAACAAAATGACGTGTTTTGAAATGCTCTAGAATCTGCTATAATTAATCTCATGATTTGAACTCATACTAGATACTATTTATTCTGCTCCTATGTCCTTACTTGAATAGAGTTTTGGTCATCAGGAAAGATGGGGAAAAAAAATCAACTGAATTGGAAGACCACTGCAAGTGTATCATTAGAAAAAAATAGGACTTAATTTTGAAAGACTTGTTGTTGAAACTGAGGCACTCAAATGTGCTTATCTAGGGATTAGAAAAAAATTATACTCCTAACTCTGGAAAGATTTGGCAGTAATTTTAGAAAAATAGTTTTTAGACATTTTTATTAAAATTAATTCATACTAAAATTAATTCATAAATATTAAATATTTAACCCATTTATTTGTTAAATATTTAATACTATGAATGGTGTCTTATCCAGTTTTGGGTTTCTTTGTAGGCTGCAGCCCATCTCTATCCAAATCCATTTGTTCAGACGATACTCAATTCACTTATCAAAAAGTCAAAGTCATCTCTGTTTCAAAGGAGAAGTGTGAAAGAACTATTGTGGGGCTATACGGATCCATTCTTGAGTTTGGTACCAACCCCAGTTGCTACAACAGTTGGAGTGTTTTATCCTGTGAGTATCAAATATAAATGTTGATATTGTTATACTTTAATTGGATAAATAAAATGACATTGGAAATCTATAATTTTATAATTTAGTGCTTTAGTCCTATTTATTATCTGGGAATATATATTCTAATTTTTCAAAATCTTTTATTTCACATGCTTCAGCTTTTCAAGTTTATAAAATTTACTTATATAAATTTAACAATTAAATTTTTAATTAAGAAGATATTTAATCAGGATTTCTTTTTTGTTAAATATACAATTTGTCTAAAGTTAAGTTATACACTGGTAAGGCTTTGAACACTATTTTCAGTTTTTACTTACCTTCTCAGAAAATCAAGTTTAATTTCAACATTTTAATTGTATTAAATGTACTAGTTCTATCATTTCTCCTTCTCTAGACCTCTTACAAATTGTTTTAATGTAAATTTAAAGCCTAAATTTACACACATGTCACTGATAAATTAGCATTGTCTTATTTTAATGGAGTTTATTAATAAGAATTTCTAGTGGCTTATAAATGAAATAACAGTTTGAAAATTAAGGAAAATGTCAACTTAGTGATAGACTTAGCTATAGCTCAATGTTTTGAATTATAAATAAAACAAGCTAACCCTTGAATTGGAATTTTGACAATGATTTGACACTATGTGTTATTAGTTATATTCTCCAGTTCATTGTTGTTAATTTACTTTTAGAAAGTGTTCATGATTGCAACGTTATCGATTAAGTATCAATGTAGACAGCCTAAGGGATCAGATATTCAGTTATTATTTTTTTAATCTTTATTGTTGAAAGTATTGCATATGTACTCTTTTCCTCCAATTGACCAATTATTATTACTATTATTCTCATATATTTTTATTGAGAGAGAGAGAGATAGAAACATCAATGATGAGACAGAATCATTGATTGCTGCCTCTGGCACTCCCCACACAGAATGTGCTTTGATTGGGAATTGAACTATGACATCCTGGTTCAGAGGTCAACTCTCAACTACTGAGAGATGGCGGCAAGGCCCAGTTATTATTTTTTAATTCAAATACTTGGGTAATTTTGTTTTTAATTATGTATACCTAGTTTTTTTATAACCACTTATTAAAGATCATAATATTTAGAATACCTCTAGAAATCTGTCATTGTTCTCATAGATTTTGTTTAATAACCCCTCACTTCAATATAATAGGAATAATAATCCAAACTGTCTTACTGGCTTAATTATGAAAAAGAACACTAGAGTCTGGGTTATATCAACTTCTGATATGTTTTTTTCCTTTGTCTCAGCAGCTAGCACTTATTTCTTGGAACCTTTTATATTCTATCTTTTTAGTGTATTAAAGAACAAAAATGTTAAAACTTTATGGCCTATAAATTTTAGATCACATAAAATAATTATGAATAACCAGTCTCTGAGAAATGCAAAAATGAGTTAATTGTATATTTTATAACTTGGAGAGTATGGGTTGTTCTAGAAATAATTTGTTCTTGGTACATGTATTTTCAGTACAACAATACTGTAGATGGACTTTATAGAGTCTTCAATGGAAAAGATGATGTAAGCAAAGTTGCCATAATTCACACTTACAAAGAGAAAAGGTAAGTATTCAGGTAAAGTGTGTGTGTGTGTGTGTGTGTGTGTGTGTGTGTGTGTGTTACCAGGCTACTCTAAAGCAGGTGTTTCATAGACATTCACCTCTGCCTGTATCTCAGCTCCGAGAATTCCTCTTCTACAAGGCATGAACCCTTTATTTATGAAAGCTGGTTATACTAAGGCCTCCCTGCTGGAAGCAGCCCCAGGTTCTCTTACATGAAGAAATCCAAAGGGACTGTTTTCATTTCTGCTGTGTCACCAGCATTGCAGTGCCCCATCCAATTAGATAACCACAAAAGGAAAAGAGAGAAAATCAATGCACCAACTGACCATCTAGGAGATACACAAATCTGTTTTACTGGCTTTTTAAACTTGTTTATGGAGCATACCAGATAAAAATATTCATTCCATTGACATGACCTAGTGTGTCTATAAAGATGAAAGCTTAATGAATCCATGCTAACACTTCAATGGCTTTCCCCTTCAAAAACTTCTTGAAATAATTTCTACATATGATAGCTCAGCTTTTTAAAAATTTTTATCAATTAAAAAATAAAATGTTTTTATATTTTAAGTAGTTTGTTGTATTTCAAGTAGCTTTAAATTTTGGGTATTCAACTTGGAAATAAAGAGCATGTTTCTTTGGAAGTAGTAATAGAATGTGATATGTTCATATTGACAGCCATGATTTTCTTCCTTTTCCTAGCTCCTGCCTATTCATCTGAAGTATAGGGAATTTATCATATGAGTAAAATAGGAAGAGCCCTAATACATTTCAGGGTAGAAAACCTTTTCTTCTCCTCAATGTTAATAAATATGCTTTAGGCCACATGCTTTCCGAAAAAAGATCCAAGTATTCAAAATAGAAAGAGCCCTGGCCAGATGGCTATTTGGTTGGAGTATCCTCCCATACACCAAAAGGTGGTGGGTTCAATTCCTTGTCAGGACAAACACCCAGGTTAGGGTTCCATCCCTGGTCAAGGAACATGCAGAGGAGCAGCAGATCAATGTTTCTCTCATCTCTCTCTCTCTCTCTCTCTCTCTCTCTCTCTCTCTCTCTCTCTCTCTCTCTCCATCCCTCCCTCCCTCTCTCTCTCCCTCTCATCTCTCTCTCAAAATATTGAAGAGATAAATGTTTTTATTTTATTTATTTATTTTTAAATATATTTTATTGATTTTTTTCCAGAGAGGAAGAGAGAGGGGTAGAGAGTTAGAAACATCGATGAGAGAGAATCACTGATCAGCTGTCTCTTGCACACTCTCCACTGGGAATGTGCCCCGCAACCAAGGTACATGCCCTTGACCAGAATCGAACCTGGGAGCTTTCAGTTCGCAGGCTGACGCTCTATCCACTGAGCCAAACCGGTTTTGGCTAAAATGTTTTTATTAATATAAGTAACCATTTGCTCACACCTGAGTCCCTATGGAAGAATTGACAACAGTTGAGTATTCACTATTGCGGTACTTTTTCTTCTACAGAGTCCATAGTTACATGTTTTCATAGAGAAGTTTAGTGGAGGAAAACAAACACTTCTAAATGATCATTTACGGGGAAATCACATAATGGTTTATATATCGAAGAACATGAACATTTCCTCCATTTCAGTATTACAGAGAGATTTTCAGGAGAGTTGCTAAGTGCTCTAGTTAGAGTAGGAATTTCAAGATTGTAATAAGGTTGATGTAACCGATCATGGCAACACTGAGCATGATTAACAGCTTATTCTGTTTTTAAAAAGAAGTATCAACATGCATTGATATCTCACTGGATGATATATTAAGAATAAGAAAAAGGTTTTTCTATAACTAAAAAGTGGCTGAGGATACAGAGAAACTATTACCATTATATTTGTGTGTGTGTGTGTGTGTGTGTGTGTGTGTGTGTGTTTGTGTGTGTGTGTGTGTTATCTAAACAGGAGAGCATAAATTAATAAACTTAGCCCTACTTTAATGCCAGATCATGCAAAAACTAAAAGGGGGGGTTATAAATTGGTTAACTACATGTTTCCAATCTCTGTTAATCAAAAATCTGCTTCTCTTTCTTTCCTCCCCCCATTACCCTCTTTTCTCATGCTGAGCTCACATCAGTTATCCACTGAATATTTTTCTTCTATTCAGTTTGAGTACTCAACATACTACCAAATAATTTATTTCTCCCATTGGCAAAATAAAATAAAATAAAATAAAATAAAATAAAATAAAATAAAATAAAATAATAAAATAAAAATAAAAATAAAAATAAATATAAATATAAATAAAAAATAAAAAATCCCTACACAGAGATCTAAATTTCTGGTCAACTTTTCTCAATTTCCTTTTTTTCAGACTGGTATCTATTCCAAATTGTTTCTATGTAAGCAGTTTTATTTTGTAATCTGGTTACTTAATGATATCAGGCACACAATTTATTTCAACAAGATGAAAGCTTCAAAGAAAATATGGACTGAATGCGTTACATTTCTTGAATTTAGCATTTGTCATGTCTAATCTTTATTATAGTGGTACTGCATCATAATAGACAAACTAACATAAGTAAGGTGCTCTTGAGAATACTTGTTCATTTTTTTTCTTTTTATTTCTAAGGACTCTCGGCTATTGGCCAAGTTATTGTGACATGATCAATGGTACAGGTAAGAGCATTTTTCTTGGCAATAATCACAATGAACCCACCTCCCTCTCTTACAAATCCACCACCATACCTAAAGGATTCTGAAGGGAAGAGTATATGTTTACTTTTCTTTATAACCCCAGAACATAATTCAGAGTCTCCACTCTTTTACATGTTTAGTAAATATCTGCTTAATGTGATAGGATTTCTAAAGACTAAGCATCAAGAATTGGCCTTTATTGAATTACTAGGGACATGTTTGCTTTGTAAAAGCTTTACTTAATGAACTGCCTTCCTGACAATAGAAGTAATGGATTAAAAAATGTAGAGAAGGAGCTACTATTCACATCGTTTGTAAATACTGTACAGATAATAATTTAAAATTGAAAAAAATATATCAAGGTAATTTACAGAAGGTGAATCATGGTTCCAAGTAAGGTTTCTAGCTGAGGTAGGATCGATCGATAGAGTTGCAAGACAGAGCTGTCTATTTGAATAAGGTGGTCAGAATGAGAGAGAAAAATAACAACAATAAACAAGCTTAGGTGTCTACTAACCATGAAAAATGTATGCAAAGATGAACATTCTGAATAAGATTTGGGAAAGACACAGGACTATGAACTTACAGTATGGTTAGAACTGGCTGATTGTACTCCTTGAGGAAAAACAAAGTACACGCATGCCTATTCATTTAAGAATTAGGATTTTAAAGAGCAATGCGAATCAAACATTGTGAGTAACTAAAACAGAGGTGAGCTTTCAACAACTAAGAAGTAGAGGCAGAAGAATGATGTTCACAAAGTTGGCGAGGCAATACCCTTTAGGAAAACGGTATAATAAAGACAAAGAACTTTAGGTACAAAATTATGCAAAAAACTTGGAAATAAAGAGGAATACCAAAGTGTTATTGAGTTTGGCATTTTAATTTAATTTTATTATCACTCCCTTATAGAACAAACACGGGTTTGATTAGTAGTGCTTTGAGCCTTGAAGGTGGATGCAAGGAAGAAAGGAAAAAAATAAATTCCTTCCTAAGTAAAGCATGTCTGCAAATCAATTGTAAAGTGTGCCAATACCACTAACTCTCGTAATTGCACAGGCATAATATTTCCATCCTTAGATGCAGAGTGAAAGGCACTGTGCTGTTCTGAAGCACTGACGGGTTCTTTCTGGTCTAGAAAAAAAAGTGTTCAACATTTCTGTTCAAAGGCAAGAAGTAGAGAAGTTTTAAAAGAGGAGCTACCATATTGTCATTCAATAATGACAATAGTATAAATAAGTGAGAAACTGGCATAAAATTATAAATTAAAAAATAATTTTAAAAAAACAGAAATAAAACAAATCAGGAGCAGAGGCAGATTGGACAAAGTAGGAGACTCTGCTATGTGTGATCCCTATAAGACAGGTTATTGGTCAAGAAACAGAAAAAATTGCAATGTGTTTTCATCACAATTTAAAAAGGCTTCCTCTACCTTCTTCATAAAGTTCGAAGATATATGAAAGTATTAATATACATTTGAATGCTTTTTTTAACACCATGCTCATATCAGCTATCTTGTTGGTATGATTATGATGCAGTCTTCAGTGATATTTCAGATAATGATTTTTAAATATTTTCATTGTTTTTTTTTTTTTTTCTTTAGTGGTCAAGACATTGATAAGACAGTTGTAGGCAATGACCATTCAGTGACCTGTTTGAGGAGTTTAAGCTAATCTGTAATATTTCAGTTCTCTTAATGGCAGGATCAAGTTCATTGTGATCTGTTACATTTTACTTGTCACAAAAGTATAAATGAAAGGTAATAAGATTTCATGGTTAAAAACTTACCAGAAAAATAGCCTAGAATTCATAATTGAAGGATGAGTCTTGTCATTATAAACAAAAACATTCAGTGATGGCTCAGTTTGGTGATATTCTATTAAGGAGCAAATAGAGGAATTATCTCATTATTTCTTCATATATCCAAAGTGTGGCATGCATTATAACCACAGCATAAATTCAATAAACTAAAAAAAAATGCTCTTTTTAGTTTGATGGGTGTACAATTTGCAAGAAATTCTTAGTGAGAGAACTTTCAAAAAAAATGATTTCAATAATATTAGTCAGCCATTAGAGCAGATAAATGAATCACTATCAAAAGTTCAATGCAAACTGAAAAGAAATCCTAAATCAATTCCATGGTTAAAAAAAAAAATGTGCCACTCTACTACATGTTTAAATGACAATATTTTGGGTCTATTGGGTTAAATAAAACATACATATTTTGTTTACCTTTTAAAATTGTGGCTGCTAGAGAATTTTAAAATTACATACAACTTACATTACTATTTCTATTGACCATGCTGGAATGGAGATTTCTATATTCTTTTAGGACACATATTACATCTAATCACTTGCCACTGGCTTACTTTTTAAACAGATGCAGCCTCATTTCCTCCTTTTGTTGAAAAGACCCGGGTACTGCAATTCTTCTCCTCTGACATTTGCAGGTAAGACAAAGAATGATACATTTCTGTGAGTCAGAAAAGTTTCCCCATGTAACAAAATACAGGCCAAGAAGCTCACACATAATGTTATTTTGAGAAAAATAAAGTACACGTAGTGAAACTTTGCTTCATTTTTTAAGAATAAATGTAATATGGCAGTCATTATGTGTTTACTAATGCTTTTTTTTTTTTTAAAGTAAAGGGTGTAGAAAGCTATTTTACATAATATACATCATTATCTTCTTGTTAGTTCTAAGTAAGAACTCTATCTTTTACTATCCTTGCATTATATTTAATAATAGTCAAGTCTAGCTCTCTATGCCCATTTTTTTTCTAAGATGTCCAGAGAAGGTGATGCCACTGTCACCGAACTGTGTTAATTAATGTGTCCTACCTCCACTATAGCATTTTTTCCAATTGAGGGGGCCTAGTAAATACCACACGGCATTGGAACCCACACCAACATGCTTGAATCCTAACCCTGTTCCCAAAGGTCATGTGGTTGTGAGCAAGTGTTTAAGGTCTCTGAATCTTTTCCTTATCTGTAAAATTGAAGAGAGCAGTGTTTCTTCCTATAGAGTTATGGAAGAAATATTGATTGAGCCCTAGCACATTACCAAGATTATGGTGGACATTTGGTAAATGGTGGAGGTATAGGATATATTATATTAAGCACACATGCACACACAACATGTAAGTGGTCTTTCTCTTCATGACTGTTTTGAAAGACAGATATTTTATTTTAATTTTTTTGAAGTGGGCACAAAAATATATGAGGCAGTCATATAAATATTTAATCTATGAAGGAAATAAACTGAAAAAAATTATATTTAGTATCAAGACACCATGGTACTTCACCATGTAAAAAATTATTCTTAGAAGATTTTGAAAATAAAGGTAAGGATAGCTCAAACCATTTGCAAGAAATTGAGTTCTGACTAAGGCATATTGAGTTCTAGTATGACTTAAAAATTCACAAGGACTTTGTTTTTCCTAAAAATTAGTAAGAATTCTGATAAGAATGGGTTAGGTTTTTCCAAGTTAAAGCAAGCATATCAAACTAAGAAAAATAATTAATCTCCTGAATATAGTTCAGATCCCTGGAATGAAGCTCTTTCTTCTCTGTGTTTAGGTCCATCTATGCTGTGTTTGGATCCGAACTTGATCTGAAAGGAATTTCTGTGTTAAGATTTGTTCTTCCACCCGAGGCCTTTGCATCTCCAGTTCAGAATCCTGATAACCATTGTTTCTGCACAGACCCAGAGATCTCAAATAATTGTACATTTTTTGGTTTGCTAGACATTAGCAAGTGCAAAGAAGGTGAGTAAATATTTACAGTATTACAGTTCAGGATGTAATTTGCAGTATTCTTTGAAATATAACCTTTACCCAAGATCCCTTTGACCAAAAATTTAAAGTAAGAAAACAATAAGGACAAAAAGTAAGGGTGATGTAGGAAATTTTTGTTTTGATTTTATATTGTGTTCAAGGTCCTAATTATGTTTCAGTGCTACAAAGGTTGGTTATTAGTTAATAAAATCATTATTGTTACTTAAGGAAAATGTCTAGGCACTTTTCCATTTATTATTATTATTACTAGGGGCCCAGTGCATGAAATTCAGCCTGCACCCTCTCCAAACTGGGACCCCTTGAGGGATGTCCAACTGCCTGTTTAGGCCCGATCCCTAAACTGACAGTTGGACATCCCTCTCACAATCCAGAACTGCTGGCTCCCAACTGCTTGCCTGTTCTGCCTTCCTGATTGCCCCTAACCACTTCTGCCTGCCAGCCTGATCACCCCCTAACCACTCTCCTGCCAGCCTGACTGATGCCTAACTGCATTCCCGCCAGCCTGATTGCCTCTGACTGCCCTCCCCTGCAGGCCTGGTCCCCCCTAACTGCCCTCTCCTGTAGTCCTGGTCCCCCACAACTGCCCTCCCTTGCAGGCCTGGGGTCCACCCAACTGCCCTTCCCTGCAGGCCTGGGTCCCCCCTCCAACTGTCTTTCCCTGCAGGCCTGGTCGCCTGCAACTTCCCTCATTTGCTGGCCTGGTCATCCCTAACCGCCCTCCCCTGCAGGCTTGATTGCCCCCAACTGCTTTCCCTTGCAGTCCTGCTCCCTCCCAACTGTGCCCTCCTCTGCTGGCCTGATCGCCCATAACTGCCCTCCCTGGTCACCCCACCTGCCCTTCCCTGCTAGCCACTCATGGCAGCCATCTTGTGTCCACATGGAGGCAGCCATCTTGTATGTTGGAGTAATAGTCAATTTGCATGTTACTCTTTTATTAGATAGGATTATTGTTGTTGTTGTTGTTATTATTATTATTATTATTATTATTATTATATTCCTTGTCTTTTTGGGTTGTATGGGTTCCTTATATATTTTGGATTTTTGGCATATTAACTACTTATTGGATATCTAGTCTGCAAATATTTTCTCCCATTCCATTGATAGCCTTATTATTGTTATTGTTGTTGTTTTTATTATTCCTTTTGCCATATAGAATCCTTGTGCTCCTTTTTAATTTAGGGTAAAAGGAAAATAATTCCCAAAATACTGTGAACATTTCAACTTATCCATTGGCCATTTTTCCTTTCTTTGAAAATAGTAAATAAAAATAAGTATATTTTCAGTATGTCTCTGAAACAAAGGCTGACTTACACACAATGTGTGGTCTGTCTTGGTTTGCTCATGTTCTTTATAATGGAGTGGTGAGAATAAAGAAAGAAAACCTCTTACTTAATTCTTAGATCATAGATATATCACTACCTAAAAAAAACCATATATGGCTAAAATTGTGTTCAGCAGCTAAACCTTACATATTAAAAATTAATACCTATGGCATAAACAATAGAATCAGCTGACTGGTTAGTAGAATAATGGAGAATTTTGTCATTTTATTTGTACAGTAGCAATCAGGTGTTATAATTCTCCCTCACCTTCATCCCCCAAAATTAGTGTTCAAACCCAGCTATGCATTTTTTAAATTTTATTTTCAAAGAATCTTTTCTTAGTGTTATGTGAAATATTTACCCCCAATTATCTTCTTAAAACTTGTTTTCAGGAAGACCTGTGATCATTTCACTTCCTCATTTCCTACACGCCACTCCTGAAATTAGAGAAACTATTGAAGGCTTACATCCAAATGAAGAAGAACACAGCACATACTTAGATGTTGAACCTGTAAGCAAACATACTATTGATCCGCCCTGTTTAATATTGTGGGGGGTTTTAATTATCTAAAGAAAAAAATAAATTATCTCCTTGTCAATTACATTTATTGATCATATTTATTGATAAATGACTTATTTCTATAAAAATTACATTGATTTTTTTCTATTACTTTATGAAATATCAGGGTAATTTAATTTTACTTTTTAATAATATGAAACTTTTTAAGCATTTTTAATGGATCATGGGTCAGGAATACTAGTGATGGGAATGATTCTAATCATTGCTTATATGAAGAAGCCCTTTATATTATATTATGAGGGATAAAAGGGGATTTTATAGGTATATGTGAATTGGGGGTTAGATTTATTATATTTAGTGTCACAAAAAATCTATAAAAATCCTATAAGCACAACAGTTTTGATTATTTTACTGTTCTACTTTTCAAAAATTTAATGGAATGCCAGAATTTTAGTAGCAATTTTTATTTTATTTCAATAATGATAGTAGTATGATTAAACTGAAGATATATGGATTCTGACAGAATATATATTTGACCTTGCATAGTTTAGAAACTATATAAACTATATATGCTTTTATGTTTTAGTACTGTTATGTTATTGTTGATTCCCCAAAACCATTTATGATAAACATCACAAATCTAGCTAAAACCTTGACATTAGAGTAGGCAAAGAAATTAAATGTCTGTATACATGTATATGCATGTGTGCTTGCATGTATATGCATGCACATATATATCTGCATATGCACATAATGCAATTATGGATAGTTACGTAGGAAATATTTAACATGTCCAATTATTTATTAATAACTATACAAGTTTCAAATAGAAAATATTAACCTTAAATTCTATATAACATTACAAATTAATGTTGGCTATTATAAAAGAATGTGCGGTGGGCATTTTCTCTGTTTTCTGCGTCCCGTATGGAAAATGACAGGTTCCTGAGTGGAGGAGCTGGAGATTAAGAAATTAGAGAAAGAAAGAGACAAGAGGCAGAAATAGATTCATTAAGCTGGGCGCTAGGTGGTCACCACCTCTCTGATGGAGAGGCAGTCACACCCACCACAGACAACACAGCACATTTATTGATTTCCAAAGGGGAAGTTTAAGGTCAAAAGGAGTTTCGGGTGTGCCCAGGTCCTATTCATCAAGACCTGGGTAAGTTCCTCATTTTTTGGTATAAGGAGGAGATTTATCATATCAAGACCTGGGTAAGTCAAGGTCCTATTTGTTCCTCATTCCAAGCACAAGGATAAAGATAAGAAATCAGTACTGATAATATGACTCTGCCAGTGCCCTCGGGCTCAGCTGATTAGAATTAAAAGAATGTTAAAAATAATTTTAGTTTGTGCTCTTTTTTAGATAACTGGGTTCACTTTACAATTTGCAAAACGTCTGCAAGTCAACCTATTGGTCAAGCAATCAAAGAAAATTGAGTGAGTACCTTGACCAAGTTTATCTTTACATGATTTTTAGTATTTTCTTATAAGAAAGTGAGTAAATCTATGAAAGTAACTGGAAATAATATAAAACTTCAACTTTTCTTTGGCTTGACTATATTAAATTATTATCAAATGCTTATAACTTTCATTTGTAATTAAGAAGTATATCAGGTATTCAATGAAGTCAATCTATACTAATAAAAGTGTAATATGCTAATTAGACTGAGTCTACTGAACTTTTTCTGGATATCTGATTTCTGGACAAAGCCACAGTGGGGAAGGCTGAGGCATAGATGGTTAGAGGCGATCAGGCTGGCAGGGGAGCAAGTAGTTAGGGGCAATCAGGCCAGCCAAGGAGAAAGCAGTTTGGGGAAAGATCAGGCCAACACAGGGGAGCAAGCAGTTAAGGGGCGATCAGGTTGGCAGGGGAGGGCAGTTAGGAGGTAATCAGGCTGGCAGGGGAGGACAGTTTGGGGCAATCAGACCAGCAGGGGAGCAGTTAGGTGGCTATCAAGCCAGCAGCAGAGTGGTTAGGGTGCGGTCAGGCAGGCAGGCAGGAGAGTGGTTAGGAGCCAGCAGCCCCAGATTGCAAGAAGGATGTCTGGCTGCTTGTTTAGGCTTGATCCCACAGGGACACATCTGGCATCTGGACATCCCCAAGGGGTCCCAGATTGGAGAGGGTGCAGGCTGGGCTGAGGGACACTGCCCCCTTCCTGTGCATGAGTTTTGTGCACCAGGCCTCTAGTTTATATATGGTTTGTAATGTTTTAAAATATTAGGTAGCATCTCACATTTTGCTTACTCTCCAAATATTTCTATGACAATAATTTCTAAAATTCATATTTTACTTTCCTGAGTAGAATTAGTTTAAAGGGAAAATCTGTGTTTAGAAAGAGTCAATCAACTATAAATCTGCTATGAAGGCTTTTAGAATAGAAAATATCTGAGAAACAGTCATATTAAAATCTAAGTGAACAAAAATCAAGGAACTTAACCAAGTTGCAAGAGTAACTAATTTTTGAATATTTATTGATACTGGTAATTACTAAAATTTCTGTCATATATGCATAATATATTTTCATAATTTTAAATTACAGACCTTTAAAGCGTCTGAAAAGGAACTACATTGTGCCTATTCTTTGGCTTAATGAGGTTAGTATTTTTATCTATTAGTATTAAAAGCAGTAAACTTCTTTGTATATAAAAATACTTTTGACATTTGAAAATTGAATATAACTTTAATGTATATTGGAGGTTGTATGTGTTTTCATTGTCCATATAGATGAGTTTACATAATATTAATTATAGCTATTTGAGAGAACCAAACCACATAGAAATATCAAATTTATCTTAGTTTTCTGTGCACTTTTTATCATTTTAGATTATTTTCAAAATGCATCTGCTAAACATTTTTTCTCATCATATGTTTGTGTTAGAATTGTTCACACATCTAACTTCAAATAATTCAAGGCTCACTGAATATTATAGTTAATAAAAGCCAACCAAGCTTACAAGCCAGGTTAAAGCAATTGTAAATGGTCAATCCTGACAAGATATTTTTTGTGTAAACCATGGAATTGATTAGTCACAGAATTAGGAAATGCATCAAGTCTTTATAGGGAATTAAATAGTTGACCCTTGCCATTTTCCTATGTCATTAGGAAAAATACTTTGGAAAATTGTGAAAGATTTCAGTAAGACAGTTTTAAAGATCAATGAAACTGGCATATTGAAGAGTGCCAGACAACATGTGTAAAGAAAAGTGGGTTATATATTTCACTCTGTATTCTACCCTTGGCATGTATTGTCTCCTTGAACATGCAAAGGGAATTTCATTGGCTTGTCTTACAGAGACAGATGACTAATACCTATAGATATGTTGTTGGGGGGAAAGAGTGATATGTAAGTGGAGGATTTTAAGTATTTTTCTCTAATGATCTACTCAAATAATACTAATTATTAACTTGATTACAGACTGGTACCATTGGAGATGAGAAGGCAGAAATGTTCAAAAGCCAAGTGACTGGAAAAATAAAGCTCCTTAGCCTGGTAGAAATGGTCTTACTCGGTGTTGGCGTGGTGCTATTTGTTGGATTTATGATTTCATACTGTGCATGCAGATCAATGAAATCAAAATAAGTAAGTATATGCAAAATACAAATATATGTATACTACTTTAGAAACATTAATTTACATGTGTTTTTTTGTTGTTGTTGTTTTGCCTTTTATCAAAGAGGTTTTATAAAGTATTTTGTAACTCTTTCTGGACATGTCTAGCCAATTATTGTTTTTCAATACATTCTTTAACTTTTGAGATACTTAATGTAAATGGAAATACAAATGAAGACTGAGTAAATAAGGCTCATAACTATCCAGCAGATCAATGGATTCCATCTTTATTCTGAGAGGAATGGGATAAGAGATAATTTTCACCTTTGAAAAGTTAGTACATATTTATGTAGCTTTTTTTTGCAGAATTCTAACTTCATTTATTGATTATTTCTAGTTTGTATTTTTAAAATTAAAAATAATTTAACATATTGATTAGGAGAGGTATTGTAAAATTGAAAGTGGTAGCTATTTGGAGAGACTGAAATTTATATGGGAAAAGAAAAGAAAAAGAGAAATTAAATAACCTAGGAATTAAAAAGAGTCTAAAAACTTGATAATAAATAGTCGAGATAAAATATGCCTTTAAAATAAGTACTACATTAAAATGAAATTTAAAATGAAGATAACATTACTATAAATACCGATTGTTTCACAGACATGCTGGCCATACATTGTCTAATATCAGGATGTGTTCCCCAAATGGTTAATATGGAAGCAGGATTAACAATTAAAATTCATGAGCTAAAATTGGAATATAACAGTAAAAGAGAATAGGAGAAAGTAGTGATCAACACAGTAAAACCAATTTACTCAGGCTTTAGAGAGATTATCATGTAAATGTGGACATTTGCGTGTTAGCAGAACTCCAGAGATGGTCAGGTCTCTGATTTAGTTATTAGTTAGTGTCTGTGTCCCCCTGCCCATAAATAGGAATGAGTGCCCCATCCTACCTTCCCTAAGTCGAAGCCTTTCTGTAATCATTATAGGTGCCACTGGTGTAGACTTTGGAGGGAGAGGGGGGATTTTTCACTTCATCCATAATTCGCATCAGCCTTTTTTTCTCAGGTGCATTAAAAAACAAAATAAAATAAAATAAAAAATAAAATAAAATAAAAGATAAAAGCAATACACTTGCTTTAAAATCACAACTTTAAAACAAGTTTTCTTATTTTACTTCCAAAAAAGGCTGAACAATTATGGCTACAATCTATTTGTAGAGGAGGTACTCAAAGTGACAATATAATATATTCATATTATGATAAATAAGGGAAATATTGCCTCACTTATAAAGCCATTAGTCCAATAACAAACATGCTATGATTAAACTAAGATATTCATATAACCATTTATATAAAAGAGATAAAAATAATCCATTGAAAAACAAACAAATAAAACAAAACAAAAACTTGTTCTGGTGGGAAAGCATATTTTCAAAAGGAAGCATAATAGTTCATAGCGGTTTTTTTTTAATTTTAGCAAGTATTCTCTCTTAAAATTATATAATGAATTTTATCACTGCTCCATGAGCCCTGAATGTCACATCCCTTGGATCTCTGCATGGCTAAATTAGGCTAAAGGATTGAAAACTTTCTAGAGCATCTCTGCCAACAAATGTATTCGTTTTCTTTACCTTTAACAGTTACGAGGAAACATGGCTGGTATTTATAAAACTACACGCCTTTCTTTTACAAGTAGAGAAAAAAATGTCTTTGTAGTTTATTGGATTTATTAGATTTAGAAGAATCACAGAGTTGTAGATTTCCTCAAAGAAGCCTCAGTTTTCAGTATTATAAAATTACGCCCTTGGGGAGATTTGTAAGCAATTGGAAAAACAGAAGATAGAGGTACAAAAAGGAAATAAAATATAAGATGGTGGAGCTAAAGTACGGCTTTATTCAATGGATCACAAAGAGCACAAGCAAATAGTCCCTTCGAAAGGAATAGTATAGTAGAGACACCTCCGAATGGGAGATGGCCTGAAGGGAGAGCCAAGAGTAGAAATGCTTGCCCAGAGCAGATTCATTGATGAACAATCTTAACCTGGCTACATGCAGGTCTGCAGCTTTGGGAAGCTTATCCTTCTTGATGGGAATATGCATTGTCTTACTATATAGTCCACCATATAGTGGACTTTTTCTTTGCCGCTTGACAAAGAAAAAGCGGCATTTTGTTATGGTGAATAACAAAAAGTAGGGTATCTTAGAGATGTAAATTTGAGTATTATCTGTTTATTTTTTTCCATTGCTTCCTGATAAACAGTAACATTTCTTCTGCTTTCTAGACAGCAAGTGAATTTTTACATTAATGTACCAGTAACATCGGGACCTCTGTGAATATTGACCTACAAATGAAGACTTAATATGCTTTGTTTTTTTTTGTTTTTTTTTCAAAACATACCTAATCTTATAGTTGATGAAATGGTGGCACTATTCACTTTTGCAGTAAGCAGCAATACAATCCTAACAATTATTAAGATGTCATTAAAATCCATAATCTGAACAAGAAACCAGCACCTTTTAAAATTCATCTTGTGCACAGTTTCTACAGACCAGGTTCTAGCATGGACAAATTATTTGTATTTGGTGCTGAGGCATGCATTGATTCCCTGGTGACAAATCCAGCAGAGGAAGTGGACATTCTAAACAAATTCTAGACCCTGAACTCTTCTTACGTTTCTCTTCAAGGGAAGACAGCATCATTGTCGGCGGTGTCCCTGTGCATTTGCAACAGACCCCAGGACTGTCAGTACATTACATTTCATGAGCGTCGTTATTTTGAAAGACATTTAAGAATGGAAAATAAATGATTAGCCTGTGCATTTATTTATTATATATTGCCTAAATCTCCTTCTCTATGGGATTCTTTGCATAGCAACAGCAGGCATTATACTTACGGTCTTACTTTATAACAGTATAAGCTTCTATTTTTAACACTGATTATACAGACGGGAGTCATTGGTAGCACGTTTTGGCTCTCCGTGTTAAGGTCTTTGTAATTTTCCACATTCTGCAGCTCTTCTGGAAATCTGATTTGATTTTGATCTTTCTACTCAGTTACATACAACTTATACTTCATGACTTCAGAACGTTGTCCTAGTATGAACATATGTAAGTGAGAATAAAGGAATTAATGTATGAACAATGATGAAGAAGAGAATGCATTCATAGTTATTCGTTGTAATATTTTTTGCTTTCATTGTCAGCCCTGATTTCAACCATTAAAAGACGTTCTTACTTAAACTCCTGCACTTTGCCTCGTTCCTCTTGTGACACAAAACATTTACCCTGATTTTCTGTTTAAAGTATTTTCTTTGAATCTATATTTCTTTGTGAATCCATATTTCCTTCTGAAATAGTCTTCCTAATTCAATACTGACACTTTGTTCTAGCCTAATTTTTTGAGTCAGTTGGAAGAAAAGCAAATATAAAACACTCATTTGTATCAAATACATACATGATCATTGCTTTTTTCTTCTGTGGCGTTTTTAAGTATCCGTGAAATACCTTGTTTTATTGAGCTTCACAGATGGTGCTTTTTAATATGTATAAATTAAAGGCAAGACCCCTCTGCTAGCAAAAAGATTACAACTCTCTTTTATTGTAGCACTTGCTTTATCGCTTTATTACAGTGATCTGGAACTGAACTCCCAATATCTCTGAGGCTTGCCTGTAAATACTTTTGTTATTAGAAAAATAATTTTTCTTTTTCTTTTTAACTTTTGATTATAGAAATGGTGTTTAATATTGCTACTATAAGCAGCTATTATTGTCTATTCATGGATTGTTTACGTATTACTCCTATTTTCCTTTGCCAACCGTTCTCAGATGCTAGTAAGCATATGTCTACACATTTCAGAAATGCTCCATTCAACACGCTGATGAAGGGAAACTGTGACAAAGCTAGGAAAAACATAGATTTTAAAATAGTTCTTTAATTGTGCTACAGCTGAGCCAACAGCCTCAGCATCACCTGTAGACTTGTTAAACATGCATGCCCACTGAATCAGAATCTGCAGTTTAACGGGATCCCCCAGAGATTTATGACTGATCATTTAAAAATAATGGTCCTGTAAGTTTGTGAAGACTCTATTGGCTACTACTGTAATAATTTCCCCCACTCTCCTTTCCCATGCCACCCCATCCCTGCCACCAGCTCACCTGTAGCAGTTTTCATAGATGTGTAAGAAGAAACAGCAATAAGAGTAGCGTACCCAACTAAATGGACGGGTGGATCACTTGATTCTAAAATTTTTCCTGCAAATAATTTTTTGCTGAATGTGTTACCTTGCTGTACTATTTATGTTTGCTGTGTTACTTCGAAATGAGAGGCCTGATTCATGAAATTCATACAAGGGGCTCGGCCCTCACAGCCCTGGCTGTCTCGGCCCTCATGGCCTGGCCCCGGCCCACTGGTCATTCTGGAAGATCATTCCAGTCTAATTAGCATATTAGCTCTTTATTATACAGGATATTCAGCTCTGGTTCTGGTTTAAAATGGTAGCACCCTGAACTCACCTTCTACCACAAACACACCAGATCTATAACTACATATGGAACAACTTTCTCTGAACACAAACAAACAAACTATAAACTAGCTTACCAACTGCTACACATTGGGCAAACAAACAAAAACACACATTGAAGAGGGTAGGAGAGACTGATACCCAATGTTGCCATAAATCCCTCCCGTGGCATGGCAACACACATTCAAGAGGGGACTCAAAACTTGAAGCCTCTCCCTGAGGAATGAAAAGTTTGAACTCTGTATCAGACACCCGAACTTTTAACATCTGTACCTGAAAGATGCACTCCCAAAACATCTAGTTTTAAAAGCCAGTGGGTCTCATATCCATATGACTTACAAGACAATAGCAAACTGAGAAACAGCTTTTAAAGGGCTTGCACACTCAGACTCACCTAACTGAGGACCCAGTTTAGAGGAAGCCAATCAAGAGGGGTCCAGACTTGGTGTGAAAGAAGCTCATTTGTTAATCTCAAAGTGGTGGCCTCAGCGGCTGGCATCTAACTGGACACACATTAGGGACCTGATGGGATGCTCTCCGAGGATAGAAGCTAAAAGTCATCATCTTCTTTCTATCCCTGGACGGGCACCATTTATGATAAAAACTCTCAGCAAACTGAGTATAGTGGAAATATACTTCAGCATAATAAATGTCATATATGGCAAGCCCACAGCTATCAATATGTCAATGATGAAAACCTGAAAGATTTTCCTCTAAGATCAGGAAAAAAGAAAAGGATGGCCAGTGGTATTAGGCAACAAAAAGAAATAAATGATATCCACATTGAAAAGGAAGAAGTAAAACTGTCACTATTTATATTGATGACATATACACTGAGTGGCCAGATTATTATGACCACCCTATCAGTACTTCATTGGGCCACCTTTTGCCTTCAGTTCTGTGGCAATTCTTCTGGGCATTGACTCCACTAGATGTTGAAAGGTGATGGGAGGAATCTGACACCATGCCTGATGAATAGCACTGTCCAGTTCTGTAAGATTTGATGGTTGTGGAACCAGCTGCCTGATGGCTCTTAATTTTGTCCCACAAATGCTCAATTGGATTGAGAGCTGGTGATTGTGGGGGCCACATATACAAGGTAAAGCATCCGTCATGTTCTTGAAACCACTCCTGCACAATATGAGCACCGTGGCATGGCGCATTGCCTTGTTGGAAGAAGCCATCTCCATTGGGATATGCCATCAACATAATAAAATGAAATTGATCAGCAATGATACTTAGGTATGTTGTGCTATTCAGACATCGTTCCACATGAATTAAAGGGCCCAAATCATGCCAGGAAAACATGCCCCAAACCATAATACTGTCCCCACCAGCTTGAAGGGTTGTACTCATGCATGTGGGGTGCATGCTTTCTTGCTGTTTCCACAAAATTCTCACTCTGCCACCTGCTTGATGCAACTGGAAACATGATTCATCGGACCATATAACTTGTTTTCCAATGCTCAAGTGTCCGATCCTTGTGTTCCTGTACGAATTGGAGACATTTTATCTTGGTAACTGCAAACAGCAAAGGTGTCTGAACAGGCCTTCAGCTTCCACATTCCATATGATGTAGTGTAAGGCTAATTTGCCTACAAATGTCAGGTGGTCATAATAATCTGGCCACTCAGTGGAAAAATATATACGTATATATAGAAAATCCTAAAGATTCCAAAAAACTGTTAGAATTAACAGGTAAATTAAGTAAAGTTTCAAGATACAAAATCATTATACAAAAATCAGTTGCATTGCCTTGGCCAGTGTGGCTCAGTTGGTTGAGCATTGTCTCTTGTACCAAAAATGTTGCTGGTTTGATTCCCAGTTCAGTACACATGCCAGGGATGCATGAGGTGTGCAGAAGGAAGCCAATTTATGTTCTGCTCTTGCATGGATGTTTCTCCCTCTCCCTCCCTTCCCATTCTTCTTTCTAAAAAAAAAATCAATAAAAATATTTTTTTAAAAACATCTTTTGTATTCCTATATACTAATCACTATCAGAGAACAAAACCACAATCCCATTTTCAATTGCATCAAAAAGAATAAAATACCTAGGAATAAATTTAACTAAGGTGGTGAAAGAATTATATACTGATAGTGTAAGGTATTAATGAAGGAAGTGAAGATGACACAAATAAATAGAAAGATATTCTCATAGTAGAATTTATATTGATAAAATAGTCATACCACCCAAAGCTGTCTACAGAGTCAATGCAATCCCTATCAAAATTCAAACAGCACTTTTCACAGAAACTCAACCAGGTTACTACCCTGTTTCCCCGAAAATAAGACAGTGTCTTATATTAATTTTTTTCTCCCAAAGTTGCACTAGGTCTTATTTTCAGGGGATGTCTTATCTTTCCATGCTCTAGGTCTTATTTTCAGAGGATGTCTTATTTTCAGGGAAACACGGGAATGAAATGAACAAGTTGCTATGTGGTGGGGAGATAATTGTCCTGGGGCACATGTTAGTAGTCAAGAAATAGGTTATATAGCCCTGGCTGGTGTGGGTTAGTTGGTTGGGTTTCATTCCATACATCAAAAGGTTGTGGGTTCACTTCCAAGTCAAGGCACATCCCCAGTAGAGTGCAGCAAATCTCACGTCCATGTTTCTTTCTCTCTCTCCCTCTCCCTTCCACTCTCTCTAAAAAATCAATAAAATATATTTAAGATTTCTTCCTCTTCTCCTTCTCCTTCTCCTTCTTCTTCTTCTTCTTCTTCTTCTTCTTCTTCTTCTTCTTCTTCTTCTTCTTCCTCTTCCTCTTCTTCTTTTTCTCCTCTTCCTCCTCCTCCTCCTTCTCCTTCTTCTTCTTCTTCAAAATAACCTTCAACATTTCATGTAATACTGGTTTGGTGGTGATGAACTCCTTTACCTTTTTCTTGTCGGTGAAGCTCTTTATTTGACCTTCTAAATGCTGTTTTGGTGGGTACAGTAACTTTGGTTGTAGGTTCTTGCTATTCATCACTTTGAATATTTCTTGCCACTCCCTCTGGCCTGCAAAATTTTTGTTGAAAAATCAGTTGACAGTTGTATGGTTACTCCCTTGTAGGTAACTAACTGTTCTTCTCTTGCTGATTTTATGAGTCTCTCTTTGTCTTTAACCTTTGGCATTTTAATTATGATCTGCCTTGGTGTGGGTCTCTGTGTTTCTCTTGTTCAGGAATCTGTATTTCCTGGACTTATAAGTCTATTAGGAAAAACTAAAAAGATTTAAAAAAACCAAAAACTAGGCTGTAGAAAAATTCAAGATGAAAGAAAAATGACTAATTTTTTATATTAAAAATAATTTGTGCATAAAAGTGTTTCAAAGAGGAAGGGTAAAGATGAAGACAAAGACACTAATTTTAGAAAACGATTGAATAACCTACACGAAGGAATTTCTTAGGTTTTACTTGTAGTTTGTCAATATTCCACTAGATGGCAGAAGAAATCCAATGTTAAATACAGTAGCTGTGAAGGGAGAAAAATAGTTGTGACTATTTCTTTTTTAAATATATATATATATAGTTGACAGTATTATATGTTTCCCATTCTCCCCCACCCCTTACCCACAACGCCCCAGGTCTTCACCACCCTATTGTCCATGTCCATGGGCTATGCATATAAGTATGTAAGTTCTTTGGTCTCTTTGTCCCCCACCTCTACATAAGTGACTATTTCTTTATTGAAAAACTGGGCCTCTGACTTTGACATGTTTAATCAGTTATTAATGGAACTCCTATCACTAATTTGCAGAGATATACATCATATAAAATACTTCCTATACATTAGTTTGTTTCACTTTGAACCAATGGTATGGCTGTGTATTTTGGTGTAGTGGAAAGAACATAAAAAGAGAACTGGGTCATAGTCATAGTTTCAACACTAAGTAGAGGAATTATGTAGAATGAATTATCTAAAAATGAGAGATTCATGTTCACCAGATTCTATATTCTTATCCATAAATTGTGTTGATTTACTCATATTACTTCAGTCTTTCTCTCCCCTTTTTTGACTGAGATGTGGGGTTGAGGACCTCAAGCCAGATAGCCTGTCTCCTACTCTGGTAAGCACCCTCAGCGCCCTCTAGCTCTGGGAAGCATCAGTTTTCATTGATTCTGGCTGCTGTCTGTATTTGGCTCCCAGACTCCTTTGGACACTTGCCAAGTTTCTCTACTCCAGGTAAAACATTCCATTGGTTCTAATACTGTGTCTCTGTGAGTTACAACCCTTACTCGTCTCTCATGAGAGGAAAACAGGAAACTTCTTTAGAGTCACATTGCTAGAGTCACTTAATTTTCTAATCTAGGGGACAGAAGCCAGATAGTGTCATACTTGGCCCTCACACTTCCCTCCACCCTTCTAGGATGCTTTCTGTAGAGATTTTGCTTCCCTTTTGGTCCAAACTCCCACTAATTTCTATTCAGTAATAGCCCCAACTCCCTCTCTATTCCCAAGAAGAGTATAGAGTCACACTTGCAGACCACATCCCAACAATAAAGCTTAGTTAAAGATTCAAATTAATCACTACAGTCTGAGGTTACATGCAACTATAGCAGCAGCCTGTGAAAACACTCGTGCTGGTCCATCTGTGAGAAGGGAATAGAATGTGACTTGTCAGATCTGGAGCTGGATAGCACAATAGGTTGTAAAATATTCCTCAGTAGAGGTTGTGGCCAAGTCTTACTAGGGGAGAATGTGGCCCAAGTGCATTTATCAGAGAGTGTCTAGCTTGTCCTTGAAGATATAATGGAAGCCTTTGAACACTCTGTGGATATTCTAAGCAATAAACTCTAAATTCAAAATAACAAAATATTTATCATCTCCTTTCAGGCAGGTGTTTTCTATCATTAAAACTTTTCCTCTGTCCTTTTTGTTAATAATTCTTCACACTAAAACTCCTCAGCTGTTAAAGTTATTATCAAGATAAGCTTGTCCTCATGGGTGAAGGAGGTGAACTTTATCCCCTGTCTTTTCCCCCTGTCACTTACAACTTAAAGGTTTGGCTCCCAGAACACACCACTGTTAACACACCACTCCCAGTTTCCAGCAGTACCCTATATTCAAGCTTTCTTCTTTTCCCTACCCATCAAATCCTACTTCCTAGTCTCCCATTTACACTAAATAATAAATACCTGATAAGTTCAGAATGAATTATACACTCCTTCCAAAGCTTTTCACCTTTCAAAGAAACCAGAATGACTGGTTGAGATGTTAAGCAGTTTCTAGGGCCCCTAGAAATGCACCCCTGTGGTCTCCGAGCATATTTTAGCGGTCTATATAAATACATCAATTTCTGTCCTTGGTTTCCAGATAGAGACAAGTGATAGAAGTGCAACAAATTGAAAGGTTTTGTTTGGAATTTGACTTGACACGAACTACATGTAAAGCAGACTTTAGCCCACCTCAGAGGCATATCTCAAAGATGTAAGTGGGCAGCCTCCAGAGCAGAGGCAAGTGGGTACAAATACAGGCCCATGTGACTTCCAACTGAACACAGAATCCCACACAAATGAGCACATCCTATATAATAAAGAGGTAATATGCAAATTGATGCTCACACCCTCACAAGATGACTGCCTATGATCAGGCCAGCAGAGGGATTTAGTGAGGGATGACCAAACTACTGAACAGCAGGCTGTGTGCAGAGACCAGGCCAGCGGGGGGAGAGGGGGGTGGGGGCAACCAGGCAAGCAGTGGGGAAGTTAGGGGTACCAGGAAGGCAGGCAGGTGAGCAATTAGGAGCCAGCAGTCCAGGATTGTGAGAGGGATATCTGACTGTCAGTTTAGGTCTGATTGTGGGTTTAGGCCCATCCCAGGGATCAGGCCTAAATTGGCAGTCGGACATCCCCCAAGGTAGTCCCAGTTTGGAGAGGATGCAGGCTTGGCTGAGGAGACCCTTACTCCTCCTCCCACCCCCACCCCCCACCCCCAGCACAAATTTTGTGCACTGGGCCTCTAGTTTCATATAAAGAAAACACATAATGCTGTTAATTGGAAACCTTTAAGTTGTAAGTGACAAGAACAGATCATCCAAAATATAGGCATTAATATGTTATTAAACAGCTTTTCATTTGAGTAACTCCAAAAAGAATTGGAATTGTTTACAAAGCCTGAGCAACATGAAGGAGGGAAGGTAGTAAATACATGTTAATAACCTTGTGTATTACAATGCTAATCTTAGGTTCAAGAACAGAAAAAAAACACTTCTGGCATAGCAGTGAGTGCCTATAGCAGAGTGTAAAGCAGTGTGGAGTAACTTCTATATATTAGGATCACATCCCTTAAAGGCGTTGGATGGAGAGTGAGGGGCAACTCTCATCCTATCAGGTCTTACTTGGACAGCCCATGGCTTTACCTGCACGTGCACAGGCCACTGTGTCAGAGGTTTCTCAGATTGCTCTTTACCCACCAACATGATTGTTTTCATGGGCTGCCACGCAAACCTCTCATTTCCATAGCAGCACCGAAGGAGTCTCTTCCACTGTAGCGTATATGTATGCTAAAATATTTCCCATCTGTAAATGGAAACAAATAACAATCCTTTTGCTATTGCGACATTCTAAGCAAATGGTCAAAACCACTATTCACTTTAATCATGGGAAAGGAGGCCTCCATTCCTGCTACTCTCTCACCTCCTATCCCCATTATAGTCTCTACCCAGTATTCAGCATCCCTATTAAAATGCTGATTCATGTCACTCATTGGCCTGAGACTCTCACTCAGAATATAAGTCAAAATTCATGAAATGTCCTTCAAGATATCAGGTAATCTGCCCACCATCCACTTTTAACGATGACCTTACCTGCTATACTCTATCCCTACATCACTCAGTTCTAGACTCACTCATCAGCTTGTCCATCTTTGTATATGCCAGGCACACTCCATCAACACGGTCTTTGTATGGCTGCTCCCTTGACTCAGGGAGACATCTATCAATATGTTCCCAAATATTCACAAGGCTTTTCCCTTCACGTCTTCAACATTTTGCACTCAAAAATCATTTTCTTATGAGGTCTTCACTAATCACCTTATTTAAATATGTATTCGGCCCCTTGTCCCTTTGTTCTGCCTCAGGAAAGCATATGCTTAGAATGGTAAATAGTATAATACTATCTATAATAATCTATCAATATAATAATAAAAAACATAATATGCTAATTAGACCAGATGTCCTTCTGGACATCCTTCCAGACAAAGCTGGGGCTGCGAGGGAAGCCCAGGTCCTGGGTGCCAGAGAGAAACAAGGCCTACTCTTGCACTAATTTTATGCATTGAGTCTCTAGTGCATAATAAGTGGTTAATAAGTATTTGTTAAACAAAATTAAGTATTGTAATCTAGACAGGCTTAAGTCACATCTAAATTGAAGTTCACTGATGATAAATTTCCACATCATTATCTCCCCCGTGTTGTCTGGCATGTTTGTTGTAATGAATGAGACTTTCTCAATAAGAGTTTATTGATTTTAATTTTATTCATAAGAACAAAAACCTAAATAACAGGAGAATTAGAACCAGGAAGTTATCTAAGTGCAAGTCAGAGAAGACAGTAAAATGGAAAAGTATTACAAGAAGATCACAAGTTTAATTACTGCACCATATGCAAATAGTAGTAATTTCTTGTCAGAGCTTTACTATTCATGCTAATGACAAGCCATTTCCAAATGCTGAAAGTGTGATAGATACTGCTGTCATGTCTGTTATAAATTTTTATTTATTATTGCCAAGCTGCTCCAGCCTGCCGTTGAATTCTCCTAGTGACCTAACTGTCCTCTGCTTGTATATATAATTGACCTCGCTTGGCTTCTCAGAGTCCCTGGGGTGCCCTTTGGCTCTTTACTCACACACAGTCCTTCCATGGTGTATTCAACACATTGCACATCTCACTGTCAGGCACACCCACCTGGACCCATTCGCCTTCTGACTTACATGAGATACTGCCAAACTCTTCATCATCTTGAGTCACTACTCCCCTGAGTTTTTGCATCTGGCCCAGGGACTTGGAGAATCAGGAATCAGGCCCCAAATTCCTGGATAGCTCTCTGCCAATTGGGATTAACATTTGGGTTAGACTAACCATACTTTCAACTTCTATGAACTACAGAGTACAGTGCACCAAAGTGCATTCAGCATGACAGCTGACCAGGTCTTTAATCCACAAGCAAAGATTGAGCTTTCTTCAGGACACCGGCAAGATTTAGAATTTCTAATTTTTATCCCTCTTTTTATTGCACTAGGACTTCTTATTCTAACTATTGCACAAGAGTTAAGTATTATTAAGTTACATCAATAATACTTAATGTAACTTAAAGAACTTTAACTTGTCTGAGGATTAAAAAGCCAAGGTAAAATCATTTTTTTAAAAACATTGTATTCATTTTTACAGAGAGGAAGGGAGAGAGACAGAGAGTTAGAAACATAGATGAGAGAGAAACACTGATCAGCTGCCTCCTGCACAACCCCTTCTGGGGTGTGCCCGCAACCAAGGTATATGTCCTTGACTGGAATCGAACCCGGGACCCTTAAGTCAGCAGGTTGATACTCTATCCACTGAGACAAACCAGCTAGGGTGAAGATAAAATAATTTTAAAGCAATATAGAAGCCTTCTAACTTGATAAGGCCCATTTTACTTTGGACATGACTTTCTTCTAAGTTTTTTATGTTGTTGTTGTTTTTTCTTCTTAATTTGTTTTAGGTGTATAGACATATAATATACAAAGTGGTTAGACATATAATATACAAGTAAGCCCCTTGATCATTCTCGTACCCACTTGGCACCATAAATAATTATTATGTTACTAGAGGCCCAGTGCACAAATTCGTGCATGGGTTGGGTCCCTCAGCCTGGTTGGTGATCAAGGCTGATCAGGGCCATCTCACTCAGTCCCAGTTGGGGCCTGCTGGCTGGGGGAAGGTTGGCTGTAGGAGCACACTGGCCAGCAGGGGGCAGCTCCTGCTTGGAGCGCCTGCCCCTGGTGGTCAGTGTGCATCATAGCTACCAGCCAGTTGTTCAGTTGCTTGGTTATAATGGTTGCTTAGGCTTTTATAAATATAGATTATTGATTACATTTCATTCTGCTATATTTTACATCCCTGTCACTATTTTGTACCTTCTTACTCCCATGAGACTTCCAACTAGGGGAACAATAGGCATCAGTTGCTTATCCTGGGTTAACCCCCTGAACCTGTCTCCAAGTCCCCTTTTCCTCCCCTTTTCTCTGACTTCCCAGTGAGCCAAAGCAGCCCAACCTAGGCTCTCCTGTTGCTTCTTCTATGTCCTTCCATGTTTCACCAACCTCAGGATGTTTTTCTGGGGTCAATAAAGTCTTGCTTGCTTTTCTACAAAAATAAAAATAAAACAGCATGGATGGACCTGGAGAGCATTATTCTAAGCAAAATAAGCTAGTCAGAGAAAGATAAATATATATGATCTTGCTTATTTGTGGAATATAATGAAAAACGTAAACTGATGAACAAAAACAAATCCAGAGACAGAGAAGCATGGATCAGACTGTCAAACCTCAGAGGAAAGGCAGGGGGGGTGGGATGGTCAAGATCAACCAAAGGACTTCTATGCAGGCATATAAGCATAAACAATAGACACAGACACAAGGGAGGGTGAAGGTATGTGCTGGGGTTTGGGGGAGGAGGGAGGGAAGGCAATGGGAGGAAGAGACATATGTAATACCTTAATCAATAAAGAATAAAAATAAATAAAATGGGTTTTTTTGCAACATTTGCTATAATTATTTAACATGGAAGAATCTGTCCTCCTCAACTACCTACAGAGATACAATGAGTATCTTTAAAACAGTTTTTGGAAGTACTTTCCTGTCTTTTTCTCTTCAACCTATTCCATATGTTCTCTATTACTTTGAGCTATAAGAATCTGGCAAGTGAAGAATGAAGGTTAAAAAAAATTAGAAAAGTAGCTGAAGAAAGGAAGAGAGAAGGAGAGAAGTTGGAAGAGTGGAATGTTCCATAAATGTAAAGTAGATGCTTAAACCAGAGGCTGTGCTTTGGAGCCGTGGTCACCTGCTGAGGAGATCTTGGAGGTCAAACTGCAGGAAGAAGAGATGGGTTGTCATCATCCATAAGAAGTCTTTTGCCTGAGGGGTTGGTATTTCAATCTTTTCACTCTCTGAAACCCCCTGAGATTGTTATGCAAATGATTCTTCATGTCCCTAGACTTTTGCAAGCCAGAAAGAAAAGAGAGCACTAAACATCTACTGACTGGACTTGCACGTATATAATTACAGAGCCCATTTAATGATTATTTTAAAATATTTTTATTTATGCCGAAACCGGTTTGGCTCAATGGATGGAGCATCGGCTTGGGGACTGAAGGGTCCCGGGTTCGATTCCGGTCAAGGTTGCGGGCATATCCCCAGTGGGGGGTGTGCAAGAGGCAGCTGATCGATGACTCTCTCTCATTGATGTTTCTAACTCTGTATCTCTCTCCTTTCCTCTCTGTACAAAATCAATAAAATATATTTTTAAAAAAAGACTTCTCAAAAAAATATATAAATTTTTATTTATTGATGAAATTACTAGAGGCCCAGCACGCACGAAATCATGCCTAGCCTGGCTCCATTGCATGACACTCCTCAATGTTCCGGCCCTTCGACTGCTCTGCAAGACTCCCCCCTCCACCCCCTTGCTCCTCAGTTGGTCCACGAAGCTTGCTGCTGCTCCATGCAGCTTGCCACTGGACACTCTGCGAAACTCCCCCCACCCGACCACTGCTCCATGAGGCTCCTCCGACCCTGCAACTGCTTTGCAAAACTCGCTGCCGCCTGGGTGACAGCTCCACTAAGCTCATGTCCACCCCATGAAGCAGCCCACCACCAACACTCAACAGTCCCCAGGCCTGCCCTGCCACAAGCACCCCCTCATGGTGAGCGGCTCTGGTTTGGGAGGGAGGTGCTCAATGCACTTCATGGTGACCGGTCACCGGTTTGGACTTAACGCCACCTAGCTCTTTATATATATATTAGGATGTGTGTGTTTATAGATAGGTGTGCACAAAATACATAATGTATATGGATGGCTTAAAGAAAAATAAAATAAACACTTGTGTTCTCTGTAATGCATGAAGTTAATATCTTCAGGACACCTCATAAGCGTATTTCTCATCACAGGCCTCCTCCCCTTCAGAGTCAACCAGAAGCTTACTTTGTGTTCACCATTCCCTTGTGTTTGTTAATTCACCACACATGTATATATTCTTCAGCTCTGCAGTGTTTAGTTTATCATATTTTTGAAAGGATAAATGGCCTCAACGTATGTGTTTTTCTATGACTTGCTTGTGTTGTGGAGCATTGCTTGTAAGATTTACCCATGTTGACATATGTAGTTCTAGTTCACTTATTATTACTATTGAATCCATTGCAAACCATAATTTATGAAGTCCTTTTCTATCGCTGGACATTTTGATTATTTCCACTTCTTTTGCCAATATAGTCATGAACATACTCATCTTGAGCATATAGTTAGGAAGTGGAATTATTTAGTACAAGCATATTAACATCTTTAACTTGCTAGATCTGAAATTATTTTTTAGGATATCTGTAATAGCACCCATTAAAAAAAATTGTTGTTGTTGTTAGTCCTCACCTGAGGATATTTCTTTCATTTGAAACAGGAATTTTTAGGGGTAAAAAAGACAGGTTTAGGAAATTTTAAAAGTTAAGGGAACTGTGGAAAAAGCTCGGGGCTGCAGAGCAGCATAAGGTATATTTCCATAGAATAAGGGAGCTGAAAAGTTGCAACAGGTACATTTCCATAGAATGAGGAAGCTGGGAACAGCAAAAAGTGTATAAAGGGAAGGAAGCCCTTCATCCAGAAGGAGAAGAAGAAAGCCCAAAGGGAATAGGAAAACAACAAGGAAGGAGGGGGAGGAAAGCCTTATATATCCCACCTGAGGTTCGACCTTTGAGTCTGTTACTATAGTAACCAGCCCAAGAAAACAGTGACCAATCAGAGGGGATATCAAGGCACAAAGATCTACAGCCTTTATAAACGGTGGAAACGGGACTCTGTGGGACTCTTTCCCCCTCCCCACATGGAGTCTGTGCTGTGAGATTGTTTCCCTCTCCCCACGTGGGGATCTGTACTTGTTCAATAAAATTTCCACCTTTGCTGTACCAACTTCCGTCCGCGGGTTTATACTTGGACTCCGACAGACAAAAGAGCCCGGGAATCAACTTGTCCAGGGAAACACTGCGTGTTCCAGTCCAAAAATCCTGATTCACGTTGATTTTTAAAGAGTAGAAGAGACAGAGAGAAACATACATGTGAGAGAGACATACCAATAGGTTGGTCGTGCACCCTGAATGGCACTGGAGCCTTAACAGGAATTGAATCATCCTCAGGCCGATTCTCTAACCATTGAACAAAACCAGTTAGGGCAGCACCCATTTTAAATTACATATATATATATATATATATATATATATATATATATATATATATATATATACACACACATACACATGATTTCAAAGAGGGAGAGAGAGACAGAAACATCAATGATGAGAGAGAATAATTATTTGGCTGCCTTCCTCATTCCCCCTAGTCGGGGGATCGAGCCCACAACCCAGGGAACAGAACTGTGACTTATTTATAGGTCGTTACTCACCCACTGAGCCATGCCAGCCTGGCAACAGCCAATTTTTTAATCTCGTGCTTAGTTACCTTGACTCTAATCTTTAGCCTAGGTTCTCTCAACTCTTAACCTTTAGCTCCACCTTAAGAATTTTTTAAAGAAAAACAAAACAGCTCAAAGTGGGCCTCTTACCTTAAAACAGGGAGGTTGGAATTCTAAGAGAAACTTACCAGTTTACCGGAGGCAAAGTGAAGAATGAGCCCATCAGGGAAATAGGCCCCTGCTGGTAGCTAGTATTGGTTTATATCTGCAAGATGCTCCTGGCTGGCCTTTTTGGAATTTTGTGTCTCCCGGGGGTCATGGTCTCCACTGATTGGTCAGTGCCAGGGCAGGGGGCCATTACACCATCACAGTTGGTTCTGATGGCATCACCCCTTCTGGCTTTGCTGCTTTTCTAGGCCTGCAGCCTAAACACCACTGAGACCTAGATATTATCTCTAGAGCTTAATGACTAAGGGAGTGGTTATGCATTTGAGGCAAATATGTAGAGACAGGGTTGAATCATATAGGAGTGTTAACAAAAAACAGACATTGACACCTGTAAAGAATTTTGTGAGTTTATTTGAGTCAAACTGTCGACATATGCCAGGAAGCAAAACCTCAATGAATTGAGATAATACTCCAAAGAATGGCGGGTTACATTTCTATTTATACATTGCAGTCAAAGGAGGGACATAGGTGGGTTACATGAAATTAATTGGTGATGGATTAAGGACGTGGAAGAAAGCAAAGCGGTGGGAGACCCCTGGGATTGGATAAAAAAATAAAATGATGGACACATACTTAGGTGGGTGCAGGGACAATTAACATGATAACAATGAAGGAATTTGTGGCATCTGTCCTGGCACCCACCACATTTGGTTGTGCCCCAGGGGCTCCGGAAAAAGGGAAGTTACAAGTTACCCAGACATCTCACAGATATGTTATCTTAGAGGCAAAAAGGCAAATGGGCTCTGTAAAGAAGATCTAATTTGATCTTTGCAGGGAAAACATGGCCTAGGACAGGACTACCCACTATAACCTGTTTGTAGTTAAATATTTAATTTTCAAACCATCTTCTGTGGTTACTTTAGGTCTCTGAGTTTGCAAGACTGCCACGCAGGCCTCCCCTGAGCTGGTCAGGTCGGCATGTGGCTCCTTTCGTCCGCAGGAGCATTTACGGGAGCTTTATGAGTCTCTTCTCTGGCCCCTTTGTTCCTCTTCTAAGGGGGACTACTGCCTGGCTGGTGACTTGCCAGGGGAAGAAAGGTCACTCTGGGGGAAAGGCCCCACTTTACAATTGCCTCTTGCTAGGCACCAGGAGGCTTTCTACCCTGGAGACCTTCCTACCTGGCCTATGGTCCCTACTCTGCTCATGCCTAATTGCTTACTGTGTTTCCCAAACTTTTGACATATGTGTACCCCTTCTATAATTTTCATAACGCTGAGTACCTCTCGTACTCATGAGAACGTAGAATTAGGCGCAGCTAAGCACGGTGCAGTGCATATCCCCACCAAACTCCGGTGCAGCGTACCACACTTTGGGAAACACTGGCTTACTGCATAACTATTTGTACTCCTATAGCCTTCTATAAACCTTGCAGTCCATTCACATCCTCAAGGACACTTGGTATTGTTAAACTTGTAGGCAATGGGCCGAAGGGCAGCAAAGTTTACTGTATGATCAGCTGCTGGGAGGCAGAGCGTGTGGAATTTTGAGTTTAAACTCTAAGAACATCTCTGTGTTCTTGCTCTCTTGTGAGTCAGCATGAGTTCAGACCCAGCCACGGTGGTAAAGTGTCCTATTTCAGGACATAGTGCCTGAGAAAATAAATATTTACCTGCGCGATCTCTGCCTTGAAGCTGAAAGATAGTCACCATGCCATCCTTTGCAGGTGTCTGCCGAGCCAGGGCACCCCTGCAGGAGGGGACGAGCATTCTCTGATTGTCCTGGCCACACCAGTGGAGGACATGGGTTAACTTGACTTTACAGTCCTCTCCTTTCTGCCTGGAGTTTGGAGGCAGAACTGATCTCCTTGTACTAACTAAGCACCTTGGTTCTGGGACAATTTAGTGTGGCACTGGGGCTAGAGCAGTGTTTCCCAACCTTCTCTCATGATGAGAATCACCTGGTGGAGTTGTTAAAACACAGATTCCTGAATCCCAACTAAGAAGTGCTAAACTAGAATTTTTGGGAACATATAGGTAAAATTGCATACCTAACTTAGTGCTCTGTATATAAAATCTGTCTTAGAGCACTAGTTAAGTATGCAATTTTACCTATATGTTCCCAAAAATTCTAGTTTAGCACTTCTTAGTTGGGATTCAGGAATCTGTGTTTTAACAACTCCACCAGGTGATTCTCATCATGAGAGAAGGTTGGGAAACACTGGGCTAGAGGATATCTTAAAAGGGAAATTGAAAAGCCTTGAAAACTCAAACATCTAAGTGAAAAAACCTGATTGTATTTGTATTGCAAGCGAGTTAAACAAGTGATGCTGAATTCATATTATTTGGTGACATAAAAACCTTCCTCATACCTCCCATTGCATATTATACCTAATTTAAACTTCTCTGACAATCTGCACCTTAATCCAGCCTTGGACCAACGGATTTCACCCGGGAGCTCCAGATTAAAACCTTCCCTTTAATAGGTCTTGGTTTCTGACTCCCGTTTCCTGCGCCTCAAATCTTACAATGTGAAAGTTGTTAAGAGGATAAATCCTAAGAATTTTAATTGCAAGAAAAAAAAAGCCAAACTTTTGCTTTATTTTGGATCTATATAAGATAACAGATTAATATGTGTAAGTCAAATCATTCTGCTGTACCCCTTAAATTTATACAATGCTGAGTGTCAATTACATGGATCACCAATAAAACTGGAAAATGTAAAAATGTAAATTAATATAAACTTTAAACATTATTTTAAATGCAATTATTTTGGGGGAAAAGTTAATTTATATACAGTTCATTAACATAATATAAAGAATTAACATTATATACTGAATCATAAAGTGCAAACTTCTTAAAGGTAGTTTTGATTTTCGATCAAGCTACAGAAATCTTCTCAAAGGCAACAGAATGTGGTGGCCTGGTTGCCTGCTTTGAAGTAGGAGGCCAGGGAGAGAAAGAGAAAACACTGTGAGAGCAAAATAAATCATCTCAATAAGTTACCCTGCTATATTTGAGCACACACACTGACACACTCTTTTAACACTTCCCTCCTGACATGTCTGTAGTTATATAGCACAGAGCCATCCAGTGTGCCACCCGTTGACCTTTCACATTCCTGTGGCTCCCATTCGTCAGCAGTGATGGCTACTCAGCACTAGTATTGTGCTCCATGCTGTGTCTCAGTCCTTCCCTCAGCAGGAGCCCTTGACCTCTGTGCCAGTGGCTCTGCACTGCTCTCTCGTCCTCGGTCCCTTCCGGACCATTGTGCCTTCTGTTAGTCACACTCACACTCCATATGACACACTGCCCCCTCTATGTCTTACTGAGAACATTCCCATTACCCTTTCACAAGGTCTTTCCATTGGCCTATGGTACTTAAATTTCTTTAACTTATAGTCTCTATTAGGGTTAGTGATCAAGATGATAACGTATTTCTGTAATTCTAGCGTAATATTTCTAACCTTCATTTTTTGTGTGGCTATCATACAAATTTTGAACACAGGACTGCAGATTAGCTTATACATTTTCATGACTAAAATGAACTTATTATTTATTTTGTACATTAGCACACAGCTGTAGCAGTGTGTGTGTGCGCGTGTGTGTGTGTGTGCGTGTGTGTGTGTGTGTGTGTGTAGTGGAAGCAAAAATTTAATGAAAGACTTGAGATTCCTTCTCAAAGGGGTAGAAAAGTTAAATCTCCCAAACCTTAAAATGCCTAAATGAGATAGCAGGATTACCTCACTATCCTATGAAACAGGGTGTTCAAATTCCTGTTAGAGTCAAGATACAAAGGTAAATCTGTATTTTAGAAATGTTCTTTCCCCCTAAAGTATTTGTAAAGAACTATTCTATTGATTGGGCACATTTCTAAATGAAAGCCACTGATCTAAAAGATTCAGATAGAAAATCAACCTTTTGAAATAGTCTAGCACTATGCTTGGTACAGTGAGGTATTCAAAATAGTCTGAAGTCTTTGGTCAGTATATTCACAAAAAATCTAAAGTTAAATATATAAGAACAAAATCCAAAATGTTATAAAGAAGTGCATTTTTTCAGACAAATGCTATAAATAAAAACCTTCAGTTGAAATTTGAGAGAAATCTGAAATCATGTGAGCAGGTGTTCAGTTGGCCTTTAATTTGTTTTATTTCTTCAGGTTATTTTACTTTATTTATTTATTTATTTATTTATTTGGTACTATAATGAACACTTAGAGCTAGAATTGGGAATATTTCTTTTTAAAAATATATTTTTATTTATTTAAGAGAGCAAGGGAAAGGGAGATAGAAATATCAATGATAAGAGAGAATAATTGATTGGCTGCCTCTGGCACGCCTCCTACTGGGGATTGAGCCTGCAATCCACGCATGTGTCCTTGAATAGAATCAAACCGGGACCCTTCAGTCCAAAGGCTCTATCCTCTGAGATAAACTCACTAGGGCGGGAATGTTTCTGAAAGGGAGATGATAGCAAAAGAAAAAAATGATATGTAGAGCAAGGGTAAATGTAGAGGAAAGCAAGACACTGAATAAAGGGAGATAAATGAATACAAAGACAGCGTCATCAATAAATGAGATGCTGAGTTGCACCCAGGATACACACCCCGGACACCTTCTGAAATGGGAAAGAACTTGGAGGTTTGGATGGAAATAACATTCATGGGAGCGCATTACTTCACTTGCTTTAGTTTTATTTTTCTTTTCTGTAAAGAAACTGACCCCAATAATCACCAACATTTCTTTTTTGCTTTAAAATACAAAAATTCTATGAAAGGTCACATTCAAAGCCAGGTGGCAGCTGGGCAAGGCAAGTCAGTGTTTACATTCCAAACATGTTTCAGAAGCACCCTGTGGCGCGTTTGAAAAGGCCTCTGAACTTGTCCATCAAAAATTCTTAAATATGATCTGATCCCGAGTCTTTGTAAAAGGGTTCTTTTCTTCTTTTATAAGGGACCTCTGTCTAAAGAAGCCATCTGGGGAATGTGCACCTCAGGTTTTCTGTGGGGCGGAAACACCGTGGAGCTGCCTAGAACGAGTACAAATCTATCCATCGAAACCCTAAATCATGTTCAGCTTGGAGGAGACATATGTGCTGGGATAGGTCCCGATCAATTTGTCTGCTGAACTCCAGAGTGAATTAGGGCCTAAGCCAATTCTTAATAAGTACACCAGATTGCAGCATCTGGAAGGAAGCTGATCCAAAACAAATTATATGATCCATAGACTATGCAGCTCTGGTGTGGTCATCTGATTCCTGAGCGGTGACCATACTCTGGGCGAGTAGGTGAACTTTTAACCCGACAAATGACAATTGAGTAAACAACAGCTGCACGGCCCTTTCACCAGCGGAGCTGTAAAAACTCAATTGAAATGAATTGTGTTCTTTACAGTGGTATGAGCACTTCAAAAATGACTGTTTCGGTTCGTCTGCAGGAAACAGGAACGTCTGCAGCAGCCCTACAATTCAGCTCTTCTTTAGGAGGTAAACCACGCCTTAGGAAGGCAGATAGAAGCCATGTGCCCACCTGTGCTCAACTGGCTATTTGTATCAGCTGTATTTAGAATCTTTCCTAAGGAGAGGAAGAAGCTGTCTTGGATGGTTTTCTGAGCTACGTGGCTTTAGGCTACATTTTATGAGTAATTAAAATGGGCCTGAAAACTGCATAATGGAGCCACAAATTATCACACTCCCATGTGCGTCCCCCAGGGCTTGACTCAGTAGGGTGTGCCCTTATCCTGTAGCCCCTAAGCACTTGCAGGTGGTTATTGATTGAATCTACAGATTCAGTTACAGCAAATGACAGTATGTGGTCGGGCTCTTAATGACTTAATGCAGTCACTGGGTCATGACAATAGGCACATTCAAACAAGCCGTGTAAAGTTAGCTGGAATGAGCCTGGTGAAGGCAATTTTTCTGAAAGCTGCTCTATCCAGTCGGGAGGTATCTCAAATTTAGTTCGGCAACGTGTTTCCATGTAAAGGGTGCATTATCCTGAAAGCCATTTGGTGATGATATCTGTTATGTATAAAATGACCAAAGGAAAAAAAATTAAATTGATAACTAAACCGGAAATGTCTGTGTATCGAAGTGTGGATGTGTGGTAGTGTTCCGCCCTGCAGCAAACTCCTTTTTAAACTAGAATGAACAGGAAAGAAGGATGGTGTCTAATTACTAATCAGGATCCAGTGGATTCTTATTAAGAACTCTCAGTTTGTCCTAAACTTCTCTGAGGCTCATTTACATGCTAGATACAGACACTGTGTAATCCTCAAGGCCTGAAATAAATTAAAACACATTATATCATCTATTAGTTTCTTTCTAGTTTTAATTCTTTATTATTCTATGAAATAATTTCACTTGTCTTTTTTTTTTCTTTTTTTTTTTTTTTTCTCCTGGTTTCACTTTTGGTTTTTGTTGGAGCTCATTTGATGTTTGGTCCAAAACATTGCCAGGAAGAAGCCAATGATGAAGATTTGGGAGAAACTCCTGAGTTGAGGCTCTCCATGGGGGGCGGCGGGGGGGGGGGGGAATTCTTCTGTTCTAAGATTCTTTTTCTAAGATTGCTCAACAACCCATGATTAATTGAAAGTTATGTGTATTTTCTTATCGATTCATAATTTTATGCTAGTTGATTGTACATGCATTTGCCTAGGTCCTTAGCCTAACAACGGCCTGTGGTTTTTAACTGACAGAAACTCATTTTCCTGAATCGAAATGCCGTGCTCTATGACATTCAATAGCCTATCCACTGCTTTTATTGTTTTACTAGAGGCCCAGCGCACAAAATTCATGTGCAGGTATGGTCCCTAGGCCTGGCCTGCGATTAGGGCCATCTTTCTCGGCTGCCTCCCTCGCTGGTCCTACCCCCACCAGGGGTGCCCTTTGTGTGTGGAGAGACTGGTGGGGTGGGTGCCTTGGCCAGGTGCCACCTGCATCCCCCACCACCTACCCCCCAGTTCCCCGTTCAACATTGGGTGATTGGAGCTTGCTGGCCAGAGAAAGGGACCATGAGGCGGTCAGTGTGCCTCATAGTAACTGGTGGAGTGGTCATTCCAGCTGTTCCATTGTTAGTGTCAATTTGCATATTACCCTTTTATTATATAGGACTAGACGCCCGATGCATGAAATCTGTGCATGGGTAGAGACCCTAGGCCTGGACTTTGATCAGGGCTGATCTTCCCCAGCAGCTGTCCCTGTCGCCCACCACTGATGCTGGTCACCCTCTGTGTGTGGGGCAACTGAAGGATGATTGGGACCCTGCTTGGTTGCATCCACCTTGGCCTAGTGCTGCCTTTGTCTGCCACCACCCACTCCAGTTCCCTATTCCCCATTGAAATTGGGACCTGCTGGCTGGGGGGGGCAACTCCTGCATTGAGAATCTGCTCCCTGGTGGTTAGTGCATGTCATAGTGACCAGACTTTCCACTGTCTGGTTGATTTGCATATATATATATATATATATATATATATATATATATATATGATATGTATATATATATTATATGTATATATATATATATAGATAGATAGATAGATTAGTCTAGCAGTTAGAAAGAATAATATACTCTATTATCATAGTTATAGTTCATATTGATTCTATGGTATGTGAGAGATAAAAGGAAGGGATGTGTCTACCTGTTGCCTCTCTCAGATTTATATTGTTCACATCTCTTCTAACTTAATTCTGGCAGGCTTCTTCATAACTACTCACACATTTGTTTTAGAAATACAGAAACTTCCCTAGAATATTTATAATTTAGAAAATGCTGTCTTGAAAATTATAGATGATTACCATAAAGATCTACTTTATCAGTACCCTGTTTTTTGATTAAAAAGTTACAAATACTGTATTTTTTTCTCAAAAATACTTATAATGAAGTCAATTACTATGCTCCCTTCCTTTTGAAGATCAACATCTATTTTAAAAATATAACGTACTATAAAAGGATCAAAGACATTTAGAACAGGGACTTCTGATCTAATATCTGGGACGCAAATTCAAAATTAACTACGAGACAATGATAAATGCAATAGAAAAATGTCATAGAGACACAAAGTTCTATAGAAGATAACAGAATCAACATTCTTTCTCCTTTGTAATTTTCCTTGAGTTATGTTATCCTCCCTTGTAGACTCAACTATCTTTCTGTGTAGAGTCTCTCACTGGTTCCCAGTGCCAGCCCTGAATGCAATAAGTGAATCTCTTCCCAGTTTAATATTTGGTGACTTCATATCAGTAGTGAGGATGGTAGTATTTATACCATGAAAATAAACAGATGGTCCCTGGCCAGCTAGCTCAGTTGGCTAGAGCATTGTGCACATATGCCAAGGTTGTGGGCTCAATCCCTGGACAGGGCACATCTAAGAATTGATGAATGAAAGAATAAGTGGAACAACAAATCCATGTTCTCTCTCTCTCTCTCTCTCTCTCTCTCTCTCTCTCTCTCTCTCTCTCAAATAAATTCTAAAAAAAAACCAGATGTTACACATCAGGGCTTTTTCTACCCCTCTTTTGTATAGCCAGTTGTTAAATTTTGACTAGTACATAACTGTTCTTAACCTTATTCTAAATCAGGTTAAGTCTTGGTGAAAATAATTTAAACTTTTTTTCTCACTGTTTTTAAAATAAGCACACAGAAAGTCCTATTGATTTAATGAGTTTTGCTATAAAAAGTATACACACTTAAGTTCTTTAGAGAAAAGTTCTTCATGTATTACTACAAAAGAAACAAGTAATTGTATACAAAGATAAACTGTATGTTTTTCAAGTCTGATTTAACTGTCCTAATTGAAGATGGTTTCCATTTGTTATTAAAGAAAAGGAACACCAATTTTACTGTGAAAAATGAGGAGAAAATATAAAAATAAATTTATCCATTGGCTTCTTCCAAATTCTATCTTCATCTTTTCAACCATTCTATCTAATAAAAGGGCAATATGCAAATTAACCATCACTCTGTCACAAAGATGGCGGCTCCCATAGCCACAAGACGGTGGTGCCCAGTCCTCTCAGCCCTGTCCGAGTTCCCCAGTTCCAGGGGGGAGGGGTGGCTGCTGAGAGCGGACAGTGTGAGTGGCCTGGTGGAATGCTTGCTTCATCACTGTGGCGATGAGACAAATGTTCCACCCCGGCCACGGATGGGACTCTGAAGCAGAGAGCCTCTGGGCAGCGGGTGTGGAGCAGCCAGGCCCTGCAGAGAGCTACTGGCACACAGATTCATGCACAGGGCATGTTATAAAAGTGAAACAGTCTTCTCCTCAGCCTCAGTGCTTGTTAAAAATATGGACCCTCCAGATTAATCCTAGACCTAGTCAATGAAACTCTATCTTTTAACAAGGCTCAGAGGTGATTCATGCGTTCATTGAAGTTTGAGAAGCTCTGGAATTGAGGAGATAGAGGCATGGATGAGGTAGGGAAAGGAAGGACCTTGGGAGTGGGGTAAGATAATGTTGGGTTAGTGCAGAGGTACATCCATTCAGGTGTCAGACCATTGTTGGATTTCCTTAAATAGAAAGGCACAACAGAGAGCAAACTTGAGGTTTTTTAAAATGCTCACCTGAGGATATTTCCCCCCACTGATTTTTAGAAAGAGTGGAAGGTAGAGAGCAGGAGGTAGGGAGAAGAGAGAGAGAGAGAGAGAGAGACAGAAACATCAATGTGAAAGTGACACATTGGTTGCCTCCCACACATACCCTGATCAGGCCAGATGGAACCTGCAACCCAGGTGCATGCCCTTGACTGGGTATCGAATCCGTGACCCTTTGGCATGAGGACCAATGCTTTAACCACTCTAATCACTGAGCAACACCTGCCAGGGCAAACTTGGAATTTTTTGATGATTTTTTAATGCTCTTTACCACCTGTGATTGATTGTCTCACTCCCAGCACCTGTTAAGGAAGACAGTGATGCTGACAAGATAATTCTCAATTACTGCTGAGAAAACTGGAGAAAGTTGTCCTTGTGACCCTGAGGGTGAAGCTCTTCATTTTTTCACCTCGGAGAAAATGCAGAGTAAGGAAAAGCAAGCTCGCCTTTCATCTTGGCACCATTTTATACCAAGGCCATGTGTAGCTGAACAAAGCCAAATGAGACTGACTCAAAAAATCTGGTCTGGTCAGACAGTGCAATTGAACAGCAGCCAGCAAGAAACTGGAATCCCAGACACTCAAGCTCTTACTCATTTGATGTTGACAGCTAGATTTTGGGGTCCTGTGTGCACTTTCTGAACTACCTAACCGTATCTCTAAGTCACTTATCTATATGTAAAAAAGCACCGCTCTGAGAAATGAAAGACCGGGCTTACTTACAGAAAGTGTGACCTCTTTATGGGTCTCACTTTTATCATCCCTAAAACGGTTTTGTCTGACTGCTATTGGGACCACCCTGGTCTTTCCACCTGTCTGTACACGTTTCACCCCAGAGTAATCTGATCTGTAAGAGCCATTTATCCACAAAACAGTGTGTCCTCTTGCTCCAGCTGTTTCAGTGGGTCCTAATGATGTGTTCCCTTTGTCTGCTGGGCTCTTAAGCCCTACATTTGTTATGTCTGTCAGAAAGATTTTTCTGAACTAAATTGTGCGCAGGCATTGTAAATAATCCTACCCACGAGCAGTATTTTAACCTAGTCGCCTCTAGCTGCTCTCCCCTGCTAACCTAGTCTTAAGCATTGATTCTTGTTGTGATAAAAGTGATGTCCGGAGACATTACAATTGTTGGTATAATTGAGTTATTGGAAACTCTGTTAGGGTGAAATCATATTATCTGCATAGGCAAATGTCTATAATGGAAAGACAAAGCTGGAAGTCCTCTTTTATAGAGATTACTCTAATATTTCCTACCCAAAAATTATCACCAACATTAAATAAAAGTATTTCAAGGAAGCCTGCAAAAAGGTTTTCATGATTTCTCCTGAGGAAGTAAAAAAAGAAAAACAAGCTCTATCTTGGAAGATGTTGAACACTCCCCCTGCTGTTCTCTGGTGGGAAATATTCCCACCCCCCTCTTTTGTTTTTCTTTTTCTTTTTTTTCTTCTCTTTCCTTTTCCTTTTTAAAAAACAGAAATGTTATGTTTAATGATAAAGCTTAGCACATTCTAACACTGGGCATCATCTGGGGTCACAGCAGCAGGGATAGAGGGATGGGTAGGTGAGCCCCATGGAGCCGCACATGAGGAAGGCAACCATGACCGAAAAGAGCCTGTGTCCTCCGACAGGGCAAAGCCGAGGGGCATCAGTGAAGAGCTGCTGCTCTAGAGATGGGCTCCTGGCAGAGCCAACGATCAAACTGCCAAACACCGTTCCCGTTCCGGCCCCTGACCCAGCCACTCCCACAGTGGCAGCCTCAGCACCGATGCCCTGGCTGCTGTGGCAATGCCATGGGAGATGGCACTGGTGAGGACCGCCCATCTGGCCTTCTGGGTGGGGAGCTGCTGCAGGAAGGCTGGCGGGTTTGGTGGTGGTAGTGGGGGGGATGGTGCCTGATCATGCTCTTTCAGGAGGGGTAAAGAAATGAATCAGTTGTTTACTCCTTCTTCAAACTCATCTTTCATAAATATTTCTATCCACATTATCCAGAATTATTTGATTTCTGAGAGGAAGCCTGGATTTACCTCCATATTCAAAGCCACAATGCCTGCTACTACGGGGAGTCATCTTTCTAGAAACACTTCATTTCCTGTTTTCACCTGGCAGAGAAAAGCAGTCAGCTGGGGGACGTTCTGTTGGGAGGAGGGTGATCATCCCCGAATCCCTGCTTCCATGTCGACCCCAGAGCCCTAATGAAAGATTTGAGTTCCCATGCAAACTGCATTACAATTCCGTCTTCCTGAAAACTCCATTCTGGAAGCTGTTCCTGTTCATTTAGACAGTTTGTTTCTAAGGGCAAGATGAAAGTGCATCCCTTTCCCAGTAAATTAAATCAGGATTAACTACCAGGGCCATTAAGGCAGCTGGTCTTTGAAAATAGCTGGCCTCTTAACCATGCCGCATTGCGTTTTCAGTCCGTTATTCACTCTGGACGCTTGTCCAGGAAGGCTGTTTGCATCCTTAGTTATTTACACCCACTGTCCATGTGGCCCCGCTATCTTAAAGCGCCCACACATCATTGTCTTTCACGCCCTTGGATTTTTAGTTGTGACTGTTCAGTTCTCAGTATTGAAAAGACCGCCACTTCCTCCTCTGGATGTCACTGGGGAATACAACCCAGTCCTGATGGTTTCTGCATATGCTAGCTCCTCTAGGGCGTTCTTCAAGCTGCTTCTGTCCCTCTGGTGAGCACAGCTCCAGCGATTCTTCCCCAATCTCGGAGGGATGAGGACTCTCTCATCTCACCCCTTCACTTACTTCAAAAGTGCACGCCAGGAGGGCTTTCTTATCAGCTGTTTATGCCTCCATGTGAATGGAAGTCAATACTTAAATCTATTGGAGTTAGGCACTTTTTAAAAATGTTTGCACTCCCAGTTGATCTTTCTGTTTTCTTTGTTTGCATTCTTGCTCTCAGAGGTTGTCTGAAAAACAGCCAGGAATATTATGTATTGAATGTAACTCATTCCTGTGACATCATTGGACCCAAGTGCCTTGGATTCTCTGCCTTTTGGATCCCGTCTCATGCTTATCTTTTTTTTCCCTCTCTCACTTAGATCCAGCCACACAGAATTCATTTTTCCCCCCTCAAGTCAGCCAGAATTGTTTCCAGCCTAGGGCCTTTTAAGGATATCTGCCTCTTCTAGGAATGCACTTTCTCCTGTCTTTGCAATGATTTCCTTACCTTTAATTTTCTTCATAGTATGTATTTCAACCTAACCTATTATATGATTGTTTGCTCATTTATTTCTTGTCTTCATCTCTATAATGTAGGCTTCATAGAGCAGGGACATTGCTTTTGTTCCCTGATATAATCTCAATATGGCTCAATAAATATTTGGTGTAAACATTAATAAATGGTATTTCCAGCAGCAAAGGCATAGTAGTAAAATAGCCAGTATTATCTGATATTCTTTTTATATCACATAAATTTTAAGCAATTTGCATGAATTATCTCAATCTTGATAGTCGCATGAGATTGGTATTTTCATAACGATCTTGGTATCTATCACATGTATATCAACAAAATATTTTACAAAAACAAGAGGATAAAGGATGAAAAGAAAGAAGTTGAATTGCACAGTTGCAATATTCTTACATTGTTTTTAAAGTAGTATAAGCTTAGAAGGTAAACCATGATTATGAAAGATAAATAGTATAATCATTAGAGAAATCAATAATAGCCCCAAAACATAGCTAAATGATTATATGTAAGAAAAATGGCATAGATAAAATATAGAATTTATCCAACAAAAGGCAGGAAAAAAATGAGATAAATTACAAGATAAAAGCGAGAACCTGAATTATATAGATAACTAGAGGACCAGTGCATGAAAATTCCCGCATATATTTCTGTCTAAAAAAAAAAGAATCCAACAATGTTTTAAAAGATATAGTTAAAATACAGCAAACATATATTTAAAATACAACAAACATGTTCATAGCTTTTGAAAGTGTGGAAAAAACATACTATTATGTGGCTCTATATTAGACTAAGTAGATTTTGACAAAATAGTACTAAAATTTTTATAATGTAGGGGATCAAGTTCTTAAAAATAATTACAAGGTTAAGTGTGTACATACCTTTAAAATTTCCATATATATCAGAGTAAACTTGGCAGAAATGAGTAAATAAATAAACTATGCAAGGCATAGTTTGAGACTATAAACTGTTTCTCAGGGTTTGATGAAATGGACCCAAAAGAGGTGACAGTAAAAGTACGATTTGAAAAACATTCCCAACCATTATAATCTAGTTAACACTTACAGAATATTACACCTGACAAGTACACATGGGACATTTATTACAATAGACTATATATTTGGTACTAAAAAACATGTCTTAATAAATACTGAAGGCTTGAAATCATTAACTTCATATAAACTGACCACCATGATATCTGATAACATATATGAAAAAAATGCCTAACTACTTGGAAATTTATCATCATACCTTTACATAATCCATGGAGCAAAACATAAAAAATAAAGCAACTTTTTTTCCCTCCTGGACATTAAATCCTTTGCAACTACTTAAACACAGAATAATAAATTTAGATGTAAACTTTAGAAACGTGTTAGGGGCTACGTAGCTTCTGAAAATTCTTTTATGGAGAACTTGAGACCAAAAGGTGAAATGCACTGCTCAAACTCCTGGTAGATAACTAATGAATAACCCATGCTATCAGACACGTAGCAATTAAGGGTGAATTGTGGGAAAAAGATGGTGAACACATAGGGTTTGTGAATCTTATTTTTCTACCTCACTTCTAGATCCGTGGATTGCAAAGTTTCAAGTTCCTGGAGGGGCCAACCATGTGCATGTATATACACACAACTGGACACACACACACACACACACACACACACACACACTCACACACTTCCTAGTAGTGTGTGTGTGTGTGTCTGAGGGAAAAGCTGAGGAGCCCTCAGCTTTTCCCTCAGAATGGTGCAAGAATAATTCCTATTCCACTAAGTGTGTTTGGATGTAGTGGAAAGCTCACCTTCTCGGAAAGGACTGCATCAGCATCAAGGGGACAACACTTGTGGACTGATGGCAACGTTTAAATAGAAAAACGATGTCGCTATCGATGCCAATATAGATATGTGACATCAAATATCAATTGAACTATTCTGGTGCGATCCGAGGTGAAAAACAGAGACAAATGGGTAAATAATTAGAAGAAATAGTTTTGCTCTCCCAATGGACACACTATAGCGTACACTATTGAACATTTACTATACATCAGGCACTATAAGCATCCCACATGTATTAACTTATAATTCTCACAACTACTACATGGCTCAGCCTGCGCTCTCTTGCAATCTGAGACTCCTCGGGGGATGTTGGACTGCCATTTTCAGCCCAACCCCTGCAGGCCAAGGCCAAGGGACCCCACTGGTACATGAATCTTGGAGAGTTTCTGCCTTATCCCCACATGCCAGGTCGAGAGACCCCACTGTGCATCAACCAGTGCACCGGGCCTCTAGTATGCATATAAGATATTTGGTTAATCTCTTCCTGCCTTCCCCCATTCCCTTTCAGATTCATCAGTCTGTTCCAGATTTCCATGCCTGTGCATTGAGTGTCTGCCCCTGGTGGTCAGTGCACATCATAGCTACTGGTCAAATGGTCACTTAGGCTTTTATTTATATAGACTAGGGGCCCAATGCATGAAATATGTGCATGGGTAGGGTCCTTTGGTCTGGCTGGTGATCAGGGCTGATCTGTGGGGTGACTGGCAGGGGGCAGCTCCTGCATTGAGCATCTGCCCTCTGGTGGTCAGTGCACATCATAGCAACTAGTCAGTCTACCAGTTGTTCTGCCATTCAGTCAATTTGCATATTAGGCTTTTGTTATATAGGATTATGGAATGCAATGGTTCATCAAGACCAATGCAATGTTCCCTCAAGCTGAAATAGAAATTTATAGCATACATTGAGATTCATTTTGAAATAATAAAAATTGAATATAGCTATTTTATAGGTTGGAGTGTGCATAATTTGAGGATAAGACAGACATGCATATGTGTAGGTGAAAACATAACTAGGACCTCACTGATTTCCCCAGGCTGATGTGACTCAGGGAGCACTTCCTATTTTTGGTTTCCCAGAGCAGCTTTTCCTCTCCATGACTCTCAACTTCAACTCACAATTTACAGCTGCCAAATCACATCAGCTCAGAAGACTCTTCGAAGGTCCTGCTTCGCTGTCAGATGAGCCATGCTCTATTCTGTCTGTAGCTCTGCTCTGAGCAGAGAAGGGATGATTATAACCTCCCACCCCACCCCCACACGCACAAACACAAATCAGTAAAATAAAACATAAAAAGTTATAGCTTTTTTTCCTCCCTATGTAGAATTGTATATGTAACATTTTAAAAGGACCTAAACCGATAAGAAATTCCTCTCATCTCATTGTACCCTTCATGGGCCAAGGATCATCCATATATAAAAACAAAAAATAGCCAGAGAAACAATAGGAATGACTTTTATTTTGCTAAAGGTTCCACCATATATCCATTTGGCCATGCAGAAATTATGATGTGTTTGATCTCATAAAATGTTTTGATGGCATTTTTATATAAATGATTCAGAGGATAGGAAAACACTTAGGAAATAGAATTCACCCTGCTTTTGTTCTTGGGGGTTGAGGGGTAACCTAACAGAGAATAAACAGTTTTAATGTGTTTGTTATAATGTCATTCTTTAATAGCATTTTATGTAAGTAACACTCAAGCATGGCAACATAATAGCCCTGAGAAATACACAATTCAAATTGAGTGGGGCGCATTGTTTTATGAGGTGAATAGACAAATACATTAGTCAGTAGAGTGAAGATGGCATTTTTTTTTAAAAAAAATCTTGGGGCTAGTCCTTCCAATTCTCAATATCTGTGCTATATGAAAGTAACCTTGTGACAAAACCATGAAAATTGAAATCTATACCAGAGGCCTCTTGGGAAAAACAATTCATTGGCAATTAAATTCACCAACTAGCACATATATGGAATTGGTTTTGATTTTGCAGAGGGGATTGTATTCTTGTGGAATGCAGTTATTGAATAAAAGGTTGGTGTTATAAATTAGGAAAAAGAATAAAAATTGTTTCCCACAACCATCTTCCACAGCTTTGTCATCATGTATAAAATTCTAAAAAATTCTCAATTTTGTTAAGAAAACAGTTTTACTTAGTTGGTCTGCTTATTTCCTTGTGTAGACTTAAATAAAGATGCAGTTTCTCTTGACTTCAGCTGGAAGAACGGATATACGAAATGGTAATCTTTTTTCTAAAAATTTTTCTTCACATAGGCAGGAAATATAAAGCTCTAGAAATGCATTATCATTATAAGGGATATATTAAAATTATTGAAAATCAAGGTTAAGTTGAAATATAAACAAGGGAGATACAGAGGCAATTAGGAAGTAGTACAGAATCATCAGATTGAAAGATTTGTTGGGATCACTTTTAATTTTTGTCAAAACCTTTGTCTCCACTTTCATTGCTACAGATTGCACACTCAGAAATAGAAGAATCTCAAAACCTAAATTTTGCCAGGCAAACTCTTTATTCGACATCCAATTAAATATTAACTTACTAACTACATTGATCTTATTTTCTTACACAGAGTGAACATTCACTGCAAAGACAGTTTCATCATGCTACAATCTATTCACAAACCTACACTTTGAAAAAAGTGCTTTTCTAGGAAATGTTATATATACCGGTAATACAAATGGAAAATGTACTGTCTGCAAATTGTCAATCTACACAAAATAAAACCAATCTACCACCAACATTCAGTATACATTAACCATATTTTTTAAAAAGAACATTTTCTTTACATTTGGCAGTTCTGTTCAACAAGGATTTCTATAAATTTAAAATAAAAGTATATACAATTTAATAATGTTAAAGTAAAATGTATTAAATAGCACAAATAACATTACGAAACTAAACACCCTTATCATTTATAGGAAGCAAGAGGTCCTGTGTGGTTTCCCCTATCTTTTGACTCTGAAACGATTGTACTTTCAACTCTGCACGCAGAATAAATACAGAAGATGGTTTTGGCGTGACACACTTTTCTATCTGTGCACGTTGAGGAGAAATAGGCAAATAATTTGTATAATTTCCTTTAAACAGGCAAATTATTTGTATATTTGCTTCACGGACTACTTTAGAATTATACCTATTTGCAACAATAGTTTTTAATTAATAGCTTTTTATCTAAAAATGGACATTATGATGTTGTATTCAACAGCTATTTTTGCCCTATTGAGGCCTCTTCTTTTAACATAATTTACCACCTCTTAAATAATTAATCATATTCTTAGATTTGGATCAGTGACTACATTCACTTTTACAGTGATTTTCAGTTCTTGAAACGTTATATTGCAGTGCTTAAAAAGGTGACATATTTACCTTGATTCATTCTTCATAGATTGCTAACTACAAGTAAAACTTTTTTGATTAGATATATCATGCAATTTCTGTTTGTACCTGGAAATTACCTTTAAAGGTAAATAAAACGAAAGAACAAATTTGTGACTCTAAAAGAAATATAAAAGTAGAAAGAAATTTTCATTTAATTGTTATTTGGAATAAAAATTCACATTAAAGTATCTGATAAAATGATTCAAGCATACAACTAGAAGATAATTATTTTATTCATCACAAAACTTCTCACATTTGTATTTATGTATCAGTGAACATAATTAACAAGCATTCTTTTAAAAGAAAATCATATCTATTTTTGTTAAGACTAGATTTGTTTTTTCATTTGTCCACAAAATGAACATCTCTTCACAAAAGATCATTAAAAATTAACTGATGACTTAAAAATAAATTTTATATCTGAGGTTGGTAAACAAGCAAAATATGAGTTAATAATGGAATTAATTATTAAAGCTAAAAAGTAGTAATAGTTTAATAAAATTTTGCTAATAAAATTGCATTTTCTACTTTGTTTTTCTTATTCCATTTTGATGGTTTTAACTCTCATATACAAGTTTGATATTTCAAAATAGTTTTATTCTTATATTGACTAATTTGTCACACAAAATAACAAATTAGAACAAACTCAATCTATTAAAAACAGGATTAGGTTATAGTCTCTGAGTTTAGAATAACTTAAAGGACTTCCCCCCAAAAAGTGCTTTTGTTTGGAATATGATAACATAAGAATATAAACATAAATGCTTCACTGACATAACTCCAATCAAAGCTGTTTGTCATGAGGGTCATTCATTTTATCTACTGGAAACAAGGCAACAAGTCAGTGACAGATCTTAGCAACTGACGATTTTTACAAAGCTAAAAGTAACCGACAACATAGTTCACTGGACGCATATACACTCATTATCTCTTCATGAACTACTTTTATCTTATATATAACTTTTAGATGCCCTCTTGTCCTTTTTCTAGTCTTTGACAGTTACTTAGTCACATGCATTTATATGATTTTGACCATGTAAAAGTTGTGACTTTGGAATTTGTTATTCTATGCAAATTGAGATCTTGGAAGACCACAGGATTATGGCCCTCGTTCAAGGCAGGGATGTAAGAATTCTAGTTTTACAACCACCACCTTAATTCGAAGAAAAGGTAAATAAAGATATAAATAAAATCTAGGTTAATTTAAATATTTATATGCACCATGAGGATCATGACATGTCTAGTGCTAGCCACTATCATACAAGAAAATGCATGCGTGTTTCAGTTCTTGTAACATTCACTTTGGGAGTGTGTAATCACCTTTCTCAGGACTTTCCCGTGGGTACGAACAAGATTCTTTGTTCAACATTTGATTACTGAAGACAGACAGACCATTGAAGACTCTGGGGAGCATACACCCTACGTAAGAAAACATTAGGACTCTGGCAACTGGTTCCTCCTGTTTCTGCTTTTCCGGCTGTTGATGAGAGCCTTTAACTTGCCATAATCCCCTCTCATCTTTTGGGATTCTTCTGCATGTTGATGTTGCTGCCGAGTGTCTTTGCAGTACTGGTTAATCATCTGCATCTCCGAGTGACTGAATGCCCCCATGAGGTCCTTCGGGTGGAAAGAGAGAGCCCTCACGGAGCTGGCCCAGGTCCATGGGGACCATTTGTCTGTTGCAACGGCTACCATGTCAGAATTCAGAACTTTAAAGTTGATCTTGGCGATGGTCTGCTTGAAGCTGTTTTCTGTGGCAATGCAGTGGTACAGTCCTTGGTCAGAATCCTGAATGGAGCGGATTAGGAGTCCCTGTGAAGTGGCTATGATGCGTTCATTCAGCTTGACCTACAAGAGAGACATCAAAGTTCTGAAAACCCAACTCTGTATCTTCTAAAAATTTATGGGCAACATATACAGAATACGGTTGATTTTAACAAATTTGGCAAATAACTAATTTCCTTCTTAGGGGACACAGATTTTAAAACAGAGGGTGAAGTTACCACTCATAGTGCCAAAAATAGCTTAACGTGAATTCCTTTTGGATAGAAGTAGTTTCTCCACAGATAAGCCCAGAATTTTGGTTGCTTTTGGAAATGACTCACCGTCAACATATATAGCAAATGAAATTCACACATAATTTAAAGTATCTCTCAGACTGGAGTTCTCACCTCTTATTGTAGAAAAAAACACACCCATTTATTAATAAAAACATGAATCAACTATTAAAGGGATGAATTGCACCCTTTTGAATGAGTGAATAAATATTCTCCTAACTAAAAATTATATAAGCAGAGGCAGTTTTGAAGATTACCAAAGGCTTTTGTCAGTTATCTCATACTAAAGAATCACTAAAAATAAGCTTCAATGTCATTGTCTCAAGATTTATAAGTGGTTTTACTTTCCGAAGAAAAGTAATAAAAAGCTATGAGTTACTATATAGTTATTTTGTAGGCTTACACTGAAAAAACAACACAAAAAGCAAACGGTCATTTGCTAGACATCAGCTAAGTGCTGGAAGTCCACCTTCCCTACAGTTCCAGCTACAGCATTCCCAATGAACAGAGTAAATCTAAGTGCTAAGAATGTCCTTGACCTATTTACTCTGGAGTATCCTCTCACTGAGGCAAAAGGAAATTTGACACAAAATAATATAAAGGAATGCATGTGAAATGTTTTTCTAAATGGTACATTTCTATGTAAATATATATTTTAACAGGATCCAAATCCAAGAAAGGTCCTTTTAGATAAGAAGTTACCCACACAAAAAAATATAGTATTGAAACATAGACAATGGAACGGGACTAGACAAGAGAGAGCAGGGGGAAGTAAAGACTAGAATGTATAAAAGTTTTGATGTTAAATTTTAAAGTTTAAATGTGCATCAGAAATAGTAAATACATTCAGGATGAAAGGAAAGAAAGCCTTTCCTTTCTTGTGCAAAACTGGGGAAAATTTTGGAGGTCAATTTGATAATATCTATATAATATGTACCCATATAACATGCATACTGAGTGCAGCAATTTCATTTCCAAGGATTTGTTAGGAGATATACTCTTACAAGTATGCACATTCTTATTTGCATAATGTTTTTAAGAGGAAACACAAGAAAAAAAAACCCAGCCAAATGATAATTTTAAAAAACATAAGGTTTGTCTATACAATGGAAAACCATGCAACCAAGAAAAATGAAATAGCTTCATATATACTGATAATAAATAGTGGGAGACCAGAAAAATTATAGAGAATAGTTGGAGGATTATATAATTATTAAATATATCAGTTTGGTAGCCTTTCACTCTGGGAAGTGGGAATAAGTATTAAAGTGAAAGGGAGAAAAGCTTGTATTTTTTACTTTATACAATTCCTTAAAACTATTTGTATTTTTCTACATTTAGCTTACTTTTTTAAAAAACTGAATATTTATATATTATTGATATGAGAAATAGCATATATATTGCCTAAACTAGTAGGGGATAAACAGAATAAACATTCTTGAACATCTTGAAATAGAATAATGGAATTATCACAAGAGATTTAATTAATAACTTATTCCATTCTAATTTTATTTATTAATTCCTATATTAATAACTGTATTTGATGCTGTGTATATTCATTTACTTTGATTTTAAATAATAAAAATTATATTTAGTTATATCATGTATTATTTTATTGAACTTTTTACTGAATGAAAAGAAAACATTTTATTCCTATTAGATAATCCCTGTTTGATTTTTAGGTTTCCTATTAACATACATTCAGTTAGACTTTCTCAGGAAGGATGGTTCAAGTCCATGTGTCATGTTCTAGCCCAAGAACTCCATTTCTATCTGATACTCACCATCACTGCTAGCCCAGGTTACTTTGCAAGGCAAAGTATTATTATAATAGTCTATATCCATTTCAAGGAACTTAAAATAAATTAGTCTATATAATTCCAAAACTTCTTTGATGATAGATTTTGTAGCAAAGAAAAATAGATATCCAATCCAATAAACATTTTTAAAGTTAATAAAATATCTTTACAATTTTTTAATATCCTTGAATTCTGGAGCAAAAAGGGGCCCTGAAGTCCACCTAGCACTTCTTTCTCCAGATAGATAAATCCCTGCTCCTGCAAGTGGTCATCATTCCAGGTTTTAATATTCCAGTGCATGGTACACACATTTCCTAAACAGTTCATAGCATGTTTGAATAGGCAGGTTTGAGAGTTAGAAAGCATTTTCTCAACTTTTAGTAAGTCTGATGTCTTGATTCTATAGCTTGGGATGTATCCATTCTACACAGGCCTAATTAACCTATATGTAGGACCAAAACTGCCCATACATAACTCACATAAATGTAGTAAGCTCCCTTTTCCCCTTCTCTCTATCGTTTTATGACGTACTTACTGAAAACAGCTTTACATTTTAGACTACACCAAGGCTTTATGCATAAATATATCTTTTTCCTCTTTTTTTCTGTCATGTGTCAAGACAACATGACATCAATATTATGAAATTCATGATTTATAACATTTCACCCCATGCCATTTTATAACAGTTTTCCTTTTAAAACAGCTCTTTCCAATCAGCGAAAGGTTAATGTAAGTGTTCTTTTATGTGAAAATCTAGTTTCTCCCCCAAAAATCACAAAATAAAAGCAGCAGCCCCATAAACAATGATTCCATATATTACCCAACCAAACCCCAAGAGTTATGAATAATAAAGCAGTGGAAACAGATGACCACACAGCAGAAAAATGTTCTTCACCGTAAAGGTTATAGTTCAGGGTACTTTTTTGCTGAGGAGAACTGAACTTTTCTTTTAAAGTCCCTTTTATCTTGTGAATCACACAAAGGTGCTGTTGTGTGAGAGCCTGGCTCCTGGATTTGCACACATCTTATTTCTTTTACAAATACTTCCTCACATCACTACTCCTGTCTGAGTGCCCACGCTCTTGTTTCCGTCACCATGTTGTTGAGGTGAGCAGGCAGAGAGGATTTCTAATTGACCCATCAGTCCCAAGGACAAAGGATGTTACAGAAGGTGGCACCTGTCACCCCACAGACATACAAGGATGTTCAGATGCCTTTCCCTTCTCCTTTGATCTGCACCTCACTGAGGGATGGCGCTGTAAGGCTCTCTGCAAAGCCCTGATTGATGGCCGCTGTGCTCTCTCACTCACCTCTTTCCTCCTGTCTTTGTCTTTCTGTAACAGCCACTTGATAGATGCCTGTGGAGACTTGGGGGCACACTCAAGGAAAGTGGTGTTATTTTTGACTCCATACTGAACAATTTCAGCTGCATTTCTATAGGCTGGAAAGCAAAAATAAGGGGAGAGAGAGAGAAACAGTGGAATTTTAAGTATATTCTCCTCTTGGAGTGCCTAGTTCTCTATAAAATTTAGATCAATTACGGCAGCCCCCAGAGGCAGTCTTAATCACTTAGCAAGCAGACTATTATACTGTGCATTGTTTACCAGTTTTATTTAGTCCAAAGGGAAGGAAAGACATAAGGAAATCAATATGTATTCAAGAATCACTTTACACCAAATAGCAGAGGTGTTAACAACAACAGGAATGCACTTAATATCACTTTGAGATTTAATTCTTACAACATCCTTGTGATTTAGGTTCTCTCAGCTTCTCACAGCTGAGCAAACGGAGCCTGTGAGTTATGAGGAAATGTATCCTAGCTAAGGAGTTAGTAAATGCCAGGCAATATTAAAGCCAGATCCATCCCATATTCAATGTAATATAACTAAAACTCAGAAAAAGCAGAAAAGATAGGAAGCAATGTGTGGCCAAAGTGGGATGGAGTAGGTGAGACCATAGGCTTTGAAATCAGAGGTACCTGAGGTAAAATCCTGACTTCACTGTCATGGGCTGTGACACATGACACATTACTTGATCTCTCTGTGCCTCAGTTTACTTGGCTCTAAGACACAGAGTATAACAATTTCATGGAGGTTCTTTACTGAAATTCTTAAGTTAGGAAAAGCTTTTAGTGTAATCATGGGGTAGCTTAAACAGACAGAATACTCACTTATAACATGGGAATAGAAACAGACCCTACTTGAGAAGAGTTTCTTGAGCATTAAGTGAAATAATCATTAAAAAACAAAACAAAACTCAAACATTTAGCTCAGTTTCTGACACAAAATCAACATCGATGTTTGTTCATACCTCTATTCTAATACTCCTATCACTATGGCTACTACTGCCATTAAGGAGAATGGACACAAAGTTTATGAAACACTCAGTAATTACGAAAAGTTAACTCCAGATTAAAAGAGATTAGCAATCGGAGTCTCAGTGTTAAACGTTAACAGAGGCACATTTGCAGCACCTTGGTGAGTTCTGCCTGGAGATACTTCTGTTGGTTGGGTTGATGAGGGGAGAAGGGATTAATGGGGAAAGTATAATAACATGATAACTTCATGTCAAAATGGGAAGAAAGGGATTAGATTAACTAATTAATCTAAAGGCAAGGCAGGATTGTCAAAAGTATAGGGAACGGTTATCAATTGTAAAATCAAGCCACCGATATTCAGAGTAGGATTATTCACAGTAACCAACTAGTGGAAGCAACCCAAATGTCCAGTGATGAATGAATGGGTAAAAAAGTTGATATCTATACTAATAGTAGAGAAATATGCAAATTGTCCAGCATGCTGTCACGTAATGATCAATCAGGATGGGGCAGGGCCTCGGTGGAGAGCTCTCAGTACACCTGCATCGGGGGTCTGAAGGGCACAGAGAGGAAGGGAGAGCAGATAGGCAGTTAGGGTGAACAGGGAAGGAGTGAAGAGCAAATAGGCTGATGGGGGATCAGGCATGGAGTGAAGAGCAGATAGGCAGTTAGGGGGATCAGGCCAGAAAGAGAGGGCAGTTAGGGCCCAGGCTGGCAGGGGAGCAGTTAGGGGCATCAGGCAGGCAGGCAGGTGAGCAGTTAGGAGCTATTGGTTCTGGATTGAGAAAGGGCTCTCAGATTGGAGACAGTGCAGGCTGGGCTGCATGCACTGGGCCTCTAGTATACACATAATGGGATATTTTCCGGCCTTAAACAGTTAAGAACTTCTGACATATGATACAACCCTGAATGAACCCTGATGAAAACATTATGCTAAGTGAAATAAGCCAATAACAAAATGACAAATATTGAAAATTCCCAGACTTTTTTTTTTTTTACAGTTCTTATTATACATACAAATAGCATTTACTTTTTAATTACCATATTTAAATACCAAGAACTTTAGGTTTCCCTAAGTGAAATGTGGTATGGAGCATTGCTATTTTTATCAAGTTTGATCATTGCTCACTTTTACTACCTTTGAGATTAAATCCTCTGCATTGGGTCAATGGGTTGCCATGTCTTACATCTTGTCTTCGGCTCCTCCTATAAGTGCAGAAATATATAAAGGGCTTAAAATTATCATCATATTAAAAAGACAGCATTTTTAATTTCAAAATCCTATGATTGCCTAAGCTTTCATAAAGAGGTCTAATTAGCTGATATTTCTTGTTCACTGCTACAATTATAAGGTGGGTACTTGACCTTGCTTTTAATCAAAATTAATTCAGTCTCTCTCCATCTACCACTTGTGATATAATAACTCTGAATCTCCTATTAGGTACATTTCCTGGGTAAATGTTAGATTCCAAATTAATAGTGGAAATTTTTAGCAGAGAAACATTCATTCAAAGTTTCCTAAAATGATCATTCCCAATGTATAAAGTCACTATCGTCTTCCTTCTTATAAATTTTTTCTTAATTAAGCATACTTTTCTTTAAAAATTCAATACTTTCTAACATTTTTTGGGTATATTAAAACTTTTCCAAAATAAATAATACAAAGATAGACTATGGATATCCTATATAATAAAACACTAATATGCAAATCAACCAAACAGGGGACTAACAGGTTGCTATGACATGCACTGACCAGGGGGCAGATGCTCAATGCAGGAGCTGCCCTCTGGTGGTCAGTACACTCCCACAGGGGGAGCACTGCTCAGCCAGAAGCCTGGCTCATGGCTAGCGAGTGCAGCAGTGGTGACAGGAGTCTCTCTGGCCTCCGAGGCAGCGCTAAGGAGCAGCAAACTGCACAGTAAAGAGCCTGCCAATAGGGAGTAGCCAGCTGAGTGGTAAGAAGTGAGCAGGTGGGAGATAAGGAGTAGGGAGTCCTGGACTGCGGGAGGGATGTCTGACTCCTGGCTTAGGCCTGATTCCCAGCGGAGTGGGCCTAAGCCAGCAGGCGGACATCCCCCAGGGGTCCTGGACTGCAAGAGGGCGCCAGACCCTCCGGTGCATGATTTCATGCACCAGGCCTCTAGTTTAATATAAAGTTAAGCAAGATTGTTCATTTACAAGAATAAGCATTTTCCTTTAATTTCTTATTTTGAAAATTTCAAGTCAATAGAAAAGTTGGTATATGAGTACAATTGAATACTGGTATACCTCAATTCATGAATTGTATTTTGCCATTACTTATTTTTCTCTCATATGAAAGTATATATCATGTATGTACTGTGAATATGCATATATGAAAATCTTTAGAAAATAAGTTGCAGATGTGGTTTCATGCTTAAATGCTTTATTAGGATGTATCTTCTAAGAAAAAGTAATTTTCCTAAATATATGATCACTGTAAAGATATTAATATTTATTCAATATCATATACTACACATTTTATAATAAAATTTCCCTAGCTGTCCCCAAAATATATCTTATAGATTTTTTGCAATGTTCAGAAGTTTTATTAAAGTACAAAGTTGTTGGAATTAAACTAAATTGAAAAACATAGTAAATATTTACAAAAACATAGATAACACCGCTCAAATCACACACATTTAAAATGCAGATAGTTCTTAAAAAGTTTACAAGTTGAAAATTATAGAGATTTCCCAAGATGGATATAATGCCTCACTATTGAGTATGGAATCAATAAAATATGTAAGATCTTTGAATTACTTGCAAACTAATTATTTAATTTTCTGAGTCTTGGTATATACTTGGTATATATAGCTGGTACACACACACACACACACACACACACACACACCGTATTTTCTGGCATATAAGATGACTTTTGAAACAAAAAAAAGTCAACAGAAAATCGGGGGCAAAAGACCAAAATTGCACAAAAATTACCTGCAGATCTTGACAGCAAAGTAAGTCTTTTCTTTGAAGTGGGGGGTAGTCTTATACAGTGAATATAGTCCTAAACCTATGTTTTAACTGTAAAATTAGGGGGTCGTCTTATACGTCGGAAAATACGGTGTGTGTGTATGTGTGTGTGTGTGTGTGTGTATATGTATATATATATATATATATATATATATATATATATATGAAAATTAAATAATTAGTTTGATTTTATTACATGGTATAACGAATTAAAATCAAGTAACTGACATTCTCTTATAAATGATTCCTGGAGCTAGCTATACATTGCTATACGAGACAGAAAAGGAAACTTTCTTTAGATATTGGGAGTACAGGGATAAATTGGCAATTTATTACCAATGCTGAGAAGTATATGAATAAGCATATCATCTAAGTGGGTTAATTGTTAAGTCTATCTTAATATTTTTATCCTTAAAGATAAAATATTCAGTAAGAAGAACAGAAATATTAAAAATCACACAGGGATGATCACATTTTCAAAGCAAAACTAATCTCAAAGTTAATGATAATGAAAAATGTCATTTTAAGGTTACAGCAAATTGTTAATATTTTATGTACTCAATGGATTATACACATCTATATATGAAAAAATAGGTACAACATTTTGTGTTATTTAAGTATGCTTTCTCCAAAACTGTCACATGATCCTTATCCTATTATATATAATAAGAGAGGAATATGCTAATTATCCATTATGCCCTGAGGTGTAATGACCAATGCATAAAGACTGGATCGCGGATCTGCAGGAGGATGGGGCAGTGAACTACAAGCGGGCGGTGGAGAGCTACAGGAGGGGAGAGGGCAGTAAGCTATGAGGGAGAGAGGGGGGATAGGGGTGGAGAGAGCCACAGGAGGGCGGCAGCCACCTACTGGTGCACGAATTTGTGCGCAGGGCTACTAGTTCAATTATATATTTCTGTACAATCACACAAACACAAACTAGTGGAAGTCACTCTTGTCTCAGAAAATATAGTTATTGCTGTTCTCTAGAATAGTTCCTGTATCAGGTTTTTACTGCATCACATTTGTTCAAGTCACAGTATTATTTGCTATCAGCCAGCTTGTGAGTGTACACATTACATGAGCACCACAGGAGAACTCTTACGGCTGAACTGGTCATTGTCAGCCATGAAGACAGAGCGGTATCTCACTCACAATGGTTATATTTGTTTTTCTGTGATCAGCACCATGTCATGGCTTACTCGTGTACATGAACCCTCAAGCTGGGCAATCTAAATTTACAGCAACACATAGCTTTCAGACATTAAATTACCAAAGGAAGTATTATAGCTTGGTTTAAATGATGATATCAGCAAGGCTGTCATTTGAGCCTTTTGTATGTGTAGGTTTCCTGTAAGGCATTCATAATGTTGATGGGCAGAATAATATTATATTGCATGTAGGATTTGGGATTTGTCTCAAGTTGCTAATGTTTTCTCCATTATAGTCTATTTCTTTGGCTAAACAATGAAATCATTTTCTTCTCGTATAGAAAACAGATATTTACTTGAAGATTGAACTGATTATCCTGTCTTAACATAAAATTTCTAACTAGGGATCTGAATCCAGAACAAATAACATTTGAGTCTAAATTGCAATATTTGATACTAATGCCCAAATATTTAAGATACTTGTGGGTAAAGAGGGGAAAAAATGCTTACATTGTTTACTATTTGCTAACTTCTTTAAAAAAGAGAAACTATTGAACCAATGACATGTAACAGCTTTCTGTCAAAGTGTAGACTTTACTGATTTCCAAACATAACTCTATTTATTTCTCTTTTCCATACAAAGAACATGTTTTTTATTTCATTCCTATGTTTCTCTCTCATATATATATATATATATATATATATATATATATATATATATATATATATTTTTTTTTTTTTCTTTTCTGTCCCTTCCTTTCTCTCAAAATCAATAAAAATCACATTCTTAGGTAAGGATTAAAAAAAAATGAATGTGAAAAATTCTCCAAAGGAGCATCTTTATCATTACTATTTAATCTCTAAAGAAAATAAATACTACCTATGGGAATTTAGGAAATAATCTATTCAGCAAACATGCTTTGCTTTCACAAAGTTTGGAAATACTTTGGATAATTTAAATAGTAAAGGTAATTTACTATTTGAAATTTCCAGTATATAAGCCAAAAATGAGTATAAGTAGGCCAAGAAATACCATATATATTGCATCTTTGGCTTTTTGTGAGAGAATTAGGACATTGCTAGAGATCACCATGATTGTTTGTATTGTTTTACTGAAGTATAGTTGACATATAAGTTTCAGGTATACATAACATAATTTTTGATATATGTATATATTACAAAATGGTCAACAAGATAAGGCTAGGTAACATGTATCACCATACATATTGTAGTTGCAAAAGTTTTTTGTTTTGTTTTTTTTCCCCTTGTGATGACGGCTTTAAGATACACTCTCTTAGCAACTTTCAAATACGAAATACACTATTTTAGTTTTTTGATGCAATCATAAGGAATTGCTTTCTAAATTTCGCTTTCTGATACTTTGTAATTAGTGTATAGGAATATAACAGATTTTTGTATATGGATATCTGTAACTTCACTAAATGCATTTATTAGTTCTAACAGCAGACCTGTGATTCATGGTTTAATGCCAGGTACCATATTAACTTTAAAGAACTGTACGATTGTTTCAGTTCTTTGTTTACTGCAAAAACATGACTCAGGTCATGGTTTGTTACATTAGGACGATGATGTGGAATCTATGTTTCTAATATACATCTTAAAAAGAGTAAATGGGGTTATAATAAGTGGGAGAGTGGGAGGACAAATGATTCGACTCATACCGGTATTTCATATCTATTTGAATGAGATATCTCAAATGTGCAATGGCAGTGCACTCGTAGACACATCCTTCCTCTGTCTCCTGCACACCCACTACATGGGATAGAGCCACAACCCAGGCTTGTGCCCTCACCCTAGAATTGAACCTCCAATCCTTTGGTGAGGATGACCAACTGAGCCACACGGGCCAGGGACCTAGCAGAAGCAAATGACACAGGGAAGCCCTAGAAATGTGGGACTTAGGATATACACAATCAAATATATAACATGAAAAAGATTAAAAATTAATTAATGTAAAAAAAAGAAAGATAAATCCTGATTGGAATATTTCACGTATCACAGATGTGGAATTGTGTTGCAGAGGTACCTTAAAAGAAGGGGAAAATATTTCCAAAGTATGGCATTCCAGTTCCCATGTTCCTGAGGATCTCAAGTTATAAAGCGAGAACATGTTCTTCATTCAAAGACCATTCATGGTGTTTTTAGTGCCGGTTTGCAAGCTGACCACAATTGCCTGGTGACATCAATTTTGATTTTAGCTGAATGCTTCATACTCACCGCTTCCCGGTTGGGTAGAACCTGGAGCAGGAATGGCCGTCCCAGGCGCAGTAAGGGTCCCTGGCCAGGCAGCAGTCGGCGCAGGCTGTGCCGTAGATGTGGCAGCGATGCAGGGACACTTGGGAGACCCCTGCATTGGAACTCACATACAACTGTTGCTGTGAGAAGAATGACAATGATTTATTTCAGACGCAGAAGTTAAAAGGGGACTTTCAACAGGAACACATTATAATACTTGCCCACAGACCCCTGGATTCATTTTGAAACTAGACTAAAAACAAGAAAGCAAAGTCCAGAAGGGTATAAAGCCAAAATAAATAGAAGTTTTCTATGTTAATATGCCTATAACATTACCACTTTCCTGTTTAAAGGAAAAAGCTCAGAGTACCATGTAGAATGGTAATGTGTTTTAGACATTGGGATTCATTGTTCTCTCAGATTTGAGCTAATATATTTCAGGTTTAAATTATGACGTTTGCTTTTTTTCTTTGAATGCTGTCTCTTAGCAAAGTACAAGGGAGCTTTCTTATTCTTCAAGTCTGGCAACCAACCCATCACGTTGTAAATTTGAAAAAGTGAAATCTAAAATATAAGACGTTTTTAAGTTTAGAAGAAAAAAGTAGATAGCAGTACCTAAAATAAAATGAAAACATTTTCACATGCCTTTGAAAGTGACTTAATTCTCAGATGACTTTGAAATTATTTAGAAGAATGTAAGTATTTATATGTAGACATGTGTTAAGCTTTCTGTGTATACAGAGCTATGCAGCACCCTCAGTCTTCTCTAGGGTGTCAGGAGTTTTTAGGACACTGCTCTAAATCCTGGAGCCTAGTATAAAGTGGTTCTCATGAGTTGATGGGCTAAGTACATTAATAAATAACAGAGTGAATGCAGCAGCTTCATTAATTTTTTTTTGAGGAAACTGGCTTATTTGAGAAAAGGATACAGATAGATTCATTTTAGAAATTTTCTTTTTTTAGTAATTCAACTATTTTCTGCTGCATAGAATGCAAGAATAACTTAGAGAATAAAAGTCCATAAAAATGACAATAAATCAGTTTGAGCACCAGGGAAGGTACAAATTAATTATATTTAACCTGGCCTGTGTGGTTGTTGGTTGAGCATCTACACATGCACCAGGAGGTCATGGTTCCATTCCCAGTCAGGGCACCTGTCTGGGCTTTGGGTTCAGTCCCCATCAGAGTTCACGCAGGAGGCAGCCAATCCATGTTGATATATTGATGTTTCTATCTCCTCCATTCCTCTTTCTTTCAAATCAATAAGAACATATTTTTTTTTAAAAATTCAAGATATATAAATATGTGTATATATCGCTATAGTATTATCATTGGCAATTTGTTGTTCTTTCACACTGTAATAATGCAGTATGCAGTTGGGCAAAATCAAATAATTACCCTGCCCTCTATCTCATTAATTTGATAATGAAACATCTGTAATTATCTACAGTTTAAGATGTTGAAGGCATGTAATATTCAGTTATTTTTCTGTGTGTACGTGTGTGTTGTATATTGCAGCTTTATGGAATGGACTGTGAACTACAAGTTCACAAGTTGCATTAAAAGTTGAAACCTGCAACTGTATAAGGAGCAACTACTATGCCACACAAATGGCTTCATGTTCATTTTGAATTTTGCTCTAAGACTTTCGCTTTCCATTAACCTCCAGTAAACAGAGGGTTTTCCTGCTGCTGACTTCAAAGACAACTCTGACACAGAATCAGCACTCCAGGACACTGGGGGAACTGACAAATAGCTTCTTGTTACTTGGGGAAATGTTTGTTAAGCACCATACAAACATTATTACAGATGAGATCTTCAATTTTATTTTATCATATTTACTTTTCTTCATAAAATTAATCAAGTGAAAACTAGGACGAGACCGGCTGTGGATTACTTGTTCATCTGCATCAGACCAAATATGGTAAAGAACACCAGCGTTATGTCATCAGTTGTGCTAACACATAAAACCTTTATTCTCTCTTCCAAGAAAAACAAGTCTGAGGCTCCTACAAACAGCACTTACCAAAGACCCACTTTGTTTTGGGCAATTTATATAAAGTAATTTGTGAGGAAAGCATTGCCTTGTAGAGGCAGAAACTTAGCTCAGTGAAGCTAAATGATTCCTTTGTAACTTATGGTCAGCTTGGGATTCAAATGCACACGATTCTTGCTCTTAAGCCTACTCTACCTTTTATTGTACCGCTCTGGCCCTTAGAATGTTTGCTTTGGGCCGAAACAGGTTTGGCTCAGTGGATAGAGCATTGGTCTGCGGACTGGAAGGTCCCAGGTTCGATTCTGGTCAAGGGCATGTACCTTGGTTGCGGGCACATCCCCAGTAGGGGTTGTGCAGGAGGCAGCTGGTTGATGTTTCTCTCTCATTGACGTTTCTAGCTCTCTATCCCTCTCCCTTCCTCTCTGTAAAAAAAAATCAATTAAAAAAAAAAAAAATATATATATATATATATATATATATATATATATATATATATATATATATATTTTTTTTTTTTTAAAGAATGTTTGCTTTGGGGTACCATTAGGGATGGACATGCAGAGCTCGGAACGGCACTTTTCTGTGATTCTTGTATATCTGCATGTGCAGGCACAAAGGGGGAGGTTAAACATTCTGGGTAACCATGGTTGAACACTTCTTCACCAAATTCTGAACCTGGGTATGGCTTAGATTGGAAACATTCAGGTTTTTTTAATGACATGTATAATTCTAAAAAATAGCCTTTTCTTAAAAATAAACTTAAAAATGGATTTCATATTTTAAACATGTGACAGAATCCAGAACTCAAAAGAAGATTAATTACTCATTCTGAACTCCTGAGAATGCTTGTGATGTTATAGTGGACCAACATTATGCTAAATTCTTCAGAAAGATTTTTTTTTTAAATTTTGGTTGAATTAACACACAGTAATATTTGAGCATATAGGATATGCAAAATGTTGGGCTATCATCTGTACACATGATGGACTTTTGGACAAAAATAAACCTATATTTGTCCCCACTAATAGCTAATGAATTCTACATCAGAATTGAAAGTGATTTTATGGTATTCTGCAAATAGTATTAATTATTATGCTAATGTTAAAATGGATTTTTCAGAAATTATATTGTTTTTCACAGTAGTAAAATTGTTTACATGCAAAGAATAAAAATGGGGTTGATCTTACCTTTTTAGATGAAATTTTCATTGTTGTTATAGGAACATGATTCTGAAAAATGAGAAAAATTGTTAGTTGTTCAAATAATCATTAAAAATTATTTTGCATTCAAAAGAATTTCTCTTTTCTATTTAAATTCAAGAAATCATTATTTCTCTCTAAATGTGTATATACTTTTAAAGTCTAGCAATACTTGTCTATAATATATTTCTTCTGTTGGGGGTAAGGATGGATTTGTTGCACAAATATATGCCTAAACTAAAACAAAAGTTGCAATTATAACACATATATCAATATAGTCACTAGGGAAAAAAAATGACCATTTGAGAGAACTGAAAAAAGTGCATCTTGGAATAATGAATCCAATGAGTAACTCAGGATTGAATCTGGGTACGTGAGCGGGGGCTATGGAATGGTACCCCATCTTATTCCACACACAGCACTCTGCGTAAGACACAATTGTTCACCTGGCAAAAGTTATTTTGGAAAGAAGTATTAGCCTGAACCATACTTATTATTTTTGCTGCAAACAAAGTGATACTCTCAGGGATCCACTTTATAAAAAATATTGCTTTTTTAAGAGAGAGAAGGAGAAAAAGAGAGAGAAATACACCAATCCGTTGCCTCCTAAATGTGCCCCACTCAGCTATCAAACCTAAAATCTGGGCATGCTCCCTGAATGGGCATTCAACCCCTGCCTCTTGGTGTTCGATGCTCCAACTAACTGAGCCACACCCGCCAGGGCAAGGATACTCATTTAATAAATGTGAACCAGTTAAAGAATCTAAGAATTTTCTGATTATAGTAATCCTTTTTGAAAGCCACTCTATTTATAAATTTACTTCTTAAATATTATTAGTTACTTTAAAAGATTAAAAAGTAGATGTGATAGCCCAATGAAAGTCTGAAATTTTACTTGATAAACTCATGTGGGAGCAAAATCAACTGTGCCCACAATGATTTCACTTTCTGAAGCTGGATGTTCTAACATTTGAAAGATAAAATGGCAATATCTCTAAACACTATTGCTACAAGTTTGGCTCATTGGTTAGAAATACACACACATACAGGGAAACCATAAAAATCTTAGAAGACTCCATAGGCAGCAAAATAGCAGACATATGTCATAGCAATATGTTTACCGATACAGCTTCTAGGGCAATGGAAACTAAGAAGAAAATAAACAAATGAGACTATATCAAAATAAAAGGCTTCTATAAAGCAAAAGAAACTATCAACAAAACAAGAAAGCCCACTGCATGGGAGAACATATTTGCCAAGGTAATCAACGATGATAAGGGTTTAATCTCCAACATTTACAGAGAACTCATAAACTTAAAAAAAGGAATATAAACAACCCAATCAAAAAATGGGCAAAGGATCTAAATAGACACTTTTTGAAAGAGGACATACAGAAGGCCTAGATAGATATGAAAACATTCTCAAAGTCACTAGTCATCCAAGAGATGCAAATCAAAACGACAATGAGGTACCATTTCACACCTGTCAGAATGGCTATCATCAACAAATCAGCAAATGACAAGTGCTGGTGAGGATGCAGAGAAAAAGGAACCCTCATGCGCTGCTGGTGGGAATGCAGACTGGTGAAGCCACTGTGGAAAATAGTATGGAGTTTCCTCAAAAAATTTAAAATGGAACTGCCATTTGACCTAGTGATCCCAAGAAATCAGAAACACCAGTTAGGAAGGACATATGCACCCATATGTTCATAGCAGCACAATTTACATTAGGTCAGATTTGGAAACAGCCTAAGTGCCCACCAGCAGGTAAGTGGATTAGAAAACTGTGGTACATCTACACAATGGAATACTACACTGCTATAAAAAAGGGAACGTTTACCATTTGCAACAGCATAAATGGAACTGGAGAGCATTATGCTAAGTGAAATAAGCCAGTTGGAGAAAGATACATATCACATGATTTCACTCATATGTGGGATATAATGATCAACATAAACTGATGAACAAAAATATATCCAGAGACAATGTAGTACTGAACAGACCATCCAACCTCAGAGAGAAGGCAGAGGAGGGGAAGGGGGTTAAAGATCAACCAAAGGACTTGTATGCATGCAATGAGCAAAACCAATGGACAGAGACTGGGGAGGGGGGGATAAGGACATGTGCTGGGAGGGTTGGGGAGGATGGGGAGAAGTCAATGGGGATAAAGAAGATACATGTAATACTTCAAACAATAAAGAATTTAAATTAAAAAAAAAGAGAAATACACACACACAAACAAAAAGAAAGTATTGCAACTTATATCCACCTAGGCAACATCTAAAAGTTGCACCTCCAATTCAAGTTAAGTTTGGGGATGCTGGACATATTTTCAGAAATTATTTGGAACAGAGGATTAAAATAAGAGATGGTGGTTCTGCATGGTACATGAAACAACGTGCCTGTTTTTTAAAAGTTACATTGAGTTTCCTGCAGTATATCAGTGGGACCCTGAATAAAGGCATTTTTCTATTTGAATGTGTTATTTCCTGATGTGCCTATCACAGGATAGCATACACACCCAATTATTTTTACCTCACCTCAGAAAATGTGACCCAAACACCATGTCGAAGACAGTAACTGTATTTGGTAACTGTATCTCTCAATTTAGCCACATTAGTCACTGGCACATGCATGCATTTTGACTGACTCTATTTTTCCACTGAGAGTTTACTCTTTGTGATGATAACAGGGCCTAATTCATCTAACAGACCATAAGTAGTTAGCACATGATCAGAAGAACTCACGTTTCTTTAAGACCTTGCCATAACATATATGTTTGAGTTTGTGTCAAACTCACTTAATCAACATTTCCTGATTGCCTAAAAAAAAGATATTTCAGAATTCAAAATGAGGTGCTATGATGTGGCATTTTTGCTATCTTCAGGAGAAGTTCAGAATAAGGTACTTTACATTATTTTGATTAGCCAAGTTGTCCCTATTGAATTGAATAAGAAAAAAATTATATTTTATATATAATGGAATTCTGGTTATTCTAGTGAAACAAATTCTTTACAAAGCAAGCATAGAAAAGGCACTTGAAAACATGTGGTAAACATTTAATGAGCATGATTTTAATGCACTAATCACAAAAAGCTTATGACAAAGGGAGCTAGCATTAAACATTGTCAACTTAATAACACTGAACAATTTGCCAGAGTTCCTCGCATTTTATATTTGATTTGATTAATTTTAAAAATATTCCTTCACATTGAAAGTGTATTAGCATCATCTAACAGCAGGCTGCCTCGATCACTTATGTGTTTATATTTTTATGTGTTTATAATTCAATATTTTTGGTGACGGTGGTAATGTATATTTATAAGTCAATACATTCTGAGTCCACTAAACTAAGCAAAGCAACTCACTGGACTAACAAGAGCCTGCCCCTGCGTTCTACATGCTACCTTTACTCAGTTAGATGCTGGCTCCAGGCTTTTGGAATCTGTGGGACAATGTTTCTTACTTGTTGTAGATGGCAATAGCGTAGCATGCAGTAGAATTGATTCCATGTCCTAGTTTCATTTTGATCCTAACAGCTCCTCTGTCCGTGTTTTTACCCATCTTTTCAAAGCAGATAAAAGGGACCACTGAGCTATGGTGACCTACACCTTCAGGAGAGAAGGATATGTAGAGCACCATAGATCCCTTCTCCAGGCTCACAGGTACATAGAGAATCGGCACTCTGCCATGACCAGGTAAGATCATGCAGGACTGAACTTCTCTCTGAGTGCCTTTTGTTGTTTTTGTTGTTGTTTTGTTTTTCTTTCTTTCTTTCTTTCTTTCTTTTTTTTTTTAAAAAAAAGCCAAATTCAAGAAGAGAAAGAATAATAAATACAGTGAGATCTCAAGTTCAGAGAGAACATAAAATTTTGAGGGATAAAGAGACAACATTTGTTTTACTTAATTAGGATGACATTTAAATTGAAAACAATAAAAAAGGAGATAACAAAGCAGTTTATCTTGAAATTCCTGGCTAAAAAACATGATAAAGTTTAATCTAACAATCAACAATGTGAAAGCATTTGGGTTTCGGTAGTTTGTGAAGCAAATGATAAAAGCCCTTTCAAGGCAAATATTCTAGACCTTGACCACTGAACTCATTTAAAAAAAAAATAATGATGAACAAAATTCCTCAAGTTGTGATTATAGCTGAGAAACACTAATCCTTTTATGTTGAGATAGCTTGAAATGCATCAAAATACTTCAGAAAAATGTATGTTCTATAGTTCTCATGTTATCTGGTGTTCCTACCCTCACATTTTATAACATTCTTTATTTGATCTTTTATAAAATATTATTTTTTCTCCAAAGTGTCTGTTAGACGAAAGACTTCTGTTCCTCATGCATACTCAGAGACTAACAGAAGAGATGTTCAAACCTTAAACACTTCCAGCTCCTCCAGAATGAGCTCGCTGCTGGCAGAGCTGTTGGTTGGAAGAACCACCACCTTCTGCACAGTGCCCCGGTCTACAGCAGAGAAAGAACAAGGAGATGTTACGAGTCTTTTTTTAAAGGGTAAGAAAGGCACTTAGCCATAAGACTACTGGCTTAGAATTTAAAGTATTAATCTTACATCATATAAACAATGGAGCATTAATGATGCCACTCTATGAGTCATATATATTTTAGGTTGAAAAGAAACCAGTTGAGATTTAACAATGTGGGATTAAAGCACATTTTTGAGTGATTTGATCAAGTAACAATACATTTCTTCCAAAAGATGTTTCTAATAAAATAATGAATGAGATCATCCTGATCGCCAAGGGCTTATTCTTCAATGTATGAGCATGAACTTGTGAATTCAATTTGGAAAGGCCCATGACCACAGATACAGAAACACTTTGTAATTCTGTTGACAGATGTCCATGAGAAGAGTTAACTTGAACTGAGTTGTACTTGAGGACTTGGCAACTAAGAGTCACGTAGTGATGAACACCACAAACCACACATCTCACATCTCAAATTGTCCTCTTTTCCACATAAAAGGTCCTCTTCATGCTTATAGTTTCTATTTTATGAACCTAATTAAAAGACTCAAACTAATTTTTTAACGAAGAATAAACTGTACTTTAAAAGAGCACCAACTAAAATATTAAAACTTACTAAATTTTTAAAAAAGTTTATATACACAAGAATACAATTTGAACATTTTCCCAGAAAAATCCTTAAATCTTGTGAGGATACAAAGTATCTGATCTTAGAAGCATCTGCTCTTACAAGTTTCACACTACGCCCCATAACTTAAGATTCATTTCTTCAGCCAAACTACAAAATAAGCAGCAATGCCAAAGCTCTGCAGGCTCTAGGTGGAATTAAAAAATGTAAAAACATTTTTACATTGATTAGCTTCCTTAGAAGGAGCCCTGGTACCAATCTGTATGATTCTCCTGGAAGATAAGTCATGAGATTATATGTTGGAAGTAAAAAAAAAAAAAAAAAAAATACTTGAGGGTGCCATGTAGAAAGGTCACATTGAAAACTGATGAATGTTGTTGAAGGTGTTTCCCAATTTCTATTCAAAGTTCATCACCAAGAACAGTGGAAACTTCGCAGGAAGGGAACATGACACAAATCCTAAAATGAAATCCTGGAAATGAAAAGAGTTAGAGCAGGGTGTGTGTGTGTGTGTGTGTGTGTGTGTGTGTGTGTGTGTGTGTGATGGATGAGGGTGTAAAAACATCTTTGTTTTAGGTCCTGTTATCAGAAAGGTCATACTTTTTCATTTTTAAGAAGTCACAGCAGAGTTTAGGGGTCCCGGGCAGCTTGTAGGGATCACTGCCATTCCACCTGACAGCAGTGGCCTCTTCCCGAGGAGAGACTGAGCAGAAACTGTTTAACCATAATCCCAAACAAAACTACATGAAAGGAGATCTTGATTACAGGGGTTCTCAAAGATAAAACTATCAACCATGAAAATGATTAATTAACTATTCTCAAATGGAACAACTGGTTATTTTTACCCAATGTCTTAACTTATGATGAGAGGAAATTTTATATAGATCATCATTTCTTCTGAAAGAAGCCACAGCAGAACATACTTTATTCATGCCATTTATCAAATATTACAAAAATAGCAGCTATACAAGTGGTCTAAAAAAAGGCAATGTAAAACTTGCTTTTTACTTATTTGTAATCAAAACTGGAAGAAAATTTTAGTTTCCTATTTTAGTTTTGTTTGCTGCTAATGATGAGTAAATTTCCATTTTATTTTAATACCATTAAAGGAAAATACATATTTTTTTTATCAAGTAAAACTGAATGTAAAGTTATGTAAAACTCTTGTAAAATATAAGTATATTTAAGTATTGGTAGCAATACTGAAAGTGAAGTTTAAATAAAATCATAGAAATGCAAGATCCACATACAGAAACATATATTGGATGCCCATTATGTGAGTGGCTCAATGATAAAAATGTATCATTTAAACCTGCCTTTCAAGAAAAGAATATCCATTTTAATTCTTTTACTTTTCCATGTTCAGACTTGTATTGGTACAATAGGTACTTGCATTCTTGCAGGGCCCTTTATTACACTGATTCAATGTTAATCAGTGCATAAAAAAATGAACATGTTTGTTCTTATTATAATTAAACATATTAAAAGTTCTTTATGCATAAATTAGAATAGTTATTCAAATTTGTGGTTTTTAAATATGAATCGGAGAGGTTTAAAAAGTCCCTGTATTATTAATAATCATCACTATTAATAATGGTTAATCCAGGTTTATGAGACATTCAATTTACACAGCTTAGGGGGACTTTCTTTAAGTAAAATAATACAAAAAACAGTTATTTGAATCTTTCCCAATAGATAAAAATGAGACACTTTAAAAATATGATAAATCCACCGCTGATAATTAGTCTAATTTTCTAAAACAAAAGATTCTATAACACTGGAGATACTCTTTGTAATATATTCTTTAAATGACATATTTGTATGATATATTCTTTAAATCAAATAAGTTCTGGTTATCCAATATCTACAATATCTTATTACTATAATTTTATCATTCAAGATCACTCTTAAAATGTTTTTATTGATTTTAGCAAGAGAAGAAGGGAGAGACTTCTCCATTGGCTGCCTCCTGCATGCCCCTTACTGGGGATCAGGACTGCCACCCTGGCATGTGCCTGAGCAGGAATCGAACTTATGACCCCTCAGTGCTTGGGACAATGCTCAACCAACTGATCCACACTGGCCAGGGCAAGATCACTCTTTCAAGTGCCAGCAAGATGTTGGAATATTTATTTTTCAGCTGAGTATAAGTAGACCCATCTCTGTTTTGTTTATCCACTGGGGACTTTCTTCTTCACCTACCAAGATTATACTCGTTCTGTTTTTCACATCCCTCCAAGGTTATCTTTCTACGCTCTACACTTTTTCTCTGTTCTAAGCATAATCACTCTCTTCAGGCATACCTTATTAAATTCAAATTAAAACCCAAATCACATTCCCTGTTTCTCTGGATACAGTGTAGTGTGGCATTATTGCAATTAAAAGTGGTGCTCAGAATTATACAGTTGTGGTTTTCTTTTACGATGATGCCAGATCTCAGTAAGACTGGACTATTGAAGATATAGCAATAGTTCTATAGTCAATCAACAACTTAGGTGACTACACAGAATATCTAGGACTTGGTGCCTCAGAAACAAATATCCTAACTCTGGTGTACACAATTTACAAGCTTCCGCTTTGGATGTCTTTATATGTCTGCTTCTGTTACAAACTGCCTAATGCCCACAAGGTCTAATTCGGGTTCTCACGATACGAATTTAATTCAGTCCAACTTAATCATGACTAAAGCACATTACTTAGTAGACAGTTCAGTTATCAAATGCTTAAATAACATTTAAATCCATTGTGGTGCTGGGAAAGAGTCATATATGGAATTACCCATGACTCCTTCCTAATGAGATGGTTTCTTTCAAAAAGCAGTCTTGGTAGACACCTATAGTTTTCTTTTGAAAACAGACTCAAATCCTTCACTTCCCTATATAAAAAATACTTTAAAAATATTTTATTGATTTTTTACAGAGAGGAAGAGAGAGGGAGAGAGAGTCAGAAACACCAATGAGAGAGAAACATTGATCAGCTACCTCCTGCACATCTTCCACTGGAATGTGCCCACAACCAAGGCACATGCCCTTGACCGGAATTGAACCTGGGAACCCCCATTGCTCTATCCACTGAGCCAAACTGGTCAGAGTAGGAAATACTTTTGACATATCCTTGGACTGTATAATTCACTACTATGTAAATAAATAGATTTGGATTATCTTCCATCCAATTTCTCTCATTGATTCAACGTAATATTATTGAACACTTTCAGTGTGTCAGCCATTATATCAAGTATGTATGCAGAGATAAATAGGCATGGTGGTCAGGATTTATGTTTTTTTGAGTATCAGGTGTGTTCCCATTAATATGTTGTCACTAAAAAATATGCATTTTAGAATGTCTATAAAACTCCCAATTCCTTATATCTATATAGAGCTGTCTCTGTATCCTTTAGTTTGAAGATGATAATATAGTTATCAAGTGTCTTTCTTCTGGAGGTAGTAAGGATATTTTCCCTTGGATGTACTCACAACATGAATCATTTTTATTGCACTGAGGAATTGGAATATTGTTTTTAATTCCTTGGGAAAAGCATCATACAGACAATAGAGTTACAGTGAATCAGATTATCGTCCTTTTTTTCCTTAAACCTCCGTTTGCTTGTGTGTACAACGTAAATGATAATTATACCTTTTGTGATGGATGCCTGTTATTAAGGCTTACCTAGAATCACCTCCCCTTCTTTTGAGAATAACATGCTGAGACATTTGGGAAACAACCCCTTTTCATTCATGTCTGCATAGTTGAGCAATGGTGTAGCACCTTGCAGCTCAAGGAGACACACAGGGCTGGGCTGGCCCTAAAGGGCATTCCTTTGCCTGTGATTCACGCAGGAGGGAGCATAGAACAAGTCAGGGCCCAGGGCTGCCTGAGAATTAATATCTTATTACTATAATGTTTTTGTTTATTGTAATGAGACATAAATTTGAAGATGTTGGAGCAATCCTGCCATATGCTGAGGATTTATGTTGTGAATATATTCAAGGAATGCCATTCTCACCACTCCCAGAAGAAAGATGTTTAATAATTACATTTTCATCTTCAAATTAAAGGATACAGAGATGGCTTTATGAAGACACAAGTAATTGGGAGTTTCACTCACATTCTAACATGCATATCTTTCAATGACTAACATTTTAATGGGAGCACGCATAAATTCCTGACATCGTTTTAGCAGATTCAACTATGCCTGAGGCTGCCTCCTGTATTTCCCAGTGAGCACACAAAAAGAAACACACACACCACATTTTTTTTTTTTACTAGTTTGAATAAGGCGTCTGGGGTCACTGTCAGTTGAAATAATTCTGATTAATAAAAACTACATGAATAATACATGGAAATAGCTTAACATGATGTCTGCAACATATTATGTCCTCCCTAAGTGCAAGTTATTTTTTATTTGTAGTTCAGCCACTTACTAAACTTTTGACATTATTGGAGTCACCATTTTTTAAATTCAATTTTCTCATCTATTCGGTATAGATAATAAGCATACTTTGAATACATTCAAGCATGGTTACATAAATCAAGCAAGAAGAATCTTATGTGTTTTGCATAATGTAAACCTACACACAAAGATAACACATGTGGGCTCACCAACCCACATTAGTGATTTTAATTATCTTTTGTTTCATTGGATTTTTAAAAAATATATATTTTATTGATTTTTTACAGAGAGGAAGGGAGAGAGATAGAAAGCCAGAAACGTCGATGAGAGAGAAACATCGACCAGCCGCCTCCTGCACACCCCCCACCGGGGATGTGCCCGCAACCAACGTACATGCCCCTGACCGGAATCGAACCTGGGACCTTTCAGTCCGCAGACCGACGCTCTACCACTGAGCCAAACCGGCTTCGGCTGTTTCATTGGATTTTTAAAGAAATTCCCAAACAAGCTCCTTTTCTATTTTATATATTTTATGCCACCTAAGATTTTTCTTTCTAATATATGGAGCATAGCAATATTATCCTTAAACTTATCCACTGTCTCCAGATAAGAGAACAGCTTGTATTTATAGTACAGCAAGTGTTGGCTGTCTCAAACAAGTTATCAAACATGGCTCATTAACCAGCAGGCCATTCCAATAGTCATCTGTATGTCTAATCTGCTGAGCCTCATTTAAACTATAGTCCTTCGGGAGGTTCCCTAGACAAAGTTATAATGAAAGGTTTCAAATACGAAAATCAAGGTTTATATGTGATTAGTAAAATTATAAAAATATCCACTTAATCTGCAAACATTAAAATAACGATAAAACATAGAATTGGCATGGATATAAGGAAAGAGGTGTTTTAAAACACTTTGGGTGGAAATATAATCAGAAAAATCTTTCTGGTGGGCAATAAGGCAGCTGGCCATGATGGACTAACTGATGCCAGAATAGGCTAACTGCAGTTAATAACTATAAAACTGGACAGACTGTATGAGGTAATTCTCTGTAGGAAATTAATAACAGCACAAGATTAAAATAAGGGAAACTCACTATAGCCGGTGTGGCTCAATGGATAGGGCATCAACCTGGGGACTGAAAGGTCCCGGGTTCGATTCCTGTCAAGGGCATGTACCTTGGCTGTGGGCACTTCCCCAGTAGGGGGCGTGTAGGAGACAGCTAATTGATGATTCTCTCTCATCAACATTTCTAACTCTCTATCCCTCTCCCTTCCTCTCTATAAAAAAAACCAGTAAAATATATTTAAAAAAAATAAAATAAGGGAAACTCATGTGAAAATCTCTATGATCACTCAACTATCTGCTTGGGAATAATTTCCCAACAGAGGTGTAGAAAGCTGGTGTGCAAGTAGTGCAGCGTGGTCCCACTGAGATGAGGAAAATCTGGGGGCAGCAGAAACGAATGAATTCTGTGGCACATATTGTCAAAGAGATAGAGCTGCCAAGAAAATGGGTTCCAAAGTCCCTGTAGAAATCTGCTCTGAGTCTGTAGCAGATTCCTGGCCTATATATTTGCAGGATAAAATCACTCAAGGTTTAAGACTGTAGCTGCTATAAGGAGAAAGGAATAGACAAATTATAGGTTCAGCAGATCTGGGGAAGAAAGAGCAATTCTTGGTGAATTTGGAGTTCTGACCCTACCACAGTAGAAAGACCTCATTCATTCCTTGTTAAAACTTTTGGCATTCAGCTGATGCAAGAAAGGCTGAGTCTAGGAGAGTAAGTGTCACATTCTAGAGTAAGACTTACTTTAAGGCTGTCCTAACAAAACCTGAAACCAATATCTGATAAGACATGCAAGGGAGAAAATTTGGTCTTTAAACTAAAGTACAAAACTGAAACACACTATTAACTTCATAGACTTACTAGTAGAGATTGAAAGAAGAAAGAGTCAACAAACTTGAAGCCAAAGAAATAGAAATTACCTAGTTGCAAGAATACAGAGAAAAAAAGATTGAAGAAAGTGTAAAGGTTTTTTTTGGGCCATTGTGACATTATCAGATATATGTGTAGTTAGAGCTATGAAAGGAAAATAAGGATATATTGAGGAAGAAAAATATATGATGAAATAATGGCTGAAAACTTCCCCAATTTAATTTAAAAATGCTATGTTGAAGATGAAGGAATTCAGTGAGACTCAAGCTGAATATATATAAAAAGAACCTAAGCACATTTTATTAAAACTTCTGAAAACAAAAAATGTAGGAAGAAAGACTTTGAAAACAGCCAGAGGAAAAAGACATGTCATAAGAACAAGAAATATAATTACTGCTGACTTTTTATTAGAAACAATGGAGGCTAGAAGATAATGGAATGACATTTTTTAAATGCTGTGGGGTGTGTGTATGTGTGTGTGTGTGTGTGTGAGTTAATCTAGAATTCTATATCCAGGGGAAATATTTTTTTTTAAGAAAATGAAGATGAAATAAAGTATATTTTAGATAAATAAAAAAATGCATTTTTCCCCCCAGCAGATCTCCTGCATTTGAAGAAATGCTAAAGAATGTTTTTAGTCTGAGAGTAAATAATACAAAATGGAAACTTGGGTTTATGGTCAAGTCAGGCTAGGTTTTACCTCCCAAGAAAATTTTGGTAAAGAGAACCAGAGTAAAGAGAACCATATGGTAGAGTAAAGAGAACCAGACATGACCCTCTTTCCATCAGAGCTGTTTGTTTGGGATGCAGATATGTTTTGTAACTGCTGTAGCCCGTTGCAAACATAAGAAAAAGTGACATAGGACAAAGGTGATTCCTACTCCCTGCTAAGGAGAAGAGGCAAAAACTCAAAGAAAGAAGCTGGGCCCTGGTCAAACCATATCTAAAAACCAACCTATTATTGTGATTTTCAGTTATGTAAACTAATAAATCTTTAAGAAAAAGTAAACAAACAATGATATTTCTGAGAATTTTAAGTGAAGGTAAAATAACACCCCCCCAAAAAAAAAAAATAATAACAACTCAGCAGAGCTACTTGTGATATGTTACAAAGTGAAAAAAGGTTATTATTTAAGTATAATCCTTCTATATGAAAAGGGAATTATACTCTGTTTTAAATACAGGAATATTATCTTTTATCTGCAATTCTAAATTTCAAAAAGTGTGTTTTTATTTTTTAAAATTTTCTTGGGAGGTAAAACCTAGCCTGACTTGAACTTATTTGGCCACAAAAACTGACCTACACTTACTTGACACTATTTATGGTCTTTATTTATTAAACTTGGTTTGAAGATTTCTGTCTGCAGAAATAGTACTGTTCATTTCAGGGGGTGTGGCCCAAGGTTCTGAAGCCATTTTTACCTAACATATATGCACATATTATCTTTCCACTTTCAAATACTTCTGACTCCCAAAAGACATTTAGTTACAAATAAGAGAATATAAACAAGGATTATTTTTCTTTACATTTTCTTCCCCCCCCCCATTCATTTCCCATATTTAATTTAAACAATAAAAATAATAATTCAAGAAATATAATTAAGCAAAATTATAGCTAGAAGTCATGTTCTAGTTAAAACTAACGTGATAAAAAAAAAAAAAAAGAAAGTAAATATTCAAAGCAGATTGACTAAAGCTACTTTGCTAATTCAGGACACTGCCATTAAGCCTGCCTAATGGCAGTTATATTACAGGGGAGAGAGAGCCAGTCAGTACTCCTCCCCCATACGCTCAACACTGGGTGTGCATGTACTGTGCTCCATGATGGTTTTCTTTCTGCAGTTAGCTCTCAGGAGTGGATTTCCACTGTTCATTAATAGCCCAGTCAATGGCAGTTCATACATCACTATTGAAAAAATATATACCTACTTTCCCAAGCCTACAATAGTGTCATCTATTTTCATTTTATCTGTTCTGGTTTTACACTTGTAAACGGTGTGCACTTGAGCAAACCTGCCCCCTGCAATACACTTTATTTCTCTATGAAATGTGGATATAGTTTTTGCCTTACATACCTGACAAGGCTGTTCAAGATCAAAGGAGAGCACATATGTGAACCTTCCTTGTAAACTACAGGCAGTATAATTAACTTTACTTCCAGTCTGAAATTGTCCTTCCATATTCCCACTCTTGACCTCCGACAAATCATTTGCTATTCCTTTGTACCAGTTCTTTACTTTTATCTGTAATTTCGAGACAAATGAAATGCCTACCATACATTACCAGCAGACTTATCTACGATCTGTCATTATATTTTTTCCTCAGTTTTTCTTACTGTAGTGTACTCAAATTTAAGTAATAGTATAGAATAATTAGGTACATGTTATTTTTTGCCTGTTTCTTTCCACAAAAAAGTGAACTCTACGAAAGAAGAGTGCTTATATCTAGTGGAAAGGATAGCATGAGGATTCTTAATAGAAATTAGAAAATATTTATGAATGCATGTATACACTCATACATATTTATATTCAAGATTATGTATGATTAATTTCAAAACATAAAATATCTACTATACAGGTCCATATGTATATGTACCTGCTAAATGCTTATTAATTTCTAGGCAGTACACTTACAGGGTTACATACATCTCTTTTAACCTTTAAAATAAGGCCTACTTAAAGGAACTAAAGATCTTATATAATTTGCTCAAGGACATAGAACTATTAAGTGATAGAGGACAATATTTAGACCTAGGTTTTTTGAATGTCAAACTATGTTCCCTAATTCTTACCCTAGAATATGTCCAAGAATAACTTATTATAAATATTTTAATAAGTTATTCTGTATTTAACAAGGTTTGGGAGAAATCCCAACCAAAAATATAATTGGTCTTTATGAGGATAATCTCTGTAAATTTTAATTTGCCATGTCACACTGCCATATGTGTATGTAGAATTTTATAGGTAAGCAGACACATGCTTATAACTATTACTGCTGTAGAAAGTTTTAAACTTAGACATTTAATAGGTAGGTTGAAAAGTAGATGTGTAGGATAAAGTTGAAACAAAAATCTTAAGGCCAATTACTAATGGCAATTATACATGGAGTGACTAAATTTTAAGTTTTGATTTAGTTGAGCCTTATTAAAAAAAATCAGGAAACAACAAAATGTGCCAACTAAAAATTTTGACATAATTATTTATTCAACCTTGCTCATGAAATACATCTGCTATATCTAATGTATCAAAATGTGTTTAATAAGTTTACAATGTAATATGTTTATTTATTCTGGTTCTATAAATTAACTTTATCTGTAAAGTTTAAGAAAAACATAATTTAATATCAGACTAAGTGATATTCTATTAACATATAGATTATCATGGTTATTTCCTGGTAATATAGATAAAGAATACTCAAATAGGATCTCAGAAATGACTAAAATTAATTGTTTTATAATGTAGTAAATTACTAAAATGTACATTATCACTTTTCAGTATCCCGTAATGCATTACATCACGAATCTTTTTAAAAAAAAATTATTTTATTGATTTCTGACAGAGAGAAAGGGAGAGGGATAGAAAGCCAGAAACATCGATGAGAGAGAAGCATCGATCAGCTGCCTCCTGCACAAACCCTACCGGGGATGTGCCCGCAACCAATGTAAATGCCCTTGGCTGGAATTGAACCTGGGACCTTTCAGTCCGCAGACCGACAATCTATCCACTGAGCCAAACCGGTTTCGGTTCTATCACAAATCTTTTATTTATATTTTGAAAACAAACAAACAAAGAAGGACTTACTTTAAATAATGCAGGTGTATGTCCTATGTAAGGTTTTACTGAAGCAATACAGGATGCAACAATTAAGTTTCCGAAGATGCAAAACTGAGGTTAATGCTTTCTATTGAACCCTTTATCATTTGGGGAAGAATTACGGAGTCAATACATTTTTTGCTCACAAACTAACTGTTTTCCTGCACCATTTTTTAATGAGATGGGCTGTCTTGCGTTTGTTTTCAAAATTTAAACCACATACAGAAACCGGCCTGGAACATCCACCTAAGTTGCTGGGCGCTCAGGCAGAGAGAGAGGGCACCCCCTCCCCACCTGCTTCATTGGTCACCTGCTTACCCACAATTGACTTTTCCATGTTCATCCCTTCCTATTGCCTCCTGTTCACATCTTATTCTTCCCCCTGGAGTGGCTGTTCTCCTCTCAAACATTGCTGGCCAGTTAGAGCACAGGATAATGAGGTAAGCCGCACATTACAAGGACTCTCAGACAAAACTACCACATCTGACAATCTCACCGCTGCTCCTGTCATGCCGGCCACTCTCTTTTCTCAAGGTCGTCCTCATATTACTTCCTCTTATTCTCCTGTTACTTTCATGATCACTCCTTCTCCATTTTCTTGGTAAAAACATTTTATTTTCCTACCCCGTAAGTGAAATTCTTATCTGCATAGTCTCCTAGAATGACCTCAAAGAATTGTCATGGATTCAGCTAACACCTCCATTGCCAGGGATTCCCCTATCTGCATCTCCAGGAGAGCCCTCTCTACTAAAGTGTTATCCATAATAACAACCTCTTGGAATTATCCATATCGATGGTCTAACAAAATTTTAACCCCATGTGAGACAGACCTGGTCTTGAATTTGCTGTTCCTAATAACTTCCCAACCCAAGAAAGCCATTTAACCTTTGAAAACCTTAATTTATACAACTGCAAAATAGTGTCAATAATTCTATCTTATCGGCTTGCTGTGAGATTTTAATGAGATAATGAACCATCGGTAATAAATTCAGTCTCTGGTGAATAACAGGATAGGTGTTCCATTCAAAAGGGAATTCATTACTCTCCACATCTGTTTGCTGATTACATTTCCTGTGGTCAGTGAGTAGTATTTCTTCCCAGGTGTTTGCCAAGCCATAAATCTACAAAACACTTTAGACACTTTTTTACCCTCCCATATTTCCCAAATAAATTTATCATCTGATCCTTTCCTCTTCTTAAATATCTATCGAATCTGATAATCTCTCTTAACCCCTAACTTCTAATTCCTGTTTTAATATAGGCTCTCATCATTTCTTTTGGCCAACATACAAAAACTCCTTTAACTGGCTCCCCCCCCCCCCCCCTCTATTGATAATGTATCCTCCATACCATTACAAAGTGATCTATCTAAAATACACATGGGAAAAAGGGATCCAAGCTGGCTGCTGATGGGACAGCAAGATAGTGTGTGAGTGAGAGTGAAAGGAGAGTAAAAAGAACATATTTTTGAACAGTAGCTTAGAGGAACAATTCTTTTGGAAATAATTTTTTTCAGCAATAAGTCATTATTTACTTATTTATTTAATATATAAATATATATATATTTCAGAAAGAAAGGGAGAGAGAAACATCAATGATGAGAATCATTGATTGGGTGCTTCCTGCACACCCCCTACTGGGAATCTAGCCCACAACATGGCCCTGACGGGAATCAAACTGTGGCCTGCGGGTTCATATATAGGTCGATGCTTAAATGCTGAGCCACACCAGTCAGGCAGTCATATCTTTATTTTTAATAAATTATATTTCAAAGGTAAAATTTAAGTGAGAACATTTGTCTCTGGATTAGCAATCACTGTATGAGCTATCTTCATTTTTTTTTTCTTTTCATATTGCCCTTTTTGCTTCTCTCTTACATGATCAAGAAGTCATCACACCATGATTTATGGTTTTTCTTCTGACAATTCAACCATCAACCGTCATTCCACTCTGTTCCATTAATATTTCCTACTGTGAATGTCCCTGTGGAATCCTTGGCAAATGCTCAGATCTTTCCCGATTCTGCTTTGGAAAGCAGTGAACCACAATGTTATTAAAAGTCAGTGACTTACAAAGGGATTTGTTCCTTACTCCTGAGAGAAAGGGAAGTCTAGACATTATCCTGAGAGTGACATTCATGCACAGCTTCCAACTGACAATGGTATTTTATAAACTCAAATGCCCTGTTTCAGCTATCAAATTTTACGTGGGATATTTTTGGGAGTTCTTTAAAAATCAAAATGCCTAGCTTAGCAGTTCAATAAGTGTGTCATTCCAAGAGATGGGACTGCCAAAACTTGTTAGTTACTATGAAGGTAGTTACCCTGTAATGCTGCAAGCCAAACACATTTAGTCTTTAGTCACATTTGTGGCACACACTTCAAAACTCCACATTTTCAAAGGACATACTAGAGCCAACTTTCCAACTTGGTACTCACCCAGTTAAACAGAAGCTAACAAGAAGTATGAAACCGTATACCGTACTATATGAGAATTTTGGCAGAACATCGCATGTATCCTTATGTGAAAAAAGCATCATGACATTAAATCATCCTAAACCTCTAACATCCATTCATAAGAATACTCTCATTCTTTCATCAGAAACCACATGTCATTCTGATTCATGTACAGTACTAAAACTATAAATTTGACAGAATGTGTCTGAATGTGACCCAGGCACTTGCATGTTTTTTATAACCCCAGACGCAAAGGAAAAACAAAAAGAAATGCCTTCACTATGCTGTATAGTTAGCTTTGAAAAGACTCCCTGGATATGAGTGGAAAGTGGCAAAGTTAAAATAGAAATGCTAATCTTCTGGGGGCCCTTGTCTACTGTTTTCAGTGCTTCCTAAAGATTAAAAAAAAAAAAAAAAAAAAAAAAAAAAAAAAAACTTTAAAAAGGAGCAAGAAACGAAAAATACCCACAGCCCAAATCCCAAGAACTAACAAACAACAAACAAACAAAAAACAACAACAACAAAAAGCCATAGAACATCACAAATACTACTAAAGGATAAAATAAATCACTAACTTTAAAGTACTTTTTTTTCAAGCTGTGATCTTTTTTAGAGGGTAGTAGTGATGACTGGATGAAAGAAGGTGAAAAGATTAACCAAATAACATATACGTATAACCCATGGACACAAACAACAGTGTGGTGAAGGCCAGGGGGTGAGGGTGGACGTGAGGAACCTCTGCAATAGTGTCAACAATTAAAACTGATGTTTTAACAACAAAAAATAAAAATAGTAAAGATAAGAAGACAAAGTTCATTTTTCCCTCCCTCCCTCCGTCCCTCCCTTTCTTCTTTCCTTTTTTTTCTTTTTTCTTTTCTTCCTGTTATTTTATTTATCTACTAGAGGCCTGGTGCACAAAATTTGTGCACTGGAGGCGGGGGGAGGGGAGGTGTCCCTCAGCCCAGCCTGTGCTCTCTTGCAGTCTGGGGAGCCCTTGGGGATGTCTGACTGATGGCTTCGGCCCACTCCCTGCCATCAGTCAGACATCTTTAGCCCTGCTGTGGAGGTGGGAGAGGCTCCTGCCACTGCCGCTGCACTTGCCAGCCATGAGCCGGGCTTCTGGCTGAGTGGCATTGAGTGTATGCCCCCGTGGTGGTTCAATCAATTTGCATATTAGCCTTTTATTATATAGAATGTATTTATATCTCTATCTTGGTATCTGGCAGCACACAAAATATAACAGAACAGTCCCATGAGAATAGAAGGCCAGATTATCAGCCTCTCAAACTCAGCCAGAGTTGGCTAATTGTAACAGTTACTAGGCACTGAGAATCATATCTGCATTTCAACACAAAAAAAATTCACATTTTTCCGAAGACATCTTCTTTGCCAAGTAATATCTTCATTAAATTCCCCTGATTTTTCCATGATGGTCCAGAAACCATGAGAGCAAGCTTGCCTTATTGTGACAATAATTGGAGCATAGGGAAAGCATAGTATGCAAATTGTCCCCTTGACCGGGAGTTCTGGGAGTTCTACCAGGAGGAGGCAGGCAGCCGGGGGAAGTCAGGGAGTACCCAGCCGGCTGCCACCAGCCACTAGGGACCCTGTCAGTGCACGAATTTTGTGCACTGCGCCTCTAATTTATTTTTAATAACTGAAGGGCTCTTCTTTACTTGAGGATTTGGAGATATTATATTCTACCTAATACATTTAGATACACAAACCTAAGAAATCCTAGGAATAGTGATGTATGTTTCCCCCACGTTCCAGTTAAGAAAAGTATTTTATTTACTTTTAGCAGCAAACAAGCACTGATAACTTTCCTTTAAAGAAATTTTACCAGCAATTCAACAATTACTGGGGCAGAAAATAGTTTATAGTGATATACTGGTTGTTAGAATTTTGGGAAAATTGAAAGCACTCTTTTTTAAGTCGTAGTGTTGTCTGATATGGCCATGAGAATAAGGTTCAGTGATTAAGTTACTATCTCTTCAGACAGATAATGTTGGGAGAAACATTTTCTATTAGAATGCTCTTCAAGAGACCTGTGTGGCTTTGTCTGTGATCTTTAGGAAGTTTCCCACTAAAATTAAAGACATGTTCCTAAGTACTATTTTTCAAAATGACACAAATGTTTAAATACCAATGTAAAAAGTATATGTAAAGATGCCAGATACTGATGTGGTAAGAAAAGCCAAAGAACTTGTGTAAAAGCATGTTTCTTACTGCCTTTTATCTGAATAAACACTGCTGCACAGTTTAAAACGACTTGGAAATTCCATTCATGAAATTTACACATTTCATATAGAGTTACAAGAAAAAACAGCCTGGTTATAACATCAGGGTCCACATTAAGACAAGTTTCAATGAGACATTAATGGAGAGATTGACTCTAAAATTACCATTTCACTTCAGGAAAAAATAAACTTTTTTTTTTTTTTAAATGCAAACTCCACACTGACTGATCTGAGCCAAGACTAAAAGCAACTCTTTGTAGTCATTAACTTAGAGGCTACCTCTTTGAAGAACACAGGATATGTGCAACTGGTATTAGCTTTTAAAGTCAGTAATGGATTTAATTACATGAGTAATAGTGATTGGCAGAGTTATATTTTCAATTCATCTTGACAAATATTTATTGAGCTTACCAGGTACTGTGGAATGACAGATAGAAAATATATGTCAAGGAGAAATAGAACCTTGAGAGGAATGTGCAATAAGAACACAAATATGGAAGACTAGATTAAGCACTGGATAGAGGGTTTTAGAAGTGAATGAATTGAGTTTGAAGTATGGTGTCTAAAATGTTAACGGATCATGCAATTTGTGTTATCTAACAGTAAATTGTAAATGCAAATAATGAGCTCAGGAAATTTCAATGACTTAGAGATATACATTTGGGATTACAGGTTATTAGAACCAAATGAATAAATAAAATGGCCATAGAATATGTAAAAAGAAGACCATGGAAAGAAACTCCCGGAATGCCCACATTTCATGGGCAGGAGAAATGCAGGTAGGTTAATGAAGAAAATTGAGAAGGAGCTTCCAGAGAAAAGAGGACTTTTGTAACTTGTGACTGAACCAAGTAAAGAGAGAGTCTATAATGCCAAATGATGCAAAGAGGAGATGGAGGTATTTTAATGCATAAAGGCCATTGGATTTTCTTACCTTGGGAGCAATGAAGACCTTGGCAAAACCAGCAGTATAGCAGAGGTAACAATGGGTGAAGTTAGGTCTATTTTATATCCTAGCATAAGGTTTCGAAGCCAAGAATTAAGTGGAGAATAAAATGTAAGAAAACATGAATTAGAATATAATTGATAAAGAATGGCCTTGGAAATGTCAGGAGGGGATGAAATTAAAAGCAGAGTGGGAATTGGTTAGTCTGGGAGGAAGGATTATTCCTTGGGTATGGGGTAAGCAATGAAAGGACAAGTGGAAACACAGATAGGTCCAAGTGTGGGAGAGGATGCCAAACAGTACATGTCAGAAGCTTCTCAACCTCAGACCAGAATAAGCTGTAATCATATGAGAGTGAAAAATCCCTATCTGAGGTTTTGAGTATAATGATAAACAAGGGTGCAATAAGAATGGTATAAGAAAAGCAGACTTTGAAAATTATATATAGCCAAAAAAAAAAGATTCACATCTTAAATTGACTGAAGTTTGAGTGCAATTTCTTCCTTAGCTTGGAATACATATTCCACAGACAACTTCCATTTCTTAAACTAGTAGAGAAACTTACCTAATTTCTTGGACTAGTTCTAATACTGCAACAGGTAAGTAAATAGATTTCATCAATGCCTACACGGTAGTCAGGAATGTTAGAAAAATATTAAGATGTTATTTACTGCCTTACAGGCAATTTAGTTTCTTTAATTTTTGTTTTTTTTAGTAGTGGTCCTCAAAGTTTAGTGTGCATTAGATTTACCTGGAGGGCTTATTAAAACACAGATGGCTGTGTCTCCTCTCTAGAGTTTCTGGGTTGGAGCCCAAGAATTTGCATTTCTAACAAATTCTTGGGTGATATTGATCTTGCTCCTCTGTCTGAAGACCACACTTTGAGAACCACTTCTATGAGGCTAGCCATTCAACAACAGGTCTATAAGCAGGAGTATTTTCATTCAACTTGCCTATTGAAGTAAACTGACAAACTAGAATTCATTAAAACAGTACCATCAATACTTTTTAAAAAATCTGTATTTGGCTTATTAAGTTCACTTTCAAATGTTATCTAGAATAGTAGATATATATCATTATCATTGAAAAGTGGAACCATGTATTTATAAAAATGTCACAAAATTTGCTTTAGTTGGGAAACCACTTACCCATGCTTAAAATGTCTTCCTCTCTTCATTCGGGTTATTATCATTACATTTCACTATAATATGTGCCAGGAACTATTCTAGGTGCCATATATATATATATATATATATATATATATATATATATATTTATATTAATTATATTATATATTAATATATATTAATATATCAATATATATATATTAATCCATTTATACACAACCCTATAAAGCAGTTTATTTTACTTTATCAACTCCAATTTACAGATGTGGAAACTGAGGCATAAAGACATTAACTATCTCAATGATGGTCAGACAGAAATAAACATTGGGACCTTTTTGTTTTCGGTATCATAGTCCTTACCTATTATACTCATTTCTACACACTGAAGTATAAGTTGAGCTCAACTACTTACCTGTTCCAAGAAATAGGACATGGTATCTACCATCAGCGGCGTTCACTCGATCCACGGCTATCTTTGTGTACTTATAGTCCGTGCCTATTCGGACAATCAAGGGCCTTTTGTGGATCGGGTAGATGGAATTGTACATGAGAGGGTGGTTCCGAATGAAAGTGACCACATCATCTGGGAACTCCTTGGTGGTTCGCATATTGGGTGTAAATGCTCCTCCTGGGCACTAAAAAATATTTTTTTTAAAACCAAGTTAATAAAATACTTATTTAGTTTCAGTAATGATTAAAAGTCCTCAACTTTTCCAAATATTTAGCTCAAGTTGTTTTAAGTGTATTTGCTGCCCATTGAGGAGTAAACAACACAACTGTATATAGTACTATACAGTACTATCTGTAAAAAAATGAACATACAAGGTGTATAATTTGAGCATTTGAATGAGGCTAAGTCCACTCATTCTATTCTTTTTTCTTTTCTGAGAGGAGCTGACACCATTATGTATATAACTTTTCACCTTCCTCATCCATTACTTTCCTATTTCTTATTCTGTGCCAGATATAGTATTGTTAGGGGGGGGGGGGGAATCATGTGGATATAATCAAAGGCTATTACTGGTTAAAATAAAATTAGACTATCATTATTAAATTCACTCAGAACTCTAATGTGCAGGAATTTTATTCCATCTGATCCCTTCTCCCAAAAGAGTGTCTCTGAAGATGGAGCTTGGATTGGATGTGGTAAATTGAGCCTGACAATTCCCCTCTGGAACTGTCAAAAGAAAGCCCCAGTGACTTCTATTAACCTTAGAATAAAATCCTAACAGCCTGCGAGCCCCTGTGAGCCTGGCCCACATCTACCACTCCCTTCCCAGTTCTTGCTCTTCCGGAGCCTCAGGCATGCTCCCCTCAGCACCTTGGCACTCAGTCCCCATCTGAAACACTCTTCAAGCAAGGCCATGATCTTGTTACCTCATTCAGACTCAGTTGAAAAGTGTCCTCCTTCAAGGTGATGACACATATAAAAATAGCCCCCCTTCTCCATTTCCACTATCTCCTTAGCCTGCTTTACTTTGCTTCGGAGTCCTACTTGCCTAACTGTATATTATTATATTGTATAATACATATTTAGAGAGAGGAAGGGAGAGAGAAACATCACTGTGAGAAAGAAACATCCATCTGTTGCCTCTTGTACACACCATGACTGGGGATGGAACCCACAACCTGGGTGTGGGCCCTGACTGGGAATTGAACCTGTGACCCTTCGGTGTACAGGAGGGCGCTCCAACTGAGCCACATCGGCCAGGACAGCTGCTTGGATTTTTATTGTCTGTTTCTCTCTCTGGAATATAAGCTGTATGTTGACTTTAACTGGGTGTATTTTTGTTCATTGTTTCACCCTTGGACCTATAACAAAGCTGACAAATAGTACATATTTGACAAAGAGTAGTGAATTACTCTATTGTATCTGGCATCTAATTTTGGTGCAGGAGCTGTAAGAAATAGGGACCTCTATTCTGGTAAGAGGGGAAAGATGCCGAGAATCATGTTCAAAGGGGCAGATGGAAAGCCAAACTGAGTTCTGAAAAAGGACTGCTGGATGGCTTCAGCAGTTCTGGGCAGGGAGCATGACAAGGGCTTCTGAGGAGAAGATTCCATTCACAGGGCACCCGAGGCCAAACTCAAGGGTAGGCTGAGAGCTGCTGTAACCTGCTCACTAATAGAATCTGAGTGTTGGTGATATGAGGAAAGCTGTTGGGTATAATTTTATTTTTGTTTTGTGTTCATCTGAGTATCTGTTTATTGATTTTGGAGAGAGGAGAGAGGAGAGAGTAGAGTGGAGAGAGGAGAGAGGAGAGAGAGAGAGAGGAGAGAGGAGAGAGAGAGAGAGAGAGAGAGAGAGAGAGAGAGAGAGAGAGAGAGGGGAGAGAGGAGAGAGAGGGAGGAGAGAGAGGAGAAAGAGAGGAGAGAGGAAAGAGGAGAGAGGAAAGAGGAGAGGGGAGAGGGAAAAGGGGAGACAGGAGGGGGAAAGGGGAGAGGGGAGAGAGAGAGGAGAGAAGGGAGAGGGGAGAGGGGAGAGGAGAGAAGAGAGAGAGAGAGGACAGGGGAGAGGGGAGAGGGAACAGGGGAGAGGAGAGAAACATTGACCAGTTGCTTCCGGTTTGCATTCCTACTGGAATCAAACCCAAGACCATGCTTCAACCAAATAAGCCACCCAGCCAGGGAAGTTATAATCATTTAACACATACAAACATTGTTTATCTAACCCTATTAAACACTTGTTAATACCTCTACTTTCTGGGCGAAAAAACTCCACAAATAAACATATTTTGTCATATTTTTTCTTAAAAAGAAGACCACTGTTCTGGTTTTCATTTGTCTTCTTTAAAGAGGTACAAGAAAAAAGGAAAGCAAGGCAGCAAGCTTCCTGACCAGTAACAGTGGACACAGCATCTGTGGTAAACAGTAACAAACTGGAAAGTTACACCTTATCCAAAGGTGGCGATGAGCATTCATTTCCAGCGATTGTTCTATGCGGGAATATAAGCCAAGTGTGGCCAGAGTTCCACAGAAGATAGAAATGTGGAATTTTATGTGAAATCTGCCAACATTTTAATGTTGACTCAATGAAAAAGAAAACAATTTTAGGGATCAAATAAAACATGGCAGCCTCTGGGTTAGTCCTTGCAACAGCTATCCAATAATGTTAGTGCCTCTGGCCCAGTAGTACCAGACAGACCAACATCTGCAAGGAAATCTCAGCAAATTACGAATGCAGCCATGTTCATGTTCAATTGCATTCAGCATCATGTGTGACGCTGAATGCGATTTTTAGACTAACTTCGACCAGTTAACATTCCTAGAACTTTTTACAGGGCCAGTAAATATAGCTCTCTCCTTTTTTTTTTTTTTTTTTTTTTTTGTAGAAAGGCCCAAGGAGCAATTAAATGACTTTACTAAGGAGAGATAATGAGACGTCATAAACCTAAGCCTCTTATTTGTTACCCCACTAACTAGACTTTCATCTGGGGTTCACATGTTTTCTTCTGCAAAAAGAGGCGTTGTATTTAAATATGAATGTTTACAAATTGCCCACAATGGAGATCAAATGAGGATAAAGAATTTCATTTGAGGGTATTCTAAACTGATGAATGTGTTCCATACTTCTCACAAAGTATAGAATTACGGGTGTTTTCTACCCTCATTCTTCATACAAAGTGGAAAAAGGGAAATACATTGCTCACGGAATGAATACATGGAAAGAACAAATGCATGGGCAATTTAAACAGTTCCAGGCCTTCATAAAACACCACTAATTATGGTCTGGGAAGCTGAGTTGTCTCCTTAAATATTTGCAAGTGCTCTCATTTGTAAGTTCCAGAGAGATCCAAGGTTAGCACATACTACAGTTTGTATAATTTCCAGTTAGCAATTATTTCACGTGCGATAAAGTGTTTAAATTATGTCTTATTTAGGGGTTTTACTTCATGATCATTAAAACTCAGATAAAAATTATGTTGTGGTTGCTCAAAACCATAATTATTAATTATATTTTTTCAAATGTCTCCCATTTGGAAATTCCATTTATAATATTCGCAATGGACGTCTTTTTTTTTTTTAGGAACAAGTGACTTCTAGGATAAGTTTACTTCAAAATCACAAAAGAATTCTTTTTGACAGTAACTAATATTTCCATTGATTCATGGCAGAAACTGTACAGATAAGACAGAATAAACGACAATGATGGTGACCGGAACAAAAATCGATTATCCTTTGCAGAGTCTCTATCTGAACTTGAGAGTTTGGTCAGGGTAAGCCTGCCGAATACAAATAAGATGTGATCAACTTAGCCCTCATCTTGTGTCTGAAAGCTTGTGTCTTAAAATCTAAAGATAATATGACATTCACGCACTACCATAAAATAAAGCCTTTGTCCATTCATTAGGCTACCGTCTCATTCCTCAGAAAGATAATTCTACTCCACAAACAGTCATTAAGTAAATTTGGTTAAACTTCTCCCTTAAGTGTTTGTTTTTCTCCAGTTCTAGCTTTCTGTCTATCAAGCGGTGATAAGCACTCCTTTTCTCAGTAAAGACATTTTAAGTGTTTTGATTACTAAAGTGTGAGGTGAAACGCTAGGGACAATGAGAATGCCATGTTGAGAAGTGTCAACAGTGGTCGCCCTGGCTTAATTCCGTTCCTATTCCCAGGTATCACTGTGCATTGCTGACCTCTGACGTTCCTAAATGTTCTCCCAATCCTCACACCCCTTCTACTAGTTTTCATCATTAATATATTCTATATTAATTCATATGTCCATTCTCTGGACAGCTTTTGATCCAAGAAGCATTTTGATGTGCCCAGTAGAAAAATGAAGAATAAAAAGCTGCAATTGTTTTCTAGACACAAGTATTCTGGTAAGAAAGAGGGACGTAGTCAAAGCAAAACAAGACACAGAAAAGGAATTCAAGACAGATATAAAATAGAGAGCTTGGTTCATAACCAACTGTCACATATGTTGAAGAGTCAAAATTTTAAGGGGCACGTCTGTAATACTTTCAGTAATAAAGATAATTTTTTAAAAAAAAGAGTCAAAATTTTTAAACACATTTAAAATGGTGGAGCACTTAAGGCCACTAGGGTCAGTGATGTGGTTTAGAGATAAGTAAACAAAGTTGGGAGTATTTAAAGAATTATAATTTCTGGGGCATTGTTGGGTCATGGAATACTAAGTGGAGAAAAAAAGTAACAGCTGAGGCTGAAAACAGCAGAAAATAAATGCAAAACTAGTCAGAGAAGGAGTTATTGGCATGGTTAAGGGGAGCTTGACCTAGCACTTGAAAGATGAGTGGTAAATGGATAAATAGATGGACTTAGAAACATTCCAGAATCTGGGCTAGTTACTAGCATTGGTCTATAAAACTTGTATTCTGGGGAAACTGACCTCGTGTTTAGACCCTTGGTAATCTAGGCCCTTTATTTAAAGCCCGAACAATTACATAAAGTATTGCGCTAATGCACCAGCTGGCCCTCATCTTCCTCACATTTCCCTCTACTTCTGAAAGAACCCCCTGCTCAGTCTGCTAGGCCATGCAGAGCTTCTAGGGATCACTTATTCTTTTCTTTCTTTGCCTTGTAATGTGTAGTCAACCTTTTCCTAAGACATCCTTCCTTACCAATCCAACTAATTAACATCCAACTGTCCTACAGAATGAGCTCAACTCATATATTTTTACATGCCTTTCCAAACAAGGCTGATGGACAATCACTCCTCTAGCCTGCAATATTTATCGTCTATTTTATTCATGTGAATTTTTGGTTTTGTGATATGCTTTTTATTGATTTTAGATGGAGGGAAAAGAAAGAGAAAAAGAGAGAGAAAGAGAGAAAAAGAGAGAGAGAGAGAGAGAGAGAGAGAGAGAGAGAGAGAGAGAGAGAGAGACAGAGGAACTCAATGTATCGATATGAGAGAGAAATATTGATTGGCTGCTTCCTTTGAGTTCCCTTACCCAGGGTGGAAGCTGAAACCCAGTTATGTGCCCTGACCAGAGAATCAAACCCATGACCTTCTGATGCATGGGACAATGGTCCAACCACCTGAGCCATACTAGCCAGGCCTATTCATACATTGTGAATGAAGTGAAAAAGTATGCTATTTGAATTTTCATGTCTACATGCCCTACTCTATTTAATAAAAGAGTAATATGCAAATTGACCATCACTCCAACACACAAGATGGCTGCCCCCATGTGGTCAAAGAGGGCTGCCTCCATGTAGTCAAAGATGGCTATGTGGACACAAGATGGTTGCCACAAGATGGCTGGCAGTGGAGAGCAGTTGTGGGCAATCAGGCCAGCAGGGGAGGGCATTTGGAAGGGACCAGGCCAGCAGGGGAGGGCAGTTAGGGAGACTGGGCTGGCAGAGGAGGGCAGTTGGGGGAACCAGGTTGGCAATGGAGGGAGTTAGGGGTGACCAGGCCAGAAGGGGAGGGCAGTTAGGGGCAATGGAGCTGGCAGGGGAGATGTAAGGCCTCGATCAGGCTGGCAAGAGAGTAGTTAGGGTATGAACAGGCTGGCAGGAAGAAGCAGTTAGGGTCACTCAGGCAAGCAGGTAGGCGAGCAGTTGGGAACCAGCAGTCCTGGATTGTGAGAGTGATGCCTAGCTGCCCATTTAGGCCAAGATTGGGCCTAAACGGGCAGTCAGGAATCCCTTGAGAGATCCCAGACTGAAGAGGGTGCAGGCTGGGCTGAGGGATCCCAACCTTTATGCACAAATTTTGTGCGCTGGGCCTCTATTGTGTTTAATATTATTATAAACTTTAATGTTTTCAAACATCTAAGAGACATAGAAATACTTCTAATGTAAGAACAACAGGCTGATGCATATAATCAAAAAAAAAAAATGCTAGCAATCAACTTCTCTTTTTCTTGCCAGCACTATGTAGATTGAGAATTTTTTGTGTTCTTTTGCTATACCAGGTACCAGACCTGGTCAAAGCAACACGATTGAAACTGATGGTTCTGCTCCATTTCTAAGTAGATATTAAAACTGAACACTTTTATTAGGCTCTGTTTTAACAGGATAGCATGTGCAAACACAATCTTCTGCAGAAGCTCTGTACACATTGCAACGGGATCATGTAATATGTTAGCTCAGCCACAGAGAGAATCTGCAATCTTTGACTGCCCTTTGCAACATTCCAAAAGTGTCTTGTTTCTTCCAAAAACTTGAATTGCTTATGGAAAAACATTATGACACAATTGTCAGGCTTCTTCCTACTGATTTAGACTTGCTGGTTGTGGCAGTTTGCTAACACAGCTATCAGTTCTGTTTTAAATGAAGCACCTACAGGAAACATTACAATGAGGGTATAAGATTTCTGCCAGTGTTATTTCTTTAAGAATCCGGTTATATATGTATGAAGTTGGCCTGGCAACTACTGAGTATGGAAATAAAGTATGGCAATCACGGTTGATCCTTCACTGGGAGGATTTCAGAGGCAACATTCTTAACCCTAGAAAAGAGGGGATGCTCTGGGTCACTTGGCTGCAGGTCTTCTGGCTCCATGAATGGGATATGAAATCCTGGAAGTGCAGGGAAGACAGACACTGGCCACTCTGAGCCAGAGAGCTGAGTCCGTGGTGTGTTGTTCAGTAAAGGGTGGAGGGACCGAATCTTCAGAGAGGAATGCTTTCCTGGGAGAAGTTCCAGAGGTCGTTCCTCCACCCTGCCTCTTTGGTTCCCGAAGGCTCACTCATTTGACTTTTTTTTTTTTTTAAATTTAAAAGAGCTGCTCTTTCCTCAGCACCAGATGTAAGAAAGCCCATTACGGAAATATGTCTCAAGTACTGATGACTCCCTTTTTTTTCACGGAGTCAGCTCCAGATGCTCGCTGCTAAGCCCAGGCTTCTTCCAACACTGCTTTAGGACAGGGAAAAGAAAATGCTCATCTGTAGGAGCTTGGGAATAGTGAGAATGGGACTGCTGGCAGGCTCTTCTAGTTTCACACTTGTTTACTGTTTTACTAAAAAGGGTTTTTCTATCCCCACCTTGTATGTAAAATAACTGCTATCTGATGTGAGGGGTTCTCGCACTGTGATGCTCAGTGTCCCTTTGATCTGGTGAAAAGTCGAATGAGCACTGGGTTGAGGGAGGTTTCAGGGGGGAAAATCCCTGACTTGTAATATTTTCCAATTTCCATAGTGCAAATACTCCCACAATGCTCTTCTCAAGTTATTAGCATGACGTCCTTACTTGAGACTAGGTGCACTGTTCTCATGAGTTCGTATAAACTGGACTCCCCACACTCTCATTGCAGCTCTGCAGCCATGAACCCTAATTAAATTAGTGTGGCTAGCTTTTATATGCTTTATTTGTTTATCCAAGGGATTTCTCTTAAGGTATACCTGAGTTTACACATCTTCTGCACTATATCCCATAGATGTGTTTTCAAAGAGAAATGGGTAAAAGTATATACAATCAGCCCTGGCCAGTGTGGCTCAATTGTTTGGAACGTTGTCCCATGTCCTGGAAGGTGGTAGATTGGATTCCCAGTCAGGGCACACACCCTGGTCAAGCTCATGTGGGTGGCAGCTGATCAATGTTTCTCTCTCTCTCTTTCTCAAAAACAATAAAACCTTTTTTTTTTTTTTTAAAGTATATGTAATGACAAACACCTCTAAATTTTCTGTACTATGGTGAAGCTTCAAATATCAACTTCAAATATCAAGTCATTCTCAAAAATGTGATTTATCTTTGAATACATTATCAGTGAGTCACCTGGAAATGCAAGAAATGCTGTAAGTGAAAAAATGAGCACTTTTGAGTGACAACGGAATTTGAAAGTTGCTCAATTCCCCCTTTACTTGTCCCTCTCTTATGTAATGTCTGGTTTTCATCCAACACTCCCTAAACTGAGGTATCTTAAGATGGGTATATCTCCTCACTTATTTTTCTTACGTTACACAAAATAATTAAATGTTTTTATTTCCCCCTCTTTTGTTGACCTATGAGCATCATAAAGAGGTAATTTAAAAGGAGATTATGAATTCTATGATAAGACTGTGTTGCCAGCCATAATTGAGTATGGTTTTTAAAGTTTATTTTTTTCCTGGATTAGTAGCAATGCTGATAATCTTTCCAAAGTTAATTAAAAGTTAATTTGCTAATAAAATTATTAATCTTTCAGGTTCCTAACAGGAGACCAAACTTGAGCCCTTTTAGTTTGAATAAATAAGTTCTTCAAAATCTTTGCAGATAATTTTTTCTATTGTAAAAAAAAAAAAATTGACTACAGTACAACTTAAGATGATAAAAAAAATAAGGAAGTAAATAACACTTTGTAAATAGACTCTAATAGTAACTCAAAAAAAACAAAGTGGATCAACGATTGCTAAGAATGATATGGAATGGATATCTGAAAGCATACTGGCAAAGAGAATTTCATATTCAAGTTAAAAAAAAACTTAAAAAGTAAATATTATTTTAACGACTTTATTTTAATTTTGTCCATAAAATCATTCAATCATTATTTACTCACATACACTCTATTTTATTTTGACTCTATTCTATGAAAGCACAGACATAAGAAAATGACATTTCTCTTGATGTCAATTGTGTAGCATCTACATCTCCTCTCAATCAGTACACTGCACGGCATTTTACAGAGACAGAAACTAATCAGTATCCTAGTATGCAAGGCAGCACTATTATGGGTCAAATAAAAAACTAATAGTACGACTGTGGTCATTGTTGTCCTAGAAACATTTCAATTCCAATCTGCCAGTGCACTTTCTATAACTTCACCTGAAAAAAAGTTAGTTTTAATGTACTCTTTAATATTATTAACATTGCAAGACTCAGATATATTTGTATGCCTTGAAATTTTAGAGTTTATAAATTGTTTGAACTGTAACATCACTTTCACTGATATTATTTACTCACACATACCATTTTCTATGAGAAATAACAACATATATGTTTAAAATAAATATACTCCTTAAATTGAAGTATCTCCACATGGTTTATCTCTAAATTAATTCTATTAATTTATCATCTATTTTAGTTAATATTTCTTCACTAAAATAGATGATATTCTTTAATATAAAGTAGAGTTGTGAAAAGCAACTAGCATTCAAATTCTTAGGTTTCCCACCAAAAGGTTAACACTTTCCAAGCTTTGGTTTTTATGTCAATACAATTAGGAAAATATCTCTGTCCTCATACATACCCAGTGGACTTGAAATCTAAATAAGATTTATTAGCAATAGCATTTAGAAAAAAATATAGAGAGTGCTATAACATATATAACATGTTATATATCCCAAATCTGGAAAGCTGTGACCTGAAAAATTATAAGAAATATACCAGTAGGTCTATGGTTGTATTTAATGACTGTCAAATTGATTTATATTATTAAATTCCATTTTTTTAGAAAGAAAATAACAAAGATACTTTTTGGATACTTACAGTTCCAGGGCGAGGATATGGAATTCTACCCTGATAGGAGATCAGCTGATGATTTGGACCTTCTTTGTGGGCAAAAGGACCATTAAACACAGTCTGTATATCAGATAAATGATACACGCACACTGCTGATCCTTTAAAAACTGAGCTAAAAAAATGAAAACAGAAAGAGATCCATTTTCTGACTATTTTAATTTAAACACGATTTTAAAAATAGAAGCCAAAATTCATAATAAAAAGTTGGTATAATTCTTCATGGAGAAATTCAATTTTATGGTATACATTGTAAAGCTAAAAAGCTTTGACTATTTTGAAATAAGCCATTGATACATAAAGCATTAAGACATTTAATTCATTCATGAATGTAATAGACAATAAGTTATAGAAAAGTTCTTAATGTTTCTGTAATATAGTGTACGTTAAAGAAGTTTCTAACTAGTTTATCTTAGAAACAAAAATTAATTGATTTATTTAAAATATGAATTTGAATTCTAAATCACTATCAATACTATTATAATTTAACTGACAGAAACAAATTTCATTAATAAGAGAATATCATATCTCTTTGTCTTGACTTTTAATGTGAGAGGTTATCCCTAAATAGTACTGGAAAAGTCTGAATCATCATTATTTATGCACTTTCTCTGCTAGTCACAGAAAAAAAGAGGATCCAAGAAGACTCAGTAAGTTACTTTTAGTCAGTAAAATCCCATAAACTTAGATTGGATCCTTAATGAAAACTATTGGCATTGTCACTAAGGCATATTGACAGAAACCAACTTTTCTCCAACTCATGTATTTCCCTTAAATTAGATGCATAATGGAAAACTTAGATGACCAATGAAAACTTGTATACCCATTGAAAAAACAAGGTATATTACTAATTACTAGAGGCCCAGTGAACGAAATCATGCACAAGTAGAGTCCCTAGGCTGAGCCTGGCCTCCATCACATGGCCTCTGCCACCCTGCAATGCTACATGAAGCTTCCCGCCCCGGGAAGTTCCCTGGTGTTCAGGGCCGCTGCCCCTGGACTGCTCTGTGAGGCGCCCGGGCCCTGCACATGCTCTGTGAATCCCCCCCCCAATGTGACTGCTCCATGAGCATCCCCTGCCCTGTGACTGCTCTGCAAAACTTCCCCTGGCTGCCGCCACTCAACAGTCCCCAGTCCTAAATCATAAGATACAATTGTTTAATAATTACCTTGATGTTGTAAAAATGCCATACACTAGTGTTGTCCTTGGATTATCAGTTTCAAGCAGAAATACATCCTCTATAAAAGAGAAATATCATTTAAGTTGCCAAATATTAACTGTGTTTTTAAAATTTACCCTAAGAAAATAACTTAAACTATGAAAAGAATTCTGAAAGAGATTCCTGCAGGATCATCCCAACTCTAAAACTAAAAGGAATTAAATTATAGGCACATGATAAAATAAATGAAATAAAATGTCATACAACCACTAACAGGATTTATGAAGACTGTGACTTTATGGAAACCATGCTAACAAAATAATATTAAGTGGAAAAGGCACAATGGAATATAAGATGAACTAGAACCATGTAACCTTAAACTATTTCTGCTACTTTTTTTCTCTGTATTTCTTCTTTTTTTTTTCTTTTTAATTTTACTGATTTTTCACAGAAAAGGAGAGAGAGGGATAGAGAGTTAGAAACATCGATGAGAGAGAAACATCGATCAGCTGCCTCCTGCACACCCCATACTGGGGATGTGCCCGCAACCAAGGCACATGCCCTTGACCAGAATCAAACCTGGGACTTTCAGTCCGCAGGCCGACACTCCATCCACTGAGCCAAACCGGTCTCGCCTTTTCTCTGTATTTCTAAATATCCTTTAATTATTTACATTTTTCTGAGGTAGGGTTAGAAGTTATTACATGGAAGAAAACTTTTGCACAGGGACTTTTTTATTTGTACAAAATTTGAATTTTTTTGGCTTATGGTCAAAGTTGCTAGTGATATTTTTCATTAACGATTTCTCTGACAAGAAGAAGCTTAAAGTATATTAAAGCAAAGACAATGGTATAGACAATAAAGTAAAGTAATAAACAACAAAACCTGGAAGTAACTTTCTGATTGAAAACTGCAATTAACAAACTATTGTTATGATTACAAGAAATGTCTGTTTTTAGTGACATTTTTTGCAAATAAAATTCTTGCTGAGGAATACAAAGAAAGAGGTATTTGTTGTAAATTCACAGTGAATTTAGGAACATATCATGGAAAATTCAATGAACTAAAGTTTTAGCAATGCATTCAGATATAAAACAAATTTTGAAAATACTTAAGAAATTGAGAGTATCCACATCATTACTTCAAATTGACATATTGTTTATGCTGAAAACATCCATGTAAAACACATCCTCTCCTGAGAGTTTATTGTTAAATTTTATAAACTCTACAAAGTCTCTTTCAAACATTTTTCAGATTCACATCCATGTACCTAATTCATCGAAGTGTGTTTCCGGGCCATCTTCATCCGTCACTGAGCACACCAGCCTGGCTTTCAGGAAGGTAGTCCACTTGTTGACAAGGCTACGCAGTCCACCCGTGTCGTTCTGAAACCGATTTGTGAACACATTTCATTTTTCTTAAGTAAATACTGAAGTCTGTTACAACTTGTAGTTGGTGACTTGTAATCTGAAGGATGACTATGTTAACCATATTAGAATATCAATATTTAGAGAGGAATATTTAAGATATATAGTACGTTATAAAATAGCCATAGGTTATATACTACGTATTATTCTTCTACAGTGTTGCATCATCTGGAACTGTTTTAAAAAAGAATTTAATGAATATATTCCCTAAAGCTTTATAAACATAACAATCAAGGATGGAAATATTTGTAAAATGTTACAGAACATAATTTAATGTGCCTTTTCTTTATACCTCATTGTCTCCCATATGAGTACCATATTTTCCGGCGTACAAGACGACCCTCTAATTTTACAGTTAAAACATAGGTGTAGGCCTATATTCGCTGTATAAGACTACCCCCCACTTCCGAGGCAACACCAGTTCTTTTTTTAATAGACCGCCTCTCTGACTCTGGCCAATCTGAGCAGGCTTTTTACTAGAACACAGTGTCGTCTTATACGCCGGGAAATACGGTATTATTGTACACAGAGAGCTTGCAGATCCTACTGTGGTCAGCAGAGTTGATTTACACTTAACACCAAATGGCCCCCAATGGTTCTGGCTTTCTCCTTCATTTCTCTGTATACCTAATCAGGTGCTTTAATATACCTATTTCCCCAAACAGGGCAGGAAAATGGCACTGGATTCACATTATGCTAAATGAAATAAGTCCTACAGAGAATGACAGATATGTATGATCTCCTTTTTATGTGGGATCTAAACAAAAGCAATGACAGCTCATGGATGCAAGAACAGATCAGTGGTTGCAAGAGACAGTGAGATGTAGTAAAAGTGATTAAAATGGGTGAACTCTGTTTTTTATTTTTGTTTTGTTTTGTTTTTTGGGGGGCTGTTGGGTGTTTGTATTTTTAGTTTAAATAAATTGAATTTTAAGATGTTAATACTTACAGGACATATTCTAGCGATCATAGAATGAATCTGTTTTGTGCTTCTGCTATTGTCAGTCAGCTTCTCCTTGAAGAAAAAGTAAATCTTAGCATCGTTTGGATCAGTTCCATCCGGGATGACATGTGCATCTACAAACATAGGTTCTGAAAAGGAATACAATGACTGTAAATATATTCTAAAAATATATGCTAAAAATCCATCTACTGTTCATCCAAGTAGACCACAGACACATGGCTTCTCCATCTTTGGTGTAAAACAATAATTTGATTTTCATAGGCAAAAAGTATAAAAGCAGTAATTGTATTCAGCCAACATTTTAAATGTCAAGTGCCACAAAATATAGTTATAATAAGACAGGTCAAACTATTTTTCTCTGTCTACAATATATTCTGGAAGTTCAGTAAATGCAAAAAAAATCTTTGTGCACTGATGAGTTTTGAAAATTTGGAAAACTATTCTACCAGTTATTTCCCTTGGAATCTCACAGTCATTTAATGGGGGGGAAAAGGTTTGTTTTTCAAAGTGTGGTTTTTAATCCAGTGCATATAAACTCAAATTCACTGAAGCAGAATGGAATGAGGAGTGGGGAGTCCAAGATCTGAAAAACACATTTTTAAAAAAATACAGTGTATGAAATAAAAGGGAAACTTTTCAAGGAAAAAGTGACGTCATTCGAAGACATAGAGGGATTCCTTATTTCAAGAACAAAACAACTTTTAGGATATTCTATTTCCAGATGTACCAGAGGAATAATCTGAAGAAGAAAATGGACAATCAACGCTTTCTTGTGCTGGTCGATCAGTGAAACAAGATGCTTTACTGTGGTGATTCATGCTTAACTGTGCAATGTTAAGTGAATTGCCAAATTTAGGGTGAGCTAGAAATTTCCCCCTGGGTAAAATGGCAAAGACCTTCGTGGTTTCTTACTCCTCTCAACAATAGAAACTCATTGAAATTGTGCTTTAAAGTCAAATGAGCACCTTCCATGATGTGAATTCCATGTGATCTGGAAGTAGTTGAAAACTGACAATCATAAAGTTATCATACCTATGATTTCTATTAAATCTTAGTCAAATTATGAGAAAATAATATATGCCAGTTTTATAATGTAGAATCTAAGTGTAAAACAAATATAGTTTCTGAATATACCCTATTTATTTTATCTGTCATAAATTTAGGGAACTTTTAGCTTTGACATTATTAAAACATAAAATCTAAATGCACAAATAACATATTTAATTATAATATGTTACACTTAAACAATGAGGACTTTGTGTACAAGCACGTATGAAGAATATCACTCATTTTAAATTTATATATTCTATAATGATTGTATGATGATTAGTAAAGAGTTAGCATATGACCATTTCAACTGTTTATTTATCCTAAACTTTTAAAATCATAAAGTCAAAATTACTGTCACTGACAACATGGCACTGTAATTTATTTTGTTTTTACCAGTTTTGCCCAGATTTTATTATGGAACTAAATAAATTAAGTCTAAAGCATCATCCTAAAAAAATGTGTTCTTACCACTTAGCCATTTGGAATTGTGTTGATCAGTTCTGACTGCATTTCTCTTAGTTAGACTTCGAAAGATAGCAGCATCTGTCCCCATAAAATCTATATACATTCCAGAGAAAAGTTCCTCATCTGTGAAAAAGAAATTGTCAACACAACGTAAATGTTTTTTAAGGCTATTTCCAAAGTCAAGGAGAACTTACTTAATTAGATGAATATACATATTACAGTGTTTATAATTATCAGTTGGTTTACATTATCCACCAAATAAAAAAAGTTGAATAAAGTTTAATCTGGTCTCATTATTGACTGTATGATTACCAAAATGAGTTTATTCTATGAAGAAATAAAAATTCCTCTGCCTGTACTTAATATTAAATGCCTATGTTTATAGTGTGTGTCAGAAATGGCAGAAATAATATATATAACATAATATAAAAGATAACAGAATGGCTTAATTACTACTTTGTTTTAATACTGTAAGAGTCAGAAAACTTGCTTCATATTTTGGGCAGTAAGTAACAAACTGGCAAGTAGGACTAAATCATTTAGCTTCCTGAATCACAATCTTTACATCTGTAAAATATATAGGCATTGATTGTGGTTCTCAAAAGTCCTCACCACATATTAAAAATTCTATGATTTTACTAAATGGATTGAAATTAATACTTTTTATTATTATTATTAATGACATAGAGGCAACTTTAAAATGTCAAAATACTATTAATGATATAATAATTTCATCATTAAAAGTATACACTTTGATTTTCAGTGCTAGAAGGTTTCTATATGATAATCAAAGTTCTCTATTTTCCTTTGCAAAACAATATATTAAAATTATAGTAAAAAAATAATGTTACGTCAATAAACTACATATGGCTTACCATATTAAGCCATGAGAAATAGAATGCAAAGACAAGAAAGTAAAGATATTTTTAAATTAAATTATCATTACTAATTGCAAAAACAGATATTTTAACCTGTATATACACAACATTTAGTTTATCCATATTAATTTTTATGCTAGGAAAGAGAGTACACATTGAATGGGTATGTGTGACCCTTGAGAATAAAGCAGTAGCTAAATGTCTATTTAAAAGAGAATACATTTTATCACGTCTGTCCCACTAAACCACCATGCAGCTGTGCTCTCTGACTACTGTTCTAGAATTACTTCCTGGCTACTTTGAGATTGTGGTCCTTGGCAGAGCTGGAACACTCTGAAGCGCTCTAAGCTCACTGTTTAGTAACCAGCAATACCAACTGGCCCGGGATAGAACGAAGAGTGGAATGTTTTTAATATGTGCTCAGTGGGTCATGAAAAGGACCCCTGCAAGTTAGCCACTGGGTACGGCAGGCACTGTGTCTCCAATGTGGCTTCCTCGTTTTCCTAAAGCCCATGGAAATTGATTATAGAGACAGAACAAAAATGTTCAGGAAAGCATTTTGAGTGGTTTAGTTTCTTTTAAAATTGTGTGGGCAGCCGAAACCGGTTTGGCTCAGTGGTAGAGCGTCGGTCTGCGGACTGAAAGGTCCCGGGTTCGATTCTAGTCAGGGGCATGTACGTTGGTTGTGGGCACATCGGTAGGGGGTGTGCAAGAGGCAGCTGGTGGATGTTTCTCTCTCATTGACGTTTCTAGTTCTCTGTCTCTCTCTCTCTCCCTTCCTCTCTGTAAAAAATCAATAAAATATATATTTTTTTAAATTAAAAAAAAAATAAAATTGTGTAGGCATTTATGAAGCATCTACACAAGTGTTCTGTAGATAACATGGTTGTTAATTTGAAATAACTTGGGAATTAATCATTTTATACTGTAGTTATACCCAGTTACCCTCTGAACAGTGGGTTATAAAATCCTGTTATGTAACAGACTGACTAGCACAGCTATCAATTATCATCTCTGTATCCAGGAAGGAAAGAATAAAGGATACGGGGGAATAGCGTATGGTGCAGAGGGGTGCTTCTAATCCTATTACACACTACCTTATTAGTTAGGTCTTAAACGTTTCAAAAGCTTGCATGTCTGACTGACTTCATTTCCTGTCTTAAATTCTCAATAATTAGGAATAGCAAAGTGCCTGCTATTTTGTGTAAGAAATATTTAATTAATGTCACTTTGGGATGGATTTTGAGAATAGGGTATTTTATGAAGGATTTCTTTTTGTAGGACTTTTGCAAAGATAAACTTGTGCCTTTTCTCTTTAATCCAAAAATATTTTGCTTTCCAATTGCATTTCTACTACCAGAAAAACCACACGGGGTTTTTGATTAGCTCTTTAAAAGATGTCATCTGATTTTTTTTGTGTGTGTGTGTGTGTGTTACAACAATAACTAAAAATAGCAAAAGAATACTAAACATACATATTTGGTTGGATGTCACAACTGCATTGTGAAATTTGGAATTAAAATTCACAATGTTTCTTGGCACTTTAATAGAAATATTTTAACAAAAATGTTTTATTTAGTGGATTGCAGTTGAACAGAAATGATCAAACATTATATAGCAAAGTGATAGGACTGTATAGATCTATTATACAACATTGGAGATGACAATGGAGATAATTTTAGAGAAATAATCAATAGAACAAATAAAATTATAAATATAAGCTTATCAAGCTTCCTACTCATTTTGGTTTCAATTTTCTCTTCCTAAAATATATTTTTGTTATTTCAGAGAGGAAGGGAGAGGGAGAGAGAGAGAAACATCAATGCTGAGAGAGAATCATTGACTGGCTGCCTCCTACACACTCCACACTGGGAATTGAGCCCACAACCTGGGCATGTGTCCTGACCGGGAATTGAACCATCACCTCCTGGTGCATAGGTCAGCGCTCAACCACCAAGCCTCATCAGCTGGGCTGGTTTCATCTTAATGAATTTCAGTGATAGTATAAATTATAATTTGATCAAAGTATTAAAAGGTTGTATAGAAACATCAGCATCAGAACTGACGTCTCAGGTCCTTATAAAATGAAGGCCAATAATTAAATTAAATTTTGTAAAAAAAACCAACAACAACCCAATTCTCTAAAGGCAAAACTAGTAAATGGTTTATCACAGTTTAACACTAAGATTCTTAATGCCTTGTTCAAACCCTTATTGTTCTAAACAATATTTGATGAGATCAAACTACAGTATTAGCGCTAACTAATCTTTGAAATTTATTTCCATAGCATTTAGCTTGAAATGAATGAAAACTCTATATATTTAACTAATATTAGAATTTATAAAGTCTTTTAAAAAAGAAGACTTTCTAAGACACTGATCCTATTAAATATTTAGAAACTTATCTGAAAAGCCCTTGCATCAGACATTTGGTATCTTGGGGTTTCAAAGGTTTTTAAATCTTTTGTCCTAATTATATGCTTTCATTTCCTCCTTGCCCAATTTGAATGATCATATGGAAATAATTCACTGGATAACTTCCAATGTCATATTTTAGTCAGTGCTAGATGTACCTGTCTTAATTTAGTTTCCAGATACAAACAAGATGTGTTGCCCCTTTAAATGAATCAAAGTAAAGCATTTTGAATAGAATAATTATTTTTCCACCTGTTCTCTTCTCAAATGATATAATTTTACTATTGGCAATACATACAGAAAGCAAACAGGGGTAAGTATCTACTGTATTGTTGGCAAGGGATCCCAGATTTATTCTTAGAGTCAATTCATGTTAAACCAGACATTTTCTAGAAGTGTCTTAACTAACCAGAAGGGAATGTCTTTTAAGTGAGTTATAGAATGGCATTTGATGATTGAGACTCAAAGACATTGATTTGTCAAAATAAGTACCAGCAAGCAATTGGGCCTGGTTCTTCACTGATATATATATTTTATAGAAAATGAAAAAATAGAAAAGTGATTTTACTACCAGCTCTTGTTTTAGTATATCAACTTGTAGACAATCCATAGGAATATATTTGGCTAACCCATGTACTTTGTTAGTCTTTCATCAGAGGGTAACATCATTTTTAATAATTTGCAAAAGATTACTAAAACATGAGGAAAGTGGGTATATTTAATACTAGAAAAATAACTACAGGAAACTTGGAAATAACTTTATAATATATGTTAATATCCTATTAATAAAAGCCAAGCAACCGAAATGGCGGAAAGACTAGAACAATCAGAGACCAGAATGACCACAGCCCATCACCCCGGCCAGCCGTTCCCCAGCAAGAAGTTAGGGGTGATCAGGCAGGCAAGTAGAGTGCTTAGAGGCAAATAAGCAGGCAGGCAGAATGCTTAGGGGCAATCAGGCAGGCAAGCAAAGTGGTTAGGGGAAATCAGGCAGGCAAGAGAGTGGTTAGGGGCTATCAGGCAGGCAAGCAAGTAGTTAAGGGCCAGCGGTCCTAGATTGCAAGAGGGTGCAGGGCGGCCTGAGGGACAACACCCCCCTTGCACAACTTTCATACACTGGACCTCTAATATATATGTATGTATATACATGTGCATGTTTTTTTGTAAATGGTTGACTTCTCTAGGAACGACAGCATTGTTGCGTTCGATGAAAAAATACATGCTTATTATGAATATTCCTAAACTATTATGAGAAACTAAAATTTCTATTTTTCAGCATAAACCTTCCTTCCTATTACTTTACTGATGTACTATCATCCATAGAATTATCAAAAATGGGCATACCATGTCATGAATTATTTATCCTTAATTTTCTTTTTATTTTCTATTTCTCACTGTCTCCTTTATTTTTCACTTACTAATCATAACAGATACTGTGTTCACATTGGGGTTGAAAGAGCAGCGTCCTTTTCCAGATTCACACTTGGAGTCAATCATGAAAACTTGGTCCTTTATTGTAGATAAAATTTAAAAGATAGTAAATAATAAGTAACTTTGTATTTAGTTAACCAATTGTTCTTTAATAAAACAAAACATCATCATAAATAAGAAGCTTTCTACTTGGTTGCTTAAAGGGTCTGACAGATTGCCGATGTCTAGGGCAGTAGTTTATCAGTTGATCACAGGCATGTGGTTCTAATAACAAGCTCAATGCAGCCAACTGTACTCTTCCAAGAAGCATAGCTTTACATTTCTTTAAGAACTTTAATATTTCATATTGTTTTGAACCACTTGGAAATGCATCAATACGGGATCAAATGATAATTACTCAGTTATTTGTAAGTGATTTTTTAATTCAACAAAAGATATATACATATAAATTACATACATGAAAAAATTAATAATACAAGAATACAGAGAGATTATTCAATTAAATTCATACTAAAATAGATTAACATTTGTTAAAGAAAAATGAACCTAAGGCATATCAATAGCAACATTTAATCTTTTTTTTACAATTCTAATCTGTAAAATTGAATTAAGACACTAAGAACTGGACTTTCTAGGCTTAAGATGCATAATAAAATCAAAGCAAGATATTATGAAAGAATTTAGTTTTTAAAATATTTATATTAAATATGACATGTTCGACTAAAAGAATCCAGAAAATCTCTTTGGGCTAATGAATTGTTTCCTTAGTCAATAACTATAAACTGGGGTAAACACAGACTTAAATATCACAGGTGAAGTTGAACCAGCTACATATTTGACTGTACATTAGGTGTATATTTACTCTCAGAAGATACTTTTTTTCACAGACCCCCAAATCATTTTAACCGATGTAAGAAGGCTAGAAAACCCTTCTAGACCAATGCTACTATGAAAGTACAATTTATTAATTGTATAAAGTTCTCTTTGGCTGGCACTTACAGGTGTGTATCTCATAAAAGTTTATTAAATTTGAAACATAAATAAGAAATGATTTAAAATAGATCTGAGAAAGTGAGTGCACAGTATAATATTTCTATAATTTGCATTAATATTATCAATACCTTACAGTCTAAGTAATTATGAAATCACACTATTTTTTCCTGTATCTTTTGCAGCATTTTTATTCAGAAATATATATATATATATATATATGTTTAAAGGCAAAAGGCTGTATGTAAAGTAACTTGATGGCCAGAAACCAAATGTAATATATTTTGTGTTGACCAGCCTTGAAACTTTTTTATGATTATTGATATTTCCAAGTTTTTACTCTAAAATACAGTTTCAAGTGACCTTTGACACTGAGCAGAACTAAGAATGAAAAAAAAAAAGGTTACACTCACCTCTGATCTCCTCCCTCTGTTCACATAAGTGCAGACGGGGCTGAAAGCACCACTCCCACACACATACAGATGAGTGCGGTTGAAAGCCTGAATTACACGGACGAAGTTCCCACAGCCATGCTGAAAGAATAGGCAAAGAAGTGCTTAGCGACGACTTTATTGCTATTACTAAGTATTACGTGAAACTTTGCTTTTAATGTTTCTTTCTGCTCTAACACATTTAGTTGTTCGGAGACAGTAAGAGAACCATACTGTTTATATCATTGCTTTATTTTGGGTGGAAGGTAGTCCAACTTAGATAATGAGTAAAATGATATATCTCTCATATTTCACTTCAGTATGCTGTGTAAGTTTTTGTTTTCTGAAACTTAATGAAGTTAATTTTCACCTAGGGTTAAGTACAGCAAATTGTTTCCTCAAATTTTCTTCAAAACATACATACACTTACACACACAACACACTTTATATAAACACGAACTAAGTGAAATTGCGCTTGTATGAGGCCCATGTTATCTTTAGTACACAATGGCAAACACTATTGGCCTTTACAATTGGTGAATAAAACAAACCTTGAGAGAAATGCCAAACTTGTTGCTTTCTATGAAAAATTATGTAATTTTCATCTCTCTGCCCATAATCTCCTAAAATACTTTCTTCAAAATCTCCTTTCTCACCTGCTCCCAGTCCAATCATTAGAAACTGCCATATTTTCTCTCAACAACAAAAAATCACTATAGAAATTAAAAGTTGACTATGACCTTGCAGAAGTACATAAACATGGCCATCACCAAATGCACATCTGTGACTGAAGAGACCATTGCATGCTCTGTGTTTACTATCCTTTGCTGACTACAAATTAATCTGGCCTGAGATTAAATGTTGTTCCCTTCACAGTTACTTTTTCTCTTAAAGAACATTATTAAGAATAATGTTACAAATCAAAGATAAATACTTTAATAAAAATATATGAAAAGATAACAGTGGTTTTCCCAGGGGTGGTCAGAGACCATAGGTGTTCTTTTATTCTCTCTTCTAGGTACCACGTATTTTATTTATTTATTTTTTTACAATGTACACGCATTACTTACATTATTAGTAAAGTTAAAAAATATAAACTTTACTAAAAACGAAGTTACATTTGAAGTCAATGTTATTTTCTATTTCCCATCATTTTCTCCTTTTATATTCACTGTTACTTGACAGTATGTAAGTATATGCTTATTTTTACGTGAAGTAATTTTCTACACATATGTTTCTATTATAGGTTTTTATTATCAAATAATCAATCATTAACTTTGCTGTCAAAAAAATTTAAACCTTACAGACCAGACTATACACTTTATTTTTATTTTAAGACATTAAGGATTTTCGTTAAATATATAATGTCTCAGTATCTTGACACCTGTTTATAGAGGTTCCTGGAAATTAACTACATAACTGCAGATGATAATGTGTTTCTCTGGAGAAAAAGCATAGATGATGTATGGTGTGTATATAATATGTCTGTGTTAAGGGTATCTGTGAGCAATGAGGCTTGTGTTTATTTTTTTCACATTCAAAGTTAGTCATTCTGGGGTCCTGTATATACTATTTTTTCCATAAGACATGAACTCAACCCAACTCTGTTAATAATAGCTTATATCTGTCTCCTCTTGAGTTTTGTAGGCGATTTACCATCATGAATTACTGGTTTTAGTTTAAAAAAGTCACTAATATTTCTTTTATATTTCAAATACAGTTTATACTTATTTTATGTATATTATATCTATAATACATTAGATATACTGATATATTTATTATGGCTAATATTTGTTGAGAATTTATTATGTGGCAGTGGAATAATCATTTCATGTATTTAGCCTCTTTTAATTCCCAGGAGGTTTGATTTTTTTACCTTTATATCTCACATTTATTTAGCATATTATATGCTATTTAGGCACTTAACATTCATTCATTTTTATTTTATTTTTTTACAACTCAACAGCTTTTAGAAAAATACAGCTTAGAACATTTTTAGTTAACTTGCCTGAGGATATATAGCTAGAAAAGCAGATTTTCAAACACAAATGTGTCTAACACATCTTGTATTTTTAACCTCTTTAAAATTTGCAATTGTGTTTGGAATGTATAGTTATTAGAAGGGAGTTTTTATAACTGTTATTAATGTTTAAAGAGCTCTTCCTTTGATGTTGTTTTTAATCTTTACAACAGTGTTCCAATTAAAGTATTAGTGCCATTCTAGTGATAAGGAAGTAGGATTTCAAAGAGGTTAAATGAAATGCTCTAGGTTTAATAAGTAACTGAGCTGGCTCTTGAGACATGCCACCCTCCACCATCCAGCTTTTCTATAGGAAGGGGCTGACTAGCCATGAGACAATTCCCATGCTATCTGATGATGCTCGGTGTACCCCTCCAACCTTCCCTACAGAGAAAAACCCCAAGGGGAAAACAGATCCGTTGAGTTAATTATGGAAAATCATGTTCTAGGTCATCTCCATTTCCATTGTTCTGCCTTGGTTTCTGAATACATTATTTCTGACCTTGACCATTTTATTCAGCAAATATTTATAAACTCAGTGCAAGCACTGTACATAGTACTGTAAATAATAAAGTCAATTCCTACTTTCAGAGTAAGGAGGTCATCCATACATCAGGCTATAGCAGATGCTGTAATAGAAAGAAGGTGCTATAGAAGGAAAGAAGAGAATGAGTAATGAGGAACTGGGTGTAAAGGTTTGAGGTGGATGTCTCTGGAGCTGGAATTTGCATAATGCGCTAGAGATTTTTACAGGCAAAAGCACAAGGAAAGATGTTCCAACAAAAACAGCAGAGCATGAATTAAAAACGGCATGGCAGTGCAGGACTTACTTGGTGAATAGTGCCTAGAAGAGACAGAGGATTATTGTCCAGAGATAATTAGAGTTGGTCTGTCATCATGCCATGGTCTTTTTTAAAAATATAATTTTATTGATTTCAGAGAGGAAGGAAAAGAGGGAGAGAGAGAGAGGAACATCAATGATGAGAGAGAATCATTGATTAGCTGTCTCCTGTGTGGCCCTACACTGGAGTCCAAGCCTGCAACCTGGGCATGTGCTCTGACTGGGAATCAAACCATGATCTCCTGGTTCATAGGTTGACAGCCACTGAGACATGCCAACCAGGCATCATGCCATAATCTTTAGATGGGCATAGAGAGTGAATTTACTAGTAGGTATACAAATCTCAGAGCTATTAAAAATCTGGCTTTATCTTTAACTAGTTGTTTGAACTTGAGACATTTATTTACTAATGTCTCAAGTTTCAATTTCTCTGTGTTTCAATATTTTTATCTATGAATGGTGATAACACTATTTGTTGTGAGCAATATAGAGAGACAAAAGTAGGTTTATGATTGTTTATACGGAAGATATACAATAATTAATTAAATAGTTATACAAGAATAATACAAAAATAAACTTTTTCTTGCTCACAACTGTAAACCTACTTTTGCCACACCTTGTATAATAATAAAGCACTTGGACTAGTTCCTGACAAATAAATACATACTGAGATATTTTTATAAAATTTCATACATTCCAACTGCCAATACAAACCTGTGGAGTAAATATGGCATTTGTCCTGCACAGAGCTTAGTATAGGCCCTGACCATAATAGGCATCTATGAAAGGTTTGGGGACTGAGACTTCAGTGGAATTCAGTACCATGCATGCTGTCTTTTAATTGTTTAACTCTATTTTGAAAGTATTTTCTGGTACAATGTTAAATGAAAAACCAGGCTGCTAACATTATGCAAAATATGATGTCCTTTTGTTCATATTCTATATATGTCATGTAATAAAATGCTGAGATAGCCCTAGCTGGTTTGGCTCAGTGGATAGAACAGAGGACTGCGAACTGAGGGGTCCTGGGTTTGATTCTGGCCAAGGGCACATGCCTGGGTTGTGGGCTTGATCCCTATTGAGGGATGTGCAAAAGGCAGCCAATTAATGGTTCTCTCTCATCATTGATGTTTCTATCTCTCTCTCCTTCTCCTTTTCTCTCTGAAATAAATAAAAATATATTTTTTAAAAATATAAAATGCTGAAATAATATACCCCAATTTTTAACTTACTATATCTAGATAGTGCATTTATTTTATTTATTTAACAGGAACATTGTATTTACTGTGTACTATGTTTTACATGCTTTTCTTGGTCTTCAAATATTTCTATATTAAACATATTAATTGCATAGTTTAAAAAAACAGATGTTTTATTTTTTTTATATTTTTTTAATATATTTTATTGATTTTGTACAGAGAGGAAGGGAGAGAGATAGAGAGCTAGAAACATCGATAAGAGTCATCGATCAGCCGCCTCTTGCACACCCCCTACTGGGGATATGCCCGCAACCAAGGTACATGCCCTTGACAGAAATCAAACCCAGGACCTTTCAGTCCCCAAGCCGACGCTCTATCCATTGAGCCAAACCAGTCTCGGCAAAAAACAGATGTTTTAAAATATATTCTGGAGCACAGATGAATAGGGCTTTAAAAATATTGACTTTTCATTGACTATAATATGCAATGGGGAGGGGAGGAAACTATTTTTTTTTACACCCACACTTCTTTGTTCTGGGGAATAAATCAAGGTACTTTGGTAAGTGTTTTACTAAAGAAAATATAGTTTCCAGTAGTTTAGGATCCTCTGATCCCAAAAATAGGAAAATTGATACTCTACAATTAATAAATCAAGTTTGACATTGTGTGCATGTAATGCATATATGTCTAAATACATGTAACTCTGCTTAATTTTCAAGGAACTCTTAGAATATTTACTTAGCAAATAATTATGTCCTATCTCATTGGGTATGTTTGACAGCATGTGCTATTGTTTAGCTCAAATTATTTAGAATATGAGTAAAATATTAACATTTAGAAATAAATGGAGCATGTAAGAATGTGAACACATCGGGGAGGAAAGGGAAATGGGAGGGAGGTTAATCTCTCTTGAGCTAAGGCAGTAAAAATTAGCTATTTTCCCACCATGCTCTTTTATTTTCTTTATGAACATTAGGTGATTATAGCAATATGGTATATTATTACCTGGGTTGAAAGTTTAAATTATACTGAATTATTATCTAGTAATTAATTATTTTCTAATAACTTTAAAATTTCAGATAAGAAAAAATCTCAAGGAATAGGGAATACTTGATTCTAGATTTTATTTTTCCTTTCAATTGTTACACAGCAATATGAGTTTAAATCATCATTACTTTGTTTTGCTTAGGAGATGGTTAATACTTAAAAGCAATTTTTTTAATTTAACCAAACTATATTTCTGAAATATGTGCAAAATAATTTTCAACAAACATGATAAATCTAAGAGCATTAATAAACTCATCATTCACTGTGTGGCTTCCCCAACCTTTAACAAGCCACTTGTACAAGAATTCCATGCTTGACTATTCCCATGTCAATTTTTTCAGATGTTGTTTAAACTTTATGAAGTAGCTAGATCCAGATCGGGGCCCTGGGGATAATGACACTTACTAGCAGGTATTTCCCATCATAAAGGGAGAGGTACCGTTAAAAACTGCAGTTGGAAAAAGTGCTAGTGTATTTCGGGTATGCCCGTGGGAGGGAAAGGGTAGCTGGCCCAGTCCCAGGTTGGGAGAGAAGAGTCTCCAGAAATGTGACATCTGCACTGTTTCTTTTTTCTTTTTTTTCTTTTTTTTTAAATAACTTTTTATTGTTCATATTATTACAAATGTTCCTTTCCCCCCCCTTCTCACCCCACCTTCTGTCCTTTCCCCACCCCCCATTGTCCTCATCCATAGGTGCACAATTTATGTTCAGTCTCTTCCCACATCGCCCTCTCCCCTTTTCCCCAAGAATCATCAGTTCACTCCCCTTCCATACCTCTGATTCTATTATATTCAACAGTTAATATTGTTCATCAGATTTTTTTTTTAGTTTCCTTGGTTTTTAGATTCACTTGTTGATAGTTACGTATTTGTTGTTCATAATTTTTATCTTTATTTACTTTCTCTGCTGAAAGAACCCCCTTCAGCAATTCATATAATTCTGGTTTGGTGTTGATGAACTCCTTTAGCTTTTTTTTTATTAGTGAAGCTCTTTATCTGACCTTCGAATCTGAGTGATAGCTTTGCTGGATAGATTATCTTTGGCTGTAGGTTTTTACTATTCATCACTTTGAATATTTCTTGCCATTCCCGTCTGGCATGCATGGTTTCTGTTGAGAAATCAGCTGACAATCGTATAGGTGTTCCTTTATGGGTAACTACCTGCTTAGCTCTTGCTGCTTTTAATATTCTCTCTTTGTCTTTTGCTCTTGGAATCTTAATTATGATTTGTCTTGGTGTGGTCCTCTTTGGATTCCTTTTATTTGGAGTTCTGTGTGCTTCCTCGACTTGTAAGTCCAATTCTTTCACCAGGTGGGGGAAGTTTTCTGTCACTATTTCTTTCAGTATGTTTTCGATATCTTGCTCTCTTTCATTTTCTGGGACCCCCATAATTCTGATGTTGGATCGTTTGAAGTTGTCCCAGAGGTTTCTTACATCATCTTCAATTTTCTGGATTCTCTTGCCTTCTAGCTTCTGCAGAGGAGTGTCTTCTGGCTCTTTATGTTCCAAATCTTTGACTTGATTCTTCCGATCTTCTATTCTGTTTTTAGGACTCTGTAAAATATTTTTTATTTCAGACAATGTATTCTTTATTTCTTGTTGATCCCTTATCATTTCTTGTTGATCCCTTTTCATATCCTCATAGGTCTCATTTATTTTATCGGCTTTTCTAAGAGACTCTTAAAAAACCTTATAAGTGTGGTTTTGAACTCTATATCCAGTCGCTTTTTGTCCTCCATTTCTTTCCTTTGTGATCTATTTGGTTTAGGCATTTTCGCAGGCAGCTTTCCTGATGGGGCGGGGTTTCAGGGTGGAGCCTACAGCCTTGGCTTCCGTCAGCCCCGCCCTATGCGACTCCTGAGACTCAGGGTCCTTCAGTACTTGTTGCAAGCGCCTCTGAGAGAAAGGTGCCCTTGATTTTCGCCTGCTGCCAAACTGTCTATGCTCTCCCCCAATGAGTCCGGTATTGGGGTTCAGTTCAGTTGGAAGTGGAGATGGAGGTGGCGTTCAGAGCAGTCTGGAGCCCCTGTCTCCTTCCAGCCAGGGCAATCCCGCGGCACAGCCGGCCGGCCCTTCTCTGCGCGCACTGTGCGCACCTCCAGGACCTCCTCTTGCCGTTCCCTGGAGTTCCGCCTTACAGCCCAGCTCCCTATGGGTGAGCCTGGGTCCCCAGGGTCTGGCCTAGAATTGGGGTTCAGAGCAGTTGGAGCTGGGCCCAGCACAATCGGAGCTTTTCTCTGCTTCCCGCTTGGGAACGCCAGCCAGGCACTCGGCCTCCCTCCTCTCCGGCTCCGTCCTCTCCGCACGCCGCGTGTCTCCGTACCTTGGGCTTTTACAGCTCCTCCGCGCTTCCTTCTGGTTTTCTCCTTGCTTCTTGTTGTAGGATTTCCAGTCAGTCGACTTTCCTGTAGTTCTGGGTAATGTCCATTTTATATTTTAGTTGTATTTTATTGAAATTGTTGTGTGCGGCTGCGGCTAGTTGCCTACCCGAGCAGCCATCTTGGATTCTCTCTGCACTGTTTCTTTAAAGAGTGAACAGATGATTCCCAGGCTAACATAATGGGAAAGTAACTAAACAAGAAGAGAACTGCATGTAGCATGTTTCAAAGGCTGTAAGAGAGAGAAGGTATTAGTACCACTGACATAAAGTACCACTGACATAAAATAAGGGGAAGGTTAACATAAGACAATATAGTTGCTACCGTATCTTTTGAGCTTTTCCTAAATATTCCAGCTGCCATGTCAATTTTCTTCTTCTCTTATGTGTATCCTTAGAATTTGCCATACTCTTCCTAGTGAGGTGGCATGTTTGGTTGGCTAAGGGTGCAGGATTTAGATCCATGTGTGCCTGGTCAGACAGTGAACTCCTACTTACTATGGTTAGTGGTTCAACTTATTTAACTTGAAAATGTACATAACAATAAGGTCCATCTTGTGGCATTGTTACAAGAATTAAAATAAAGCACACAGAAAAGTGAAGGCTCATTTCATGAAATGTTGCCTATTATTTGATAATTACTGCATATATGTCTCATCATCTCTAGTATTTTGTAAAGACTTTTGAAAGTAGGAACTCCATCCTTATTGACCTCTGGTTTCTTCACAAGAAATCATTCACGTCAATTAAAATATTTGATTTTCACATAAAAAAAAATTGAAATTCTAGTAGAGTTAAGAAATTCTTTAATACTTGGTTTCATTAAAAAGTATAATACAATATGTTGATGTATAGAACTTCTAAAGGCCTATTTACCATCATTTTTCTACCACTAGCCTTTATCCTGTGGTCTGACTAAAGCACACTTCTTTGTAGGAATCCTGAATGTATGCAATGAGATGGATATGTCAAACCTTCTCTTATTTAGCACAGACAGAGCATTTATTTGAAAGCGTTACTTTGATTGCTATGCTCCAGGAACCAACAATTTTGGCTATACTAGAACAGAACCCGCCACCAGTTACTTATGTTGTGTATACTAACTGGCTGTATGGCAGAATTTAAAGATATCTATGATGACATTACAGTATGACAAAACTGTGGGAAAACGTAAGCATGTATTGAAGATTTTATCTAATGACTTTTAATTATGAGAGCAAATAATAGAGCATTTCAGTTTTGCCAAAGAGAGAAAGAAATGTAATGACTTAGCTAAGATTCTTTAGAAAATCAACAGCAAGTTTTAGAACGAGAAGGTATCCAAAACCTACACACCCTGTATGAATGGGAAATAAAAATCTTTTTGAACAAAGGACAATTAAATCCAGTAATTATAGCCACAGGATATTGCTGTGGCAAAAAGCAACTCGTGATCAGATACGCATTACTGGGAAAAATCTAATACATGAGAGAATGAAAGAAAATAGTTTAATTCATGTACAATTATTGAAATAATAGCTTCAGGGGACAAGAAAGTGTACCCCACAAAAGCATACTTCATTCTATTACTCACTCCGTATAAGGCTATTATAATATTCCTACAAATGTTTTCCCACATTTTCCTGTTTGTTTGTTTTTTGTTGTTGTTGTTTTCCTCCAGAAAGTGGAAGGAAACCCTATGGGTAGCAAAAATGCTCCTGCAAGCTCCTTCTGCCCACTTTTAAATATTTTTATATGGTGAATTATGAAACTGAAAAAGTGAGACCACTGCTGAGTCACTCCTGGTGAGCTCTCTTGCCAAGAACACCTTCCTACTAGTAAGACCTGGAGATTCAACATTCCAGGTTCTTCCGTGGACCTGCACTGAGCCTGACCTTTTCAGAACCTGAAACCCGGGACTCTTAAGAGTCAATGAAAATAAAAAAGTTCATTTCCACACTTTCTCCTTCCACAAGGGTTAATCTTTCTTTGAACCAACCTGATAAGTCTCTGAAATACTTATTACCAAGGATCAGCGCACAGCCTTCTCTCCTGGAATTGGCATTTCTAACCCCTATATAAGTGAATGCTACACTTAATAATGGTAAGTGTTTAGTCAACACTAATTAAGGCTGTTATTTGACCTTAGGCCTGATTTTGTGTGTGTGTGTGTGTGTGTGTGTGTGTGTACATTTACTAATTTTGTTACCCATTCACCACATTTCAATCTCACCTCTGAATTAGCATGTATTTCCATGCTTATTACATTAACTAGAGGCCCGGTGCATGACATTGGTGCACTAAGGCAAGTGGGGGGGGGGGGTCCCTCAGCCTGGCCTGTGCCCTTTCGTAGTCTGGGACCCCTTGAGGGATGTCTACCTGCTGGCTTAGGTCCGTTTCCCATGCAGGCCTAAGCTGGCAGGCGGACATCCTTCAAGGGGTCCTTAGCACTTCCTCAGAGGTGGGGGAGGTTTCTGCCATCACTACTGCATTCACCAGCCTTGAGCTCGGCTTCTGGCTGAGTGGTGTTCCCCTTGTGGGAGTGCACTGACCACCAGGGGCAGCTCCTGGTTGAGTGTCTGCCTCCTGGTGGTCAGTGTGTGTCAGCAATCGGTCATTCCACCGTTCAGTCAATTTGCATATTAGCCTTTTATTATATAGGATGTTGACTTCTCCAACAAGATAATAAAGTAGATGAGAGTCAAATATGTTGATTTTGGCACAAAACTGTATCTCTAGCAATTAACATTATGCCAGTGCACAGTAGTTTCTCAATTAGTATTTATTGAAAAAGTGATTGAAATGTCTAAAGAAACTTCTGCCCTGGCTAGGTGGCTCAGTTGGTTGGAGGCTTGTCCCATACATTAAAACACTGCAGTTCAGTTCCAAGTCAGGGCACATATCTAGACTGCACTTTCAATCCCAGGTGGGGGTGCAAACAGGAGGAAACTGAATTTTACCTCTCACATCCATGTCTCTCAATTTCTCTCCCTCTCTCTCTCCCTCCCTCTCTCGATTAAACACGTGCATTGGTGAGGATTAAAAAAAATACAGAAACTTCTTTTTTTATGTCTTTTTAAAAAATGGGTATCAGAGGGAGGAAAGAAGAAGAGAGAGAAACATCAATGATGTCTGAGAATCATGGATCAGCTACCTCCTGCATGCACCCTACTGGGGATAGAGCCCTCAATCTGGGCATATTCCATGACCAGAATTGAAACCTGACCTCCTGGTTCATAGGTCAACATTCAACCAAGTAGCCACACCAGCAGGGTTACCAAGTTAATAACCAGTTAGTCCTGGCCAGTGTGTATCAGTGCTTAGAGGGTAGCAGGTTCGACCCAATAGATATGTTTCTCTCACATAGATGTTCTCTTTCCCTCTTTCCCTCCCTCCTTCCTTTTCACTGCCTCTAAAAAACAGTGGAAAATATATCCTGGAGGATTAATTTAAAAAGAAAAAAGCATAACCTGTCAGTTTCAGCAAATCATTAGCAGCAATCAATACAGATTTACTCCTTGACCTTTGGAATCCTATCTAAAGTAACCTAACTTTTACAAGTCTTTTTAGTGTCTCACATTGAAAATCTATCGGTATTTATACCTGTCTCGATTTTGTTTCTATGGTTATTTTTAATTAACAAAGATACCAGTCATCGCTGGTGATTTATGCCTCTGGAATGTGCTGGCTAACCACAACCCTTCTGCTGAGAATCTTTCTTAGGAAGAGCCCACATGGTATCTGGGAGCTGATCCAGAGTCTTGCATTATCATTATTTCGGCAACCTCCTGAGAATTCCACAGGTTGGATCCACTTGGAACAGGGGTTATTACTGAAATCCATCATGAAAAGTGTCAGGGTGCAATAATGAAAGCAAGTCAAGAAAGTTTTACCCAGTCAGGAATTCCTAAATTACAATGTTGAAGAGTTCCAATCTTTCTGTATTTACATTTTTTTACCATGTGTCCAGGAGAGGATTTAAAACACCAACACCCGTTGTCTCACTCCTGGCTGCACTCAACATACACGGATTCGAAGACCAAATATTTAAGTTTGGGTTGTGTGTTTTTTTTAAAGCACTCACTGTGGGATCTTTGCCAGCCATTTTGCACTCTTCGACTTTGATTGTAGACGCTGGCCAGAAAACCTGCCCAGAAAGCAAAATACAGACTGCATAAATCTCACTGTACATGGGACAGCTCAGTGCTCTTCACTTCCGTTTTGCTAACAGATTTCTTTAAGATGTTTCTATTATATTTCTACTTCAAAATTCTATTTTCTTTTATTGAACTTAAGTGGATAAAGATTTTATAATTTTATTGTAAAACTTATGTTTTTATTCCTTCCATCAATCTTTCTTTGAACAAAAGTACTTCAATATATGCCCACTTACTAATGCTATTATATTAAAATGAGGTCATTATTAATGTGCACAATATAAGGTATATTTCCCTCTTTTTACTTATAGTACACTTTTCCCAAGTGCTTATATCACAATGAATTTACAGTTATATTGTAATCTCATTTAATATTATTTTGAGTGAAGTACAAGCTGGGCTGGTGGACTTAATGAAAATGGGCACCTAGGTACAACAACAGTTAAAATAGCTTGGACAAAATCCAAAAGTTTCCTGCTCTGAAATACTGTCTCAACATTCCAAGTCATTGCTGCATCGGATCAGGTCTGGTGGTAAAGATTATTTCTCTGTCTGCTGTCCCTTATTAAAATAACAAGTTCAAAAATCTCCTTTCAGTAATAAATTTATAATGAATCTACTTTTATTTCTTTACTCCAGTGAGTCTCCATTTATTTCCTTGTGAAACAGAATGATAAATATGGGCTACATTTGTTGACAGAAGAGTGCACTTAATAATTGTGTTCCTTCCAAGGACTGCTTGAATTACAAATAAATGATAAGGTAGGTCTTCCTTTAATCTGACCTTTTTTTTTTAATGCCATACTTTAGTCTTCTCTTTTTCTTTTTTTATATATGTATAAACAGGAAGTGTTTTCTCAGTTAGCTTCAGATTTTAGATTGTTTAAAACTATAAAACTAGACAAAGGAAATTGAATTGATTTTATATTTTCAGTCCATTAAAAAAACAAAACTTCCAATTATGTATAAGCATGTAACAGATATTTTCTAATGTCCTAATGAAATACATAATTTATTATTGTATTTTAAGTCTTTAAAGAAAAAAGCATGTAGGGAGGTCAAATTGCCCCCTTGAAAGTAATACACTTACACTCAAAGCTTCTTGACTTATATTGTTAATATTCAAGGAAAGAATGTGATCTTTGCTGCCCACATATATCCGATCCTGATCTTCATCCATTAATAATATCCTATAGTCCAAAGGGTGGTGAGATAGGCTGAAGTATTCAGAGGTCTTGGTTTCTCGAAGCTCTGAAATAGTGAACAACACAGTGAAAACAGATTTGGTTCTATGAGTCTATTAATTTAATAAAAAATGATCTTACAGAATATTTACCAAAAATGTAAAGATACCTTTACCTCCTACAATAATAAATTAACAATAACTTAGAGTTATTTCAGTGGATATTTTTATTCATTGTCTCTGAAATAAAACATAAATCAATAAATGCAATTTTAAAGTTTATGGTGATGACATTTGATTACAAAATTATGCAAGAATCTCAACTGAGTTTTATTCCTGGCTATCATCAGCTAGTTCAAACAGGTTAGCCAAAAGTATATAGTAAATTAGCAGATTGAAACACAAATAAAAGCCCAACAAACAAACAATGGCAGTGTGAATATCTTCCTAGTTTGTCTTATTTTTTATTGTTGAACTCAGTACATCATTTTAAAATTATTTCCTACTCTAAATATTTACTTCCTTGGCATAATTCTAACCAGTTTAATATATTGTTTTGATAAATTATTTTAAAAGAAACCTATTTTTTCCCAGTATACTCCATAAAAAGGTAGTGTTGTTTAAATGTTTATGTATATATTAATAGGGAAAAATAATGAATTTTCAGATGTTCTGAAATGTTAGATTTCAGTATCTCAATGATCAGTGACTCATGGTTATTTAACTTCTTTTACATTAAATATTAGAACTTTGAATATAATGAATGCACCATGACAATACAAAAATCAATAATGATTATAGCAGAACCAATTTTCTTTCCAGTCAAAGTGCTCTTTTGCACAACTTAAGACTTTCCCATTCAAAGAGTTGATGTTTTCTTTGTTCTTTTGATTATAATCTTGAGAGAGTGAAAAACTGAACAAGCATATGCTTTCTGGCCCTGCTAGCCTAGCTCAGTGGTTGAGCACTGACCTATATGAACCATGAGGTAACGGTTCGATTCCCAGCAATAAAATTTCCTGTTGGCAGAGCTGGTCTCTGCCAACCATAGTGGTTCCATTCCCCTAACCAGTGAGTGGTTTAAATTTGGCCTCTGACTACTTATGGTCTATGAGACTTACCAGTAAAGAGAAGCCTTCTGCAGGGGTATTGAAAATATTTCTTGGGTCTTAAAAACTTTTCCTACCTCTGGACATTGGTGCGCGAGCATATTATACTTGCAGCAATTAAGATTACTAGCTTAGAATGACAAGCAAAAATTTAGGGGGAGGGGAGAGCCCGAGGAAGCTCAGTTCTTTAAGAAAGCACTTAATCTCCAAACTACCCTGGAACTGCACTATAACTGGACTACCGCTGTTATGTAAAATTAAAAATATATATATTGCATTAGGCACCTTGAATTGAAGTTTTCATTTCTGTTGTTGAATCCCTTACCAGCTGATACATCTTTTGAATGTTCAAAGACCCTAACTACCTACCAGCTTCTCACCCTTCCTACCATGATTTCTTTAGTTTGGGTATTTTTTTTTAAATACTCTTTTTCTTTTCTTTTCCCCTTTTCTTCCTAATCTATAATGAAGTGAAATCAAGAGTTCAATCTTCGTAAGGAAAATAGCCCCACCTGAATTTTACCTTCAAGTAACACACAATGGCAGCTCTCCTCTTTATCTGTTTTGTTAGAAAATAATCCATTTCTTGCATTAATTCAGATACCACAGGGAGCAATAACTACATTAACTTAGGACCTTTCTGGTCTGAGGATTTTTATCTATTTTTCTGAGCCATAAAGCTATCTTCAGATTGAATTACCTTTAGCTCACTGACAATTGGCAGCTGTTAACCAAGTAAGATTTACTTTAGAAGGGTCCCTTGTTGGAAGCCTGCAAGCCAAGGCTATTTAGTTAAAATGCTATTTAAACTGCTGTTAGCCCTAATTGAACTTTGGGGCTTGGGAAAAAAGAACAATAAAGAGATGAGTTCAAAGCATTGAAAATTTTTATCTATCTGTGAAACGAATGACTAAAGAATCCATCATTTGGTTTCTATGTAGATCCAACTTAAGTCAATGAATACAGTTAGAAAAATTACTAGATAATGATGTGGGTACAGTGAGAAAAAGAAATCACTATTATTGGTTTCCTCTCTAAACAAATGAAAAGACTGGCGTTGTGCTATGGTTCTTTAAATCTTAGCAATGATGTCACCCTTTTTACAGCATTGGAAGTACAACTAGTTGTGTTGTTTCTCCGGACATGCTCAACTGATGGGAAGGAACTTTGGCTGAGAGCATGTGGCATTAGAAAACGGAGTGGCCCTCGAAGGGCAGGGTAGGTCTCCCAGGCCCTGGGAAAATCTCCAGGGAAACATTATTTAAAAAAATACTGCATGCTTCTATCCCGAAATCTACACTATTGTAGAGTTCTATGATGGAAAATTACTGTAATGCGTTCCATGCCAGTGTTCCCTGAGGGAAAATCTGCAGCTCAGTATGCTTACCTGAGATTCATGTATTGACACAGACTTTTCTTTGTGATAGAAATTATTGTGAGCCTTGAGAACTTAACCAAGGCTGGGGGAACAATACATTCCCCCAAAATATAAACCCTAGCAATAGAAGCTTTGGGTTTGGGGTCCTACTGAAGGGAGCAATAGATTGCTGTAGCAATTATGATGTAGTTTAATATACAGTAATATATGCTGTCTGTAAGTCACACTTTGTCCCTAACCCCAGGAAGAACTAACATGTGTGCTCTATAAAATCAGTTGGTGATCTTAATATTTGAGGTGACTTAAGTCAAAATAACTTAAATAGCGCGCTCTCTCTCTCTTTCTCTCTCTCTCGGTGGGGGAGGGTGGAGAGTCTAAGGCTTTCTTTTATGGATAATATAGATCTCAAACTGTTAAGAAGGGAAACTTATTTGCTCAGAATACTAAATTATCTTTGGCCCTTTAGAAATTGAAAATATAAACCAAATATTACTTGATTAAAAATCAACTCCCAGAGGTATCTCTAATAGAAACGTATGCAATGGTTATTCATTAATTAGATTTAAAGTTCTTGACATGTTATTAATTTATGTAATTAATGTACTCAATATGTATTTATTGAGCTCTTATCACAGCAGGCTAAACACTCTGTTCAAATAAGAGGATACAAAAATGAAGATACCATGGCCTTATGACAATTCCAAATTCTACCTTTCATTCTGTTACGGTCATGCTTCACTTGACAATGGAGGCACATTATGAAGAATGAGTCTTTCTTTTTTAAATATATATTTTATTGACTTTTTACATAGAGAAAGGGAGAGGGATAGATAGAGAGTTAGAAATATCGATGAGAGAGAATCATCAATCAGCTGCCTCTTGCACACCCCCTACTGGGGATGTGCCCACAACCAAGGTACATGCCCTTGACAGGAATTGAACCTGGGACCTTTCAGTCCTCAGGCAGACGCTCTATATACTGAGCCAAACCGGTTTTGGCGAGAAATGAGTCTTTAAGCCAGTGGTTGGCAAACTCATTAGTCAACAGAGCCAAATATCAACAGTACAACGATTGAAATTTCTTTTGAGAGCCAATTTTTTTAAACTTAAACTTCTTCTAACGCCACAGCTTCAAAATAGATTTGCCCAGGCCGAGGTATTTTGTGGAAGAGCCACACTCAAGAGGCCAAAGAGCCACATGCGGTTTGCTGACCACTGCTTTAGGCGATTTGATCACTGTGCTTACATCAATGGAGTGCTTACAGAAGCTAGAGGGTACAGCCTCCTCCACACATGGCTATATCATCTAGCCTAGCAGTCGCCAACTTTTTGGACCACACGGAACACCAGTGGTCTGCCTGTTGCTCCAGGCTACAAGCCTGCACAGCCATTTACTACACGAAATGTTGTAGGCAATTGTAGCACAATATCATTTGTGTATCTAAAAAGAAAAGATACAGTAAAGGCTGTGCGAGCACACCTGCAAACACGGGGTGAAGGAGAGGGCTAAGCAGGCAGGTGCTGAGAGGGGGAGTAGACATTAGGACAGAGGGAGTGAGGGAGAAGAGCAAGAAGGAAGAGAAGGGGAGGGGGAGAAGCAGAGCAGAGATCCAGAGACGCAGCGCGGTAAAGCTTGAGATGAGAAATAATGAAAGGGAGAGGCAGAAGAGTGGGGGGATAGAAAAGGGAGAGAGGAAGAAAGGGAGGGAGAGGAAAGAAGGGAAATGAGTTTGTGCACAGGAGTGTGTGTGCATATGTGTGCGAGCGTGCATGTGTGAGTGTGTTTGTGTGCATGCAGGGACAGGCGTGCACGAAGCAGGCTCCCAGGTACCCTTCCTCCCAGCCTATTCCTTCCTAGATAGTCCCTTGGCCCAGCTGCCAGCAAGCTGGGTGGGCAGCATGCTGATCTCCCTGGTCTATTTAAAGCAGGTGGAGGTAGCAGTAAATTCAATTATTTTCAATATCACAAACCTTTGCTTATAACCCAGTATAATCTTAAGGTTATCAGACACCATGGTGTATGTGGTCTGTCTTTGACTGAAACTTCCATCATCTTCTATCATGTAACTGCACTCTGTTTGCTCAGCCCACCATGAAGTTGTCAACATAAATCACCGCTCTCTCTCAGGCAGAGGGGCATCCACAGATTTCAAAGTAAATGCTTCGGATATCTTTTATTTCAGAGATGTTGCTATGCTCAGAGTGATTTTTTCTTCTGAATGTCTAATCCCAGAGGAATTTTAAGTACACGGGGCTTTCCTGACCCATCCCCTCCCTGAGGCTCCCTCCTTTTAAACTGGTTAAGAACTGAACTTCACCTGTCCCTGTAGGGCAAACAGGCAGATAAAATCTAGAGCAGTGAAACTTCAGGGGGCTGAAACCACAGCTCCTAATTCCTAAGGCAAAGAGAGACCAGAACGCATTTTTTAAAAACCACATTTGCTCAAAAATAATACTTCTATTATCCTTTGAGACAGCACAGAGGAACATGGGGATTGTTCTGCTGAGTGAAATAAGCCAGTCAGAGAAAGACAAATATCACATGATTTCACTTACATGTGGAATCTAATGAACAAAATAAACTAACCAACAAAAAGGTCCAGAGACATACAAGCACCTAACAGAATCTCAGAGGAAGGGGGTAGGGGAGAGATTAACCAAATAACGTATTTGCATCTATGTAGTATAACCGATGGATACAGATAATACTGAGGTGAAGGCCGGGGTGGGGTGGGAGCTTGGTGGAGGGGGGCAAAGGGGATTGAGGGACATCTGTAATGCAACAATAAAATAAAACAAATTAACAATAAAACAAAATAATAATAGTAGTCCCAAATGTGGATTTATCAGTAAGGTTGGCCATTCTAGGTACCTTATAAAATGACTTCATTTAATTTGCATTCAAAGCTTTTATGTCTATGTGTATAAATTCATCACTCATGGACACAGGCAATAGGGTGAGGGAGGTTTGGGGCATGGTGGTGAGAGGGGGGAGGGCTATAAGGGATCACTGGGGGGGAAAAGGGAACATATACAATACTTTTAACAATAAAGATTTTAAAAAAAAAAGTTTTTGTGTTAGGCCTTAACATTATTCCTGTTCTACATATAAAGAAGCTAAAATTCAGCTCATTTGAGCAGTGCCACAAAGATCACACAGTCATGAGTAGAAGAGGACAGAGCCAGGATTCAAAGCAAGGTGAGTTTCTCAACCGATGAGCTCAATCAGATACCCCCTCGCTTTTCAAATCAGACGAGCTCTACACTTATGGGTTGAGTCTGGCTAGAGAAGGGCAATAGTGAATACAGAATGTATCTCCCAAGCATGGTGCCAGTGGGAAAATTAGCCTATACACAGGAGCTTTTATATACACACACACACACACACACACACACACACACACACACTAGAGGCCCGTTGCACAAAGATTCGTGCAAGAATAGGCCTTCGTTTCCCTGGCTTCGCTTCCGGCCACCCAGGAGCCTGCAAATCCTTGCTCTCAGTCGGAGCACTACTCCTGTAGCTCCCCCTGCCACAGTAGGCATCCTGCCCTGCCCAGCTGCTCCAAGCCTAAGTATGCAAATCAACCAGCCATGATTGCTGGATTAATTTGCATACTCACTCCTGATTGGCTGATGGTATCACAGAGGTACAGTCAATTTGCATGTTTCTCTTTTATTAGTGTAGACTAGAGGCCCAGTGCATGAAATTTGTGCATTTGGGGTGGGGTGGTGTCCTTCAGCCTGGCCTGTACCCACTCCCAGTCTGAGAGCCCTCAGGGAGCGGGCCTAAGCAACAGTGGGACATTCTTAGTGCTACCTGAAGGCAGGAGAGACTCCTGCCACCATAGCTGTGCTTGCCAGCCATGAGCCTGGCTCAAGGCTTCTGGATGAGCAGCACTCCCCTGTAGGAGAACACATACCACCAGGGGGCAGCTCCTGCACTGAGCACCTGCCCCCTGGTGTTCAATGCACATTATAGTGACCAGTCGTTCTGCCGTTTGGTTGATTTGCATATTATCCTTTTATTATATAGGATTATTGATCTCAGAGAGGAAGGGAGAGGCAGAGAGAGATAGAAACATCAATGATGAGAATCATTGATCAACTGCCTCCCGCATGCTCCACACTAGGGATCAAGCCTGCAACCCGGACATGTGCCCTGACTGGAAATCACACTGTGAGCTCCTGGTTCATAGGTCGACACTCAACCACTGAGTCACATTATTGGCTGGGCCAGGTGCTTTTAAGAAGGATGATTCTCATCTGGCTTTCCCCTGGCTGTTTTATGAGCAAATAGTGCCCTCTCTGCACTTAAAAATATGGGTGGTTTGGATGTGAAATTATATGATCGCTGTACTTTAAAAAAAAAAAAATATTTTCTTGATTTTTTTACAGATAGGAAGAGAGAGGGACAGAGAGTTAGAAACATTGATGAGAGAGAAACATCGATCAGCTGCCTCTTGCACCACCCCCACTCCCCCAAACTGGGGATGTGCCTGCAACCAAGGTACATGCCCTTGACCAGAATTGAACCTGGGATCTTTCAGTCCGCAGGCTGACGCTCTATCCACTGAGCCAAACCAGTTTAGGCATAATCGCTGTACTTTTAAGCTCCCTCATCTTGTCTGGTTGGCTTTGAATTACTTTCAGCACAAAAATTCAAAGTTCTTCACATGGCCTTTAAGACCTGTCATGATCTGGTTCAAGATTACCTCAGTGGGAAATCTCAATCATCACATAGTATTTGCCTATTTTCTTTGTGTTCTCACCCTTCTGGTCTTCTTTTCACATCTTCAAACTATTCCCTCCCCTCCCCACTTCTGCCTCGGGGCCTTTGTGGATGTTATTTCTGCTGCTGAAAGGGTTCTTCCTGCTTTCTTCTAACTCCTACTCATAACTCAAGCAGTAGCTTCCATGTAATTTAAACTGGACTGATTCATAAAGACTTCCTTGATCCTCTAGATGAGGTCAGGTCTGAGGTCTGCTGATATTTGCTCAATTTCTCTTTGTGGTTTTTCTCTTAAAGGCTGCCTGAAAGTGGAAGATCATTTGCAATGATCTAAAACGCCATGGGCGCAGTGGTGGAAGATTCAATCTGTCTTCTATAAAGTTCTGCAGATGAACTAACTGCCTCTGAATATGAGATAAGGCTATTTGTTCATTCACATTCTACTCTACCCTTTTTTTTTTTCTGCTTCATTGAGTGTCATAATCTTTTAATCTTGGTTAATTAAAAATTATGAGCATGAATAAAAGAAAACTGTGCTATTAAATTTCAAAAATGTGTTTGTGATATTATTTTATTACTATTAAAAGGTAAAGTGAATGGAGGGGAAGGCCCTAATTTGGAATTAGCCAACTAGGGATAAAGTTCGAGCTTCACCATTTGTTGATACAAGCTTGGTTTGCCCCTTCCTGCAGTCACTCCTTTCTACCCTCCCTCCCTCACTTTGAACCTTACATCTACAAAACAAAAGGAAGAATGAGATTATTGATTAATCAGAATGATCCCAAATGTTCCCTGCAGCAATAAAAGTGTTCATGAAAATAATTTCGTTTTCACACTCTACAAGTATTATCTACTATTGTAGAATATCTGTTAAGCTGATTGGACCCTTCATATTACTATTAATCTGACAGGAAGAAAGGGTCTGTTTAAAAACCTGTCTTAGCAATACGACCACAGTAATGTAATATAACTGTGTCTTTTCTGGAGAAAATATGAAACTAAACCAAAATCAAACTTTCTTTCCCCATAACTAAAACATATTCTATTTGTGTTGTGTGGTTCAATAAACTGGACGATTATAAATTCTAACTTAAGTCCCTTCCTCTAAACTTACTTAGGAAACATGAGAGTAGACTTCAAAGATGTTCGGTGCAAATACTGGGCTCCTTGTATGGGCAGTAGTTTTGGATTCTATCTCAGAGTAGGAAGAACAGACAATGAGAAAATAACGAAACTGTCTTGAGAATCTCTGAATTATTGTAGAAGGAAGTAACTTCTGAAAAGTAGAACTAGATCTGAACCCGCTGTTAAGCTGTAGAGGACAGCAAGGGTGAGCCTTCGGGCTGTCAGGAACGCCTAGTTCAGAATGTCCACTCCACACGTAAACACAGGAGATAAACGTGAAGAGGAGGAAACGCTGCTTCATCTGACACCTCCTTTCCAGAGCCCTTGACACTTGGAGAAGCTGCTTTGGGGCAAAGCGCTCAAAAACAGCATGTCCAAGTTGAGAACAGTAGTTTCAAGGTTGTCAGCAAAATGAAAGCAGAAAGAGAGAGAGAGAGAGAGAGAGAGAGAGAGAGAGAGAGAGAGAGAGAGAGAGAGAGAGAGAGAGAGAGAAGGGGGAGAGGGGCATATAATAACAACTGAGCTTGAGCATGAATGGTTGGTGTCAATTAGTGTACTTCTACTAAATATAATACTTTCAGTCACTATAATTGTCTATGTAGAGATTTGAAAATATGCAAAATAGTTCTTAGGCTGTTCAGTTTTAAAAGTAGGCTATGTTCATTAGGAAAGCAGTTGTTAAAAATTATTCATAGAAAATATACTAGGAGGACATCTTTTTAAATATTAATACTAAAAGTCCTGGGCAGTGAGACAGAGAAATGTGAAGGCGGGAAGATAATACTTCAGATCAACTCGTGTGCAGTGGGCCAGGTGAAGAGCTGAGGCTGACGTGACGGGTAAGGCCAGCAAAATCCCAGAGCACACAGCACCACAGACCCCAAGCCCCCACTCTGAACCCCAAAGGGACCACACTAAGCTATCACATGGAAAGATTCTTGCAATTGCATTTAACACATGTCTATCATACAATTTATACTAATTGTTGGTTTTCCATGGCTTCAATAACACTTCCTTTGCATACACGATGGCTTCAGTGGAAGTGGCTCCTCAGCGTACTTGATCAGAGCAACAGTCGTAGAAAATTCCCTTGCTGAGTGAAGTCTCCTGTCCTGTTTCTCCCTCAGAAACTTTTCTGGCCCTTCATTCCACAGTTTTCTATAACATAAAGCTTATATTTTATATAATACAGCAGGCTCTACACAAAATTAAACTATTCTTTGAGGTATATATTTACCCACCCATTCAATATATAGTGCGTGAGCTAGGAACCTGGTGAAATAATGAAAATCCTTGGTCTCTCCCCTCAGAGTGGACAGTCTAGAATGGAGATATACAAGCCATTATAGTACAAAAAGGTGAAATTAAAGGAGCTTTGCCCCTAGCTGGTTTAGCTCAGTGGATAGAGCATTGGCCTGTAAACTGAAAAGTCTCAGGTTCAATTCCTGGTCAAGGGCACATGCAGGAGGCAGTCAATCAATGATTCTCTCTCATCATTGATGTTTCTGTCTCTCTCTCTCCCTCTCCCTTCTTCTCTGAAATCAATAAAAATATATTAAAAAAAAAAGAAAAGAAATTAAAGGAGCTTTGAAGAAGGAAGATTCAGTTTTCCTGGAAATAGAGGGGGGATCTTAAACAGAAGAAAATATCTGAGCTTTTTTTATTTTTTCAACAAATATTAGTTGAGCCACTCTTTTTGTAATAAGTGAAAAAAAGTATTGTAAAAGACAGGGTAAGAGTTTAAGTCAAGGACAGCTACTTTATATCAGGGGTCAGGAAAAGCTTCTGTGGGGAAGTTTCATATAATCTGTGATCTTAGGGATAAATATGAGTTAATAAGGAGATAAGCATTTTCTATGGAGTGGAAAGAGCTTGTGTAGAGATCTTATGTTGAAGATTCAAGGATGATTAGTTTCTTGGCTGATAAAGAAGAGGATTTGAATGGTCTTTTGAAGCAGAAGTAAGCAATCAATATGACAGACATGCCAACTTCCTGAATCTCACACAAGCAACATGCAAAGATGCAAACTCCTTGTACAACAAACCAAAGAGGCTGAAATTTTTCCAACCTTGCTTGAGATGCCAATAAAAATTCTGAGAAAGTACATGATTTCACAAGTGAGTTTGAAAGAATTATGCTAATGAAGCATTCTCAAGCATTATATAATTTTAATACAATAGTAAGTGAATAAAGTAAAATATTTGTATAGCTAAACTATGTCTGCATAAAAGTAAGAATAAATACACAAAAATCTTGGGGAAATTTCAACTTAACATTCTCCTTCATAATATATTCAATTAAAAGTAAGAGTCTGATAATACTGATGGCTCAACTCAATATTCTGTTCGTTATAGGATTTATAATTACTAATTTATAATTAGGCAGTGCAAACTTTCTTTACAGGTTAACATGATGTAAATATTGTCTCATACTAGATTCTTTTAAAATGATGAAAAACCACCCACAACTTTTACTTAGTAAGACTATTAGGAATATAACAATCCTGTCCCCCACCTCCCTCAACCCAAATTCTTAAACTCTGCTTTTGCTTGATACATTCTTAAACCCATTTCCATTTGCACACAGGAAAAATACAATAAACTGTATACCATAAAATCTCCTATCCAAAGGACCAGACTTTATGCACAAAGAAGCACAGAGATGTTCCCCTAAAGAGACAGCTATTTTATCTGAACGTTATTTAAGTCAGCATGACTCATTGTTTAGCCTAGTTATTGCATTTGGCTTCAAAACAAAGAAACAAGTTTGGGGAAACGTAGAGGACAGTGGAAACATGTTCATTTTACTTTCAACATACTCCTCAGTTGTTCAAGGCAGAAGCCCCCTTTTGTCCTTTTCCCTTGCATCCCCCCCCCCCCCCCCCCCCCCCCCCCGCATCGTCTACAATGCAAGGTCAGTGACTCAGTGCTCAGTGGCTGGAGCGGAGATTTACAGAGTCACTGGGAGTGTGCCTCCACAGAGTATGAGAGCCACCCTTTGATCCTTTTCAGGAGCAGCACAAAGGCTCCAACCATGTTTTCTGCAGCTTTGAAAAGCCCAAGACTTGTCATATATACAATGGCTTTGAATGTATATGCAAGACATTTCTCTTCTCTTTATCCTGGTTGGGAAACCATTTGCTTCCAAATCTCACGTGATGGTGTTTTCAGATGGAGTGGCTGCAGCTACACTCAGTCTTTCCAAAGAGAGGACCAGTGTTTCACTTTTCTGCTCTTGCTCTGGAAACATAATATTTATCATTCCTGCGTGCACTTCAAGGAGAATAGCAGAATATGAACTCAAAGCTTATTTATTTTACAAAATGTGATGGCCTCCATGAGGTTAGCATGTGCCAGGACTGTCTCTAATTTTTCAGGGTAACAGTAAGACCTGCTGGTGGAAATAGAACACACTTAAAAGAGGAAGTGACAAGCTACTAGAAACCAAAGTTTGACCTGAGTATTAATAGCTCCCAGTTGCCTTTTTACCGTGGAAGGAAGTTTCATTCCACTGATTTATAGCCATTTTTAATCCCTGCATCTCAAAAAGCAGAACATATTTTATTAGGCAAAACGACAGGTGTAGATAGTTGGGATGGTGTTATTTGAGGATTTCATGTTACACAATTCAAGTGACTTAGCAAGATTAAGCCAAACAAGCCACTTTATGCCCTAAAACTAGCACAGTGGTAACAGCTTTCTAGTTAGGCATTAGCTTTTCACGTCTCGTCATCAAAGAGACTTGGAAGTTGTACTTCTTTAACTTGAAAACTTTGCAAGCTTTCTTACTCATACTACTAAGTATAACAATAGCCAAGATTGTCTATTAATATCCAAATAAAAATAAATTTAAGTTAGTACAATTAAAGCCCCCAAATAATTTTAACCTAAGCCCTACAGATAATTAAAATGAAACTCTTTTTTTTTTTTTAACCTAATGAATTTTTGTGGGAGAAAGGCTGTTGTTTGCAGACAGAGATTTATGCTCAAATCTGGGCACTACCTTTAACTAGCTATGTGGCTGTAGGCAAGTTACTTAAAATTATGAGTGCATAATAGCCCCCTCTTGAATGATAGAAATAATAATACCTTCCTCATGGCACAATTATGTGAATTAAAGAGAAAATACTTGTGAAACACCTGGAGAATAGTAGCTTTCACTCCTAATTGTTCGTCTTCATGCCACGACAGGAGTTTTGTTTTAAACAGGATATCTGTGCACAGTCATAGCTTTGGGGCATTACTCTGCAGTTGTTTTCTGAGCTAACCCTGCTAACGTTGGTTGAAATAATGTCTAATATGTATTGAAATGCAACCTGCGTGCCAATAAAAAGTTACAAATGTTCTAAAATACTAGCAAACATTATTTTTTAATTCAAACACAAAAGTACATATTGTTTAAAAACTGCAACTGTCCTTAATCTTTATCCGGTCTACCTCTCTTAAATTAATACTTATACTTCTCAATGGTTATTAAGAATATACAGTACCTATCCATTTACTAAGTTAAATAATAAATTGACCTCCACAGCTTTCTGCTTTAAGAATATGAGAAAACTGCAGATGGATCTTGGGTAACTTTCCCAAGTTTGGGATGTAAATCTGGGTCACCCAAAGTCCATGCCCTCAGCCCTTTGTAGAGCAAGAGAATGCATTCAGCTGCAGGACTTGGTCTCCTTAACCTTTTCCTGAGTATAACAGTTGTTTTAACATTTTAACACACATGAGAATTGTGAATTTCTTATTAAAAATAAAAGTTTCTAGGAATAAGAATAGTTCCACCCAGAGGCGCTTACTCAAAGGGTCTTCTCAAATCTCTCTATTGAACACCCCAAACTTGTTAGAGTACCGGGGCAGTTCCCGAAGAGATTAATCTACATTGCCTCCAAATTGGAGATAGTATCTTCTCTCTCATTGGTTTAGTCTTAGGTAAACTAAGTTAATAAATAAAAGCAGAGCAGTTACAGGCATATCGTATTACTTAGAATATATTAGCAGTTGACATTATTCCTGAGTTCAAAAAATAATAGTAGCCCTAACCAGCTTGACCCAGTGGATAGAGCGTGGGCCTGCGGACTGAAGGGTCGCAGATTTGATTCCAGTCAAGGGGCATGTATCTTGGTTGCAGGCTCCTTCCAGCCTGGGTCCTGGTCAAGACTTGTTCTTCTGTATCAGTGTGTCTCCCTGTCTTTCCCTCTCTCATCCACTCCGCCCCCCCCCCCCCCCCCAAAAAAAAAAAATCAATGGAAAAATATCCTCAAATAAGGATTAACAACAACAAAAAGTGAAACCCACAGTTTTCCAGGGAAGATATGGTATGTTCAATATAATATAACACAACACAGTATACGATAACTGCTCTTAAAGAGAAGCACAGAATGGCATTGGCGTCCAGCATCTAATCCTCTAAAACAGGAAAGCATTCTCAATTCCTCCCTCGGAGCCAATCAATCTGTTGCTGAATCTTACTGCTTTACCTCTAACATGTTTCTCAAATATGTCATTTCTTATCCACCTAAATTATCACTCTTTTATTCTTGACACTTGTCATCTCTGACTGGATAATTGCATGAGACAGATAACTGCCTTCAGCCTTCTTCTTTGTTCTAACACTCATGGAATGTTGAATAAACGGGGGCTCAAGTGGGCAGTCTGTGTGCTGGGTCCAGGGAGGCAAAGATGCTGATCCTACCCTGCAAGACAAGCGGGGTTCTCTCATCAGCTTTAGACTTCCACCTGAGGCAACCACCATCCAAAGGCTCAGCATGGACAATGTCTTTTACACACAGGCCGTGTGTCGCACTTTCAATCTATGTGGTGAATTCCTATTTGCTACCCTGATAGTTTCCTGCTTGTTAGAAGCCATGGGGCACTTTAAAAATTAACAAATGTTATGGCCTTTCTTTTTTTCAAAAATCTTATTTATGATCATAATCTTAAAATGCTTATGCAACTTCAGGATGTCACTGATACTCTAGGATTCACACAAGTATCCCTCTCTATTCAATGAGCAGGGTTCATGCACTCAGGTTATAAATATCTCAACTACAGGGGAAAGTCCATGCCTATAAGGATGTCAAGCCATGCCATTCATGGCCTGGCCCCTACTTGCCTCCTCAGCCCCAACACCTGGTATTTCCACCTTTATCTTTATGCTCCTGTAGTACAGATACCTGTAATGTCTTAAAAAAAAAACCACCTTAGTACCTCATACTTCTCAGCTATAATCACACTAGTCATTGCCTTACCTGCCTTGGTAACTTTTACATGTTTGTTTGTTTTCTAAGTTTTTGTTGTTGTTGTTAGTCCTCATCCCAAGATATTTTTCATTGAGTTTTATAGAGAAAGTGGAAGAGAGGGAGGAGAAGGAAGGGAGGGAGGGAAAGAAGGAGAAAGAGAGGGAAGGAGTGGAGGGATATTGCTGTGAGGGAGACACAGTGTTTGGTTGCCTCCTGCACATGCCCCACCCGGGGCTGGGGATCAAGCCTATAACCCTTCTGTGAATGGGCCAACACTAGTCACTGAGCAACGATAGCCAGAGCCTTTTCCGTGTTTTTAATGCTTAACAAACACTATCCTTTCTGTAAAGTCTTTCCCAACTTTCAGTTTCTCCTATGAGAAATGAGAATAAGGACTTACCTTTATTAATTTACTTGCACTTAAGATGTATTTTAATTATATATATATATATATATATATATATATAATCTTTGCACTATGAGGTTTATATTTCTATTTATTCTATTTATAAACACATATATTTATGTTTCTTGTTTATATTTCTTTAAAAGTGTATTTTTTAATTTTAGAAACACCGAAAATACTTTAGAGGCTCTGGAAGACTGTACCTATGCAATGAAAATTGTTTAAGCTGATGGACAAAGTCTACAATTTTCAATCCAATTGGGAGAAGACAAAGGGAGAATAGAAGAGACTTGTTTTTTCCTTTTCCAAAAGAAGTAAGAGCAAATTCACTTGGCATTCTCATTGTGCTTGTGGAGCACTTAGGACAATGAATGGTGTAATTAGTCAGGAAGACTTCCAATACTGAGCAATCTATACATAGCTTACTGAGGTGGCAGGCATGAGAGCCACTGTGCCTACAAACAGCAAGGTGGCATTGTGAAAAGCATTTACTAGACAGAGAGTCAGTAGCAGAAATATAACAACAATCCTGTTCCTGTAACCAGCTTTTTACTCTTGGCCATATAGTCCGACATAGCCTCAATTTTTACATCTGTAAGTAAAAGGTTTGAACTAAATAATAAGATAATTTCTAGTATTTTTTTCTCCAACTTTAAATTTTTATAAAACACCCTTTACTCTTACCTCAAATAAACTGAGTTCTTCAAATTTTATCTATACTACTAGCACATACCGGCGTGTTAAATCAAGCAATTAAAATTATTATTTATTAGATAACTTTACTACCTTCATGTCTCCATACCCTGGACAAAGAATGGCATTCAAGGTCAGGTGGTGGAGTGCTGCAAAATATTTCTCTTAATAAATTTAGGGGCAGGGAGAGATATTCTCCTTTAGAAAAGTTTAAAACAACTTCTTAGTCCCATAGATTTTTTTTATTTTTATTTTTATGTTCTTATTCTTCAAAGAATTTCTACCCTTCCAATTCCTCTATTAAGAATATTTAGAAAACATAGGTAAAATAATCCAAGTCCAAAACTTGCTTCAAATGCACATTCTTTCTCATCACCCTCACTTTTATCTTAACTTGTATTTCTTTCTCATGTATAACTTATGCAGCCTATGTATTTTATAGAAAGTAGTAGTCATTTTCATTCCATGTTTTCTTTTCATTTTCAACCCATGACAGATCCACTTATGATCTTTTGTTGAAGAATCTAGATTAAGGAATTGTCTTTTTCTACTCTGGAATCCCTCTTTCTTTCTCTTTTTAAAAACACATACACACACAAAAACATGTTTTTATTTATTTTAGAGAGAAAATGAGAGGAAGAGACAGATAGAAACATCAATGAAGAGAATAATCGATCAGTTGCCTCCTGTACACTTCACATTGGGGATTGAGCCTGCAACCAAGCTATATGCCTTGACCAGAAATTGAACTGTGATCTCCTGGTTCATAGGCCAACATTCAACCACTAAGCCATGTCAGCCAGGCAGGAATCCCTCTCTTTTACATGGGGAGATAATGAGGTCACCCATAATCCCACTTCAGCATCCTTCCCTTATCATGTTTCACAGCACGTTTCTTAACATAAGAGATTTTACTGCCTCTTTAATCTAGCTTTTGAATGTCATGCAAAATGTAATTTTGCAGCTAAGTTTCTAAATTTAGCCTTAAGTATGTCTACCTAATTCCACCACAAGTGGATAATTGCTTAATCTTCTGCATTTACTGCTCTGAATAAAAAATAATATAAGATGATTTAGCCTTCATTTTATATAATTTGTAAACAGCTTTTCCACCTAGAGTTTAAAACCAGAGGAGAAATAGCAAGACTGTTTTAGCAATGGTGGCAATTAAGAACTTTTGATGCCTTTGCTGAATGGATATATAAAAAGAAAAAATTAACATTGCTGACAGAGTACTTTCCCCTGATTTTAACGCTACAATGTACATTTTTCAAAGTGATAGACTATGTTAGTTATGGTCTCTACTTTTTATTATGTATAATAAAAATCCATATGAATAAAAATACATTTTATTAAAGTAGGGTGCTATTGAATATAGTACTTTTTAATAACAGTTTTATAAAGAAAAAGAAAACAAACTATTGGTGACTATACAGAGTAGCAGACACTCTTAATCTCAATTGGTACAAATATAAATTTGTATTTTGTTTCTGGGAGGCTTATCTATTATAGATTGAAAAACTATACAACAAACCTCATAGAGAATGATATAAGAGATTATTTTATGGCCTCTGGGCAAGTAAAGTTTTCTTAAATTGGGGAAAAATATAAACCATAAAGAAGGGAATAATGAATTGGAATATATTAAAATTTGGAATTTACACTTATACATCATTATTAAGTGTGTAAAAAAGCAAGCCAAGTAATGCGAGATTCATAAACTCATATAATCTATACGAGGTTGATATCCAGAATGTAAAAAAAAAAATAACACAAAACTAGAAATCAATACGAAATATGTAAAATAAAATAAAAATGGCAATATCTTAAAATAATTGTTCTAGATGACATCCAAATAACCAACAAATAGATGAAAATGTGTTCAAAATCATTAGGAATTTGGAGACTACAAATTAAAACTAAAATGAGATACCACCAGACTGCCTAAATTTGTTTTAATAAAAAAATTAAAAAGATGGTTATTTCCAGTATTAGGCAAGGATATAGAGCAACTGGAATTTTCACATACTGCTAAAATATATATTAAATATATATATTTTAGAAAATAATTTGGCTTTTATCTACTTATTTTGAACATATGTATGTTATATTACCCAGCAACTCAATTTCTAGGTATATATAAAAATACACATACAAGAATAGTCATAGAAGCTTTATTCATTATAGCCCCAAACTGGGGATTACACATTTGTCTATCAACAATATGTGTAATTGGTAAACACATTATGGTATTTTCCTACAATGCCTACTACTCGGCAATTAAAAAGAATAAACTACTTTTATTTATAGCAATGCCATTGAATCTCTCAAACAAAATAGAAGTCAGAAAAAAATAAAATTGCATTTATATAAAGTTCAAAATCAGGCAAAATTAATCTATTATATTAGGAGGCAGGACACTGGTTACATTCAAGGAGAAAAGAGAGGATGGTCATTGAGAGGGGCAAAGGGGGCCTACGCATATATGTTTAACCTGGATGAAAATATGGCCTCTTTGTGCTAACTTGTGTGAGATTCATTCATACAGAAGATTTTTGCACTTTTTTTGTATCTATGTTTGCTTTGTTAAAAATTATATTTTTAAGAAGGGGTATTTATATCTATATATGTGTAGTTTCTGAGTTGGAGTATTTTAACTTCCTTCCTATAACAAATTACTACGCCAAGGTTTAAGCCAAGGTTTGTGGCTTGAACACAACAGAAATTTATTCTCTCACAGATTTGGAAGCCAGAAGTCCAAAATCAGTATCTCTGGGCTGAAATTGAGGTGTTGACAGGACCACACTCCCTCTGGATGTTCTAGAGAGAATCTGTTCTTTGCCTCTTCCTCTGAGGCTATTAACATTCCTTGGCTTAAAACCACCACGCTCCAATCTATCTCTCTGTGGTCCCATTGCCTTCCCTTGCTCTTCTGTGTCAACATTTTCTGTTTCTATCCTTTAAGCGATTTGTGATTGCATTTAGAGCTCACCTGGATAGCACAGGAGATTCTCCTGATCTCAAGAGCTTAAATTTATCCATGTAAGTGAAGTCAATTTTGGCATAGAAAGTAACACTCATGAGTTCCAGGGATTAGGATGTGCATGTCTAGAAGCCATTATGCAACCTACCATGCACAGTGTCATTGACAGTAACCACTCTGAGTTCAGAAAGGAGAACAATAACTGAGCACCAGAGTCAGCTGTGAAGGCCTCATGGAGCAGGACTTTTGGGAAAAGTGCATTTACAGGTCATGGCATCTGCACATGTAGAGAAGAACAGGCACTCATAGTCCAAGATGGCCCCAAAAGATGCCAACCAATAAAGATGAAAAAAATTCAATTGCATTCACTACTAGTAAAAACAAATGGAACTGTACCTAAAATAGGGTACCTGTTCATGAAAATAGAGACTATTAATTTCAGCTGTACTTACTGATCAGCTTAAGTTATAGAAGTAAAATATAAATTATACAAGTAATATGAGAAACACATGATTAAAAGGTGAAAATTATTAATAATACTGAGGCTGCTGAAGCAAACAGACTGGCAGAGTGTTGCTGGAGATGAAGCACCAAAGCGAGACTCAGATACAATTTGTTGGAAGCAGAAGAGCCCCTTCATTGTGTTTCCCAGCTGGGTCTCTGGGAATAATCCCCGGTGGAGTCAAAATACTCTGATGAGCCTGTGCCTCCATTATGGCTGTCTTATTGTAACACGTGCAGCTTAGTCCCTGACCTTGTCAAGGTCACTGGTTTGAAATGCACGTCTATCCCTTGGAGCAGTTGCTAAGTGTCACTTGTGCTTCATAAATCTCTTCAAAAGAAAAGAAGATTCCGTCCTGATGTTCTTTCAAAGGAAATGAAATAATTCCATTGTCATAATCTCCATAGTAAAAACTCAGATTATCAAATAAAAACGATTTTGCTCTAATACAATATGATTATAAACTAGTCATCAAAATGATCCTGAAACACAGGGTTGCATATTTTAAGTGAGGGATTGATTAAAAAAAAAAAAAAAAGTCTTTTAAATCTAAAAAATCATATGCTCTCCCAAAAAAGTTATCAAAGAAAACAATAGAAATCCTTTCCAAAGGTTCCCATCTGTTCTTCTTTGCTTGAAGTGAACTGTAGAGTGGATTCTACATGAACTTGCTTGAGAAGGAGTTTAGGAATTGACATGGTGAGCTTAGACTTACTGCTTCTTTAATGATCGTGCTTTGAAACAATCTTCCCATGCCACCCACCCACTTGGGGGGGGGGGGCGGCTATTAAATGAACATCTCGGGTTCCTCCCATTCGAAAGGTCACAGCCTTCAACTGGAGTGAGTTCTAAGGTCCCGTTGCTGGGCCAGAAAGGAACCTCTTAGTTGTCAGATCTTGGGTTTGGGGTGACTAAGGTGATCAAGAGTCACCTATGGTTTTTCAATAGTTTAATTTCAATACAGGTGGACTGATGCTTGTCAGCTGAATACTCATTGTATTCACTGGTGGCCATCTGTGCTCTTTATAGTTTTATGGAGAGAATGTTTACCCAACAACTAAACCCAGTTACTTTATGGCTAATTCATAACCTAGTATTTGCCAAAAATAATATCTGCGTGAAAGACAGAGACTAACATCCATATGTGTTTTCTACCAACATTATTTTCTGTTTTGGCTTTTTTTCCTCATTCTAGTGGTTTGAAATTTTTGAAATGTTGGACCCACTGACAGAACGACATTGTTTACATTTAGATAGAGGACAAGACACAACCAGATCTTTGAGAACAGACATTTTGAGGGCATTCAGGATGCCCATGCTACTCCACGTCCATTGTGTTACTGCTCAGGGCATGTGTTTTTAGATCTTTCTGTCACTCTGTTTCTTTAATTGGAATGATAATAGACAAGAAACATAATAATCTTCTATTTATAAGTAACATTTCTCTAAGCCCTTCATATAATCTTCATAATAGTCCAAATTATTACCTATAATGACCCATTTTTGAGTGTGAAAAGCGGAGCTAGCAACAGTTACTTCAGAACAACTAGCATCAACGGGGACTGTCCTTGGCAAACGCAGACGGATGGCTACCATACATAGGAGAGTTATTTTTATCTTTATACAGTTGAGAAAAGTGTGGCAGAGATGTTTGAATAACATGCCCACATTCACAGCAGCCACTAAGTGGCAGAAGCAGGCCTGGCTCCCTGGAGAGTCTGACTCCAGAGTCTTTGATCCTAATCACAGGCCTGGATGACTATAGTAGAATCAACAGGATGAAAACTCCAGGGACCTGAGAGCCACAAGAGGAGGTGGCGATGTTAACAGTCAACCTTCTTTGAAACAGGCAGTCGCAGCGCAGTGTGAGCTGGGGCGATAACACCTCCTCCCATCCCACGTTTACATGTCGTTTCACCATGAGGCTTTTTTTAAAAAATAAACTTCTCTCAGTCACACATGTTATGTTGTAACTAGACTTGGCGCATACTTAGCCGCCTCATGATCATGTATTTATATGAAAGATAAGCTCTTATGATGTTATTTCTTGCTTCTTAAAGGGGGTTGTGTGTGAAGAGTTATTTTGATTCAATGTGTTCAAATTACACAGTTAATAATAGTCTAACATAAATTAGCAAGGGAAGTTTAATTAAGTACTGTTTACCAATTTTTAAAGTCTGAAAATTATTATTTCTTGAAGGGTTCTCTGTGAATATGCAGCTGAAAACTCACTGTTCTTCCCGTTTCCTGAAGGTGTCAGGACAACAGTGGATTTGACAGGTAATCTGCACTGAAAGGATTCCCCCTTGAAGGCTGTAGTTTTGGACATTTACTGTTTCCTGTCCATTCAGAAGCATGTCTACTTCTTTTTAAAATATATATATTTTATTGATTTCAGAAAGAGGAAGAGAGAGGGAGAGAGAGAGAGAAACATTAAGGGTGAGAGAGAATCATGTACTGGCTGATCCCTGCATGCTCCACATTGGTGGCCGAGCCCACAGCCTGGCCATGTGCCCCGACCAGGAATAGAACCGGGATCCCCTGGCTCATAGGTCGGCACTCAACCACGAAGGCCATGCCAGTTGGGCATGTCTACTTCTGATACATAATAATGCATCCACATTCAAACAAAATGGTAGCGTGAATAGGAATGAACCACAAACTAACAAAGTCGTCACCTGGAAAGAACAAGGATTAGTAAGAGCAGGGAAGAGTGGCACCGCCACGATACACTGCTCTCAAAGTAACAGTCCACCCCAACCAGGGACTTTCCGAGGACACAAATCCCTGCAATGGTGCGAAAAAGTAGGTCAGGAAAGGAAATCGTGTCAATACAAACTATGTAGTTCAAGCTTAGAGTTTAAGGATCAATAACCACAGCAGTATTGTGGATAGAAATTCTTTTCTGGGAAAAATGTTATAAATAGTGTCTTGTATCTTACTGACACTGGTGTTACTAGGGAGAACGCATTCACTTCCTCATTCATCTGTCCAGTGGAAGGAGCAAGAACTGAGAAGAAAGCAGACCACATTATTGATGTGGCTTGTGGTCCTTATTGGAAAGAACAAGAGAATACGCAGCCCTGCCAAGGTATCACGTGCAGCAGAAATTCAAGGTGTTGGTAACCTCCATGGTGACTCCATTTGCCTCCCCTATACTTTGGAATGAAAATTACGGCCCTTGAGATTGAGCTTGAAGCAAAAATCAACATTAGCCCCATCCTCCCTTTCCTCCCCTCTCCCTCTCTCTTATTTCATTCTAACAACCACATGCCACTGGATAATGGGTCAGGAGGAGTCATTGAGGCCCTAACCTCACAAATGTTATCATCAATAGATATAAAAAAGAAAGAAAAAAGTCTCTCTTCACCTCCATCTATGCCTTTCATTAAATTAATTCCTGAATTTAATCAATTTTTTTTCTCTTTTGTCTTCTTACATATGTATATGTTTTCTTTGAATTAGAGTAAAATTTCTGACTTCCAAGAATACATAAATGCTTCAAATGGTGCAAGCTTTGATGTCAGTGATAATTGGGGGGGCAGGGGGGGGGAGAAGGGCAGGCACAGTGGTCCTTTATGGAAGGAGATTCGAATTTTCAGGACATGCTCTTGTGCCATATTTTTAAAAAAACAATAAATTATTCAACAAAATAAAAATACCATAAATGTTCAGCAGTTAAAAGAAAGGGAAGGAAAGGGCATGAAACACCAAAACAAGAGAGATAGATAGAGATAGAGATAGAGATAGAGATAGAGATAGAGATAGAGATAGAGATAGAGAGAGAGAGAGAAAGAGAAAGAGAGAGAGAAATAGCTAAGTATTCATTGCTAAATTAGCCAGGACATCTCAGAAATGCTTATCGCTAGATTAAATATTTGTTTATGGTATATAAAATTTTTGTTTAAAAGATATATGAAAATAAAGATTAACAACCTGATTGATATAGAGTTGTCTCTTCATCCAAGAATATGTCATAAAAAATAAAATCATATATTTATGAGAATTTAAATATATCAAAAATATATTTGATAGATAGCCAGTTCTTGCTTTTCTCTAGACCCATGACCACTTGACAGTAATATAGAGGAAAATATTTTAATCAGATCAATTACAGCTTAGAGTCAGCATGAAAAACATGTAAAGGAAATAAAAATTATTTGCTGACTAAGCAAATAGGATATTTACCAGCACAAACATCTCTACCAGCTAAATGTTACTAGTGTCTTGGTTACATGACATGCTTGTTAATAGCTTGTTATCAAATTTGATGTTTCTAAATATGACCAAAGATATTCTACATTCACCAAGGAGAAAAATGACTCAAACAGCTAGATAATGTTTTCCTTCTCCTCTAAAATGTTCATAAATATGCAGATATTAAACTCTGATATGTGGAATTTGGTTGTGTTGCCTAAGATGTTGCCTTAAATTTCACCTTACCTTCATATATATATATATATATATATATATATATATATATATATATATATATTATTGATTTTTTTACAGAAAGGAAGAGAGGGATAGAGAGTCAGAAACATCGATGAGAGAGAATCATCTATCAGCTGTCTCTTGCACCCCCCTTCCTGGGGATGTGCCCACAACCAAGGCACATGCCCTTGACCGGAATCGAACCCGGGACCCTTGAGTCCGCAGGCTGACGCTCTATCCACTGAGCCAAACAGGTTTCAGCTCACCTTACTTTTTAATGCATCTAAAGGACGCAAACACACAGCATTGACACATTAAAAATGCTATTAGGCATTTGCTACCCTAGCTGGTGTAAGCTCCCAAATCTCTCTGTATGTGAGAAAGGCTTTCAGATGAGTCTTACAAGATTATGTATCCTGGACCCACCATGTCTTTGGGTGGGGCTCAAGATGTATATTTTAAATAAGTCTTCCAGACAATCCCGAAGCTCAGGCAGGTTGGAGACCCAGAAGCAAAGACACTTGCCTGTAGGGCTCCACCTTGTTTAATGGATGACCCTACCCTGGACCTCAGAAGAAAATGTTCAGTTATAGGTATACAGATCTATCCTAAGCCAACAAACCTCTATGAACAATGTACAGCAAACTAGAGCACTGCCCTTAAGATAGCTGGAGATCAGAGATATATGTTGTGAATTCATAATACCATGGGATTTTGAAGAAATAATTCCAGTCCCTATTTTCACAGATAAGGAAAATGTTAAATAAATCATGGCAAAAATATTTATATTTACAAATCACACATACTGAGAGTACACAAAATAGAAAAAAAAATTTTTTTAAATGCTTGAGATAAATAGAAAAGGTTCAATTATATCAGGTTGAGCTGCCCAAGTTCATGAAGCTGCTAAGTGTTGACCAGAGACCATCATCCTTCTTACATCCTCTCACACAGCTCTGGAATGTTTAATCAGATCAAATGCATGCTAGCCCAGACGGGGTCCAGTTTTAAATAGGACCAGTATGCGTTAGAGGTAACTCTCCATTGCCTTTTCCATTTATTTTAGGACCCTTAGTTTGGGGAGGAAACAAAGTTTTCTACTCCAACTCGAACTTACACATAAATGAACCCTAAACGTGCAGAACTGAATGGTTATGTGCACCTTACTTACAGCTACATTATTTGTCCCCTTCACTGCAACACTCAGACTTTAAAAGATAGCTGGACTGTTCAGGCTTTTTTCTCTTTTCATTTTTCATCATTTGAAATTTCTGCCTAAAAGTCCCTCCTGAAACAGGCAACTGAGTACATTTTAATTCGTTCCAAGAGAAATAAACAGTGAAAACTCAAGAAAATTCCTTTTTTTAAAAATTTTTTTGCATGTGAAAGAGAGAATATTTATTTTAACTATATAGAGGAAGCATTATAACGGTTTTCACATACTCATTTAGATACTTTCCCCCCTTTAACCACAGGAATCATTTCCTTTGCTGCTTAGAACAAGTATATTGCTAAGTCATGGTATGCCCGACTTAGAGTTTTGGGTTGTTTTGGAAAAACACCCAGCATACTCCCAGGAAGGACACCTGATCTTCTGCTCTATGATTTCCAAGTTAATCCTAGAGATTTACATCAAGCCTCAGTTGGGTTCAGTAAGCTCACAAATGCTTAAGGAGCCTAAGTCAGGGTACCAACTAGTCCTCTCAATCACGGCTAACGGACTGCATGAACCGAATCTCATATGTTAAAAGCAAAGAAGCAGGAGGGAGATTTAAATCTGATATGATTTTAGGTTTGTATGTGTTTTTTCTATATTAACAATTACACAGGGCACACGTTTTGAAACTCAACACCCTACTATTGCCACAGTATGTTGACAGTCTTAGTTCCACTGGCTGGTAAGCTCCTCTCTGAGAGGAGGCATGAGGCCTTATTTGGTGATGAGATCTTGTCTTCCAGCTCAGTGGCTGGTACAGAAAAATGATTCTAAACTGAAACTTTGAAATCTTCAACACCTGTCACATATGCTGTGCTGTAGGAGTCCTTTTGTAATCTGTCAAACAATTTAAATTTTAAATAATCTGCTTTCAAGAATGTCTCATCGACTGAGCTACAAACTCGATTTAAATTTGAGAAACAATATTTTAATGAAGAGGTAGAAAATATAAAAGTCTGCGTATATGACACCTACTTAGCTTTAATCCAAATAAGCCTTACTTCCTATGAAATAAGCTCATAGTTAAATGTATGCCTAGTAAAGGCATACAGACCAATGCTTTTATACCACATTCCATAGAGCAATAATACTATTTCCTAGGAGAAATTAATTAATGTGTAGTTCTTACTTGAATAAAGTTAAAATTAGGACTATGGTCCAGCAACTTAAGTGTATAATAATAAGTTTTTTAAAAGATTATGAGCCAGCATGGCTGTGGTTGAGTGTCTACCTATGAACCAGGAGGTCATGGTTCAATTCCCAGTCAGGGTACATGCCTGGGTTGCAGGCTCCATTCCCAGTGTGATGTTTTTATCTCTCTCTCCCTCTCCCTTTCTCTCTGAAATCAATAAAAATAAATAAATGAAAAATCTTTAAAAAGATTATGAATCCTTCCTGATGGTCAACCATTTTTTGCTTTCTTCATTAAGATTCCGGGACTATATGAACCCTCTTATTACTTTCCCAAGATACTTTTCCATTTGTATGATAGCTGCTTCTCAAAGTGAAACACCATCATGTTTCTGCCCACATGAGCTCGGACATATAGTAAATCTAACTGTGCCCTATGAAATACCGCTGCACATGGCCCAGAAAAACAACTGAACACAGCAAAACCTACAGACAGCCTGAGCTCAGCCCAACAACGTGGTTGGAATAATGGCATTATTCTGTTTCCACTTGGTAGTATTAAAATAATCTCAGACAGGGGGCAAAATGTAAGATTAATTGACAGAAACCCAGAATGCAGGGGGTGTGGGGGGTGTTTTGAGATCCAAAGCTGCAGAGGTCAAGGGCCCTTGGTCATTATTCTTCCAGCAGTGGCAGCCACAGAACTGGCCAGTACATTCAATCACAGGGGATAAACAGTGAGGAGGAGGCCACCCACACAAATCTTTGCTTGCTTGCTTTCTTGCTCGCTTGGTTCTTTGCATAGAATAGCATGAAGGCACGTGTTGCTGGGCTTTGAAACATTCTGTTTGGCGAGACCCACTGCTTGGTTAGTGCTTCTGCTTCCCTAGGTACCTTTGAAGCATACTTTTGCATATCTTCTTTAATTGACGTTTGTTTATTTAGTGTCAGAAATGTTGACCCAGTTTTATGTGTGACTTTAAATCAAAGGCATTGGAATGGAATAATATGGATTTTCACTTAATTAACAAAGACCTTTATCCAGTTGACAAAACACAAGAAAATGAGAACATACCAATATAAGCATTCCTTTGTCATTTTATTTTCTGACAACAGTACTATATATTATGACTACAGGGCACATTTAAAAAGTTATTTTTTTTATTATATTCAGAAAAACTCTGATTTTTAAATCTATTCACCTATCCACTGCTCCTAACAATAGGAATGACTATCCTTAAAAAATTATACACTACTATATATACCTTTCCAAAGGATATTGCTTCCAGATAAGTTAGTTATGAAAACTGTGTAAATATATTAGAAAAATGCAGTCATTTCTGATAATGTAATTTACAATTAAACTTGTCACTAAATAGCATGATGACACATTTTCTTGCAATGGTTTTCAATATTATAGGCTTGCTTTGAGTAGCCATGAAAATACCTAAACTTAAGAAGTTACTGCATTTTATGGCCACTTTACTTTTTTTAAAAAAAAGTATTTGTAGTATTTGAGCCACTATATCAAGTCAAATATATATTGAGCAAGAATTCAGCTCTGTTCAGACAAATGAAATAGTTATAACATTAAATGCTCAAAGCCCTTAGTGAGATGATCTCAAAATTCAAAAATCTATAACTACTATTGAAATAACAGTATTCATTCTTTCAAAGAATAATCTTGAGTGTATATTTCTTGCCAAGCACTAGGCTTTGAGAATACAACGTTGAATTAAACACCATGCCTCTCTCTATGGAGTTGTTATTCAATGTTTATTTTAATGTTGCAAAGGTTATTATATTGTTACTGAAGTAATCTTCAGTTATCTAGTGATTAGAGAAAATATCATGAAAGACCGGATATAATGTAAGAGAATAAAAAATAATAATAAAAACAAAAACCACCACTAATACATAATAGCCTCCAAAGTATGTAGCCAGATAAGATAGTTTTTATCCCCATAGATTCATATAGATGTAGATGGTTCTTAAATCTATCACTCTAGATTTTACTTCTCTCCTGAGCTATAAAAATGTCTTCTGAAATGCCTACTAAATATCTCTTTCTGATTTTCTAAGTGTAACTTCAACTCTGCCTATGTTGGTCAGAACCCATTATCTTAACTTCAAACCTGGTCTTTGCCTTGTTTGCCTTCTGCTGATAAAGGTGTTGTGATTTCCCGACACCATGAATCAACATTTCATTCCTTCTCCTTGTGTCCCCAGCTCTCACCACGTTCTTTCTTTTGGATGCGATCCTACACATCACAGATTGACTAGTTCTTTTCATCATCTGAATATTGAAATGATTCCTCAATCTTAAGACATGATTTTTTTAAATCTTACATTTTTTTTTTAAAGCGACACATGTCTGTAGGTCCATGTGACCTGTAGGCGGCAATCTGTGGCTTGCAGAATAGAAAGCGCTGCACTTCTCTTTTCCACGGAAGACAAAACAAAGGGCAGATTCGAGGCAGCACCAGAAGCAGCAACCACCCCTCCCTTTTCGAAGTTCCACACTTATATTTAAAAATAGGACTTTCGTTATTAATACACATATTCATTAGTAATATTTTTGTAACCAGCTAATGACTATATACTTTCTTTTCTCTGGAAGCAAAGGTTATTGATGAAATTTATATGATGATGTATGTCAAAACACTGGGAGAAATCCCACAAGTAGCAGAGTGCAGGATTCCAGTTAGTGTCTGTGTGGTTCTCTAGCCTGCTATTGTGGCTCTACCCAGTGTCATAAAAGGAACTGGGGCAAACAACCATCAACATTTGAAAAACAATTTATCTGTAAATCAGCAATTGCCCGGATTTCAACTTGCTTTGTTAACACAAAAGCTGTATTATAACCCTAAAATACACATTTAAAATTAGATAGATCAGAAAAGATTATTTATTATTCCTCAAACTCAAGCTGAATGTATATTTAGATCATAAAATGCCTTGTGGATATTAATGGAATGACTTCTGAGTAACTACAATTTTAACTACAATGAGAACAGTGGAGATTTTTCAAAAGGGTATTTTATATAAAATCCTGATATTACACTGAGTGCAATTTTTAGTAACTTGAATGAATGAACTAGCATGACCCCACTCCCCCGCATACACACAGATTTGGTAGTGCTGTAAATAATCACATATGAATTTAATGTTCACAATGAACTATAATCCGCTAACAAAGTGATAATAAAAGTGTGTATTTTAGCAGCAATGAAAATTAGCGTTTCATTACAAGACTAGCAGATATATATATATATATATATATATATATATATATATATATACACACCCACTTATTCAGATTTTGTAGTCTATTCCATAGGTGCATTCTTAAATGTGAGAAGCACATATTTTTTCTGTTTTCACTTTTAATATTTATAGCCTCATAAAAACTCTCAAAGAAGTAAAAATTTCCAGTGTGTGATGTTTATCTACATGGCCTCACTCCCATTTCTACAATCTTCTCCCTCTCCTTTGCAAACCCCACACCAGAACCCTCCCATCAGGGTTGCATTTTACTGACTGGTGTTCTCCGTGCCAGGCACTGAGGCAGGAGGAAAGTGAATCAGGAGCCACGAGCACTTCAACTACTTTTTGATTAATATGTTTTCCTCCTGTTGGTATTGAGAATTATAGGATTTATTGCTCAATGTGTTATCTCCTTCCCCAAACCAGCATCTCCTTTTCCTGAGAGCACCATTCATTTAATAGCATCTTATCAGTTTCTGGAATTCAGAATTCACTATCATCCATGACCCCTTAGTCCCGCATTCCGCAAACCAAAACAGCTTTAGCGTCCTATGTGTTCTAATTCTCGTCTTTAACTCTAGTTTAAGATCCCTCTCCTTCCCAGCTTCTTTCTTAGACTGTAGTCTATCTTCTTACCAATCTTTCTATGCCTTGTTACCCAAGTTTATTTTCTTATAGAATTGAAGATAACAGATAATTAAAAACTTTCACGCCCAAACTATTTTCAAAATCTTTTTTGTTTAATATGGTTTTATTGATGTTTAGAGAGAGAGGAAAGTAGAGGGAATTAGTTGCCTCTTGCATGCCTCCTACTGGGCATGGAGCCTGCAACCTAGCCATGAGTCCTGACTAGGAATCAAAGAAGTGACCTCTTGGTGCATGGGACCAGGCTCAACCAACTGAGCCACGCTGGCCAGGTTGGTCTCTTTCTTCTTGCAAAGTAAAACTTCAGCCTGAAACAGAGTTCTCCACAGTGTGTCTGATCTCTTTATCTCATATTTTGTTTCTACTCTTCTATCTCGTATTGAGCACTAAGCACTGTGCACTCCTCACTTTAGAAACAGGCTCAATCAGTGCTTCTTTCTCCACCGGAGTGAGCTTGTCCCACCTGGTAGCATGCCAACACCTTTCTAAAGTGGCCAAAGGCCATTTTGAAAGCCCCTTTTTTTCCATGTCTTGTGTGATGCCACCAATCAAAGTCACCATCTTCCTCTCCCATGGTTCTATAGCACCTTGCCGTTGCCTCATTAAAGTGGTCTGCAGAGTTTATATTATATCAGTTATTTCCCTCATTAGACTGTCAACTTACTGAGACCAAGGACCACATCCATTTGAGAAGTAGTTCTTTATTCCTTTCATTCAGCACATTGATGTGTTCAATATATTTTCTCCCCTTTAACTGAACTGAAGCCAGACTTTTCTTATTTTCAGATTAGAAAATCAGGCTGACATGCTAAATTACCTAGTTAGGACTCTTGTCTTCCTGGACACCAGCCTCCTATACTACTCGCTATGCCATAACCACAAAAGTGATAATGCCAGAGGATGCACCGTGTGTCGGGGACTGTTGCACTCATTGTATGTGTTAATTCTCACAACTCTGTAGCAATCTCTATTTTACAAATTCAGAAACTGAAGTGCAGAGCTCTTCAATGGGTTTCCTGAGATAATGCAGCTAAGATAACTCCGAGTCAGAAACATAGGAGATTGGTACCAGAGCCCACATTGTTAATTTCTCTATGGAATCTGTATTTTAAAAGAATACAACAGAGACAGTTTGAAGAGTGGATTTCTAAAGGTAGAGTGAGGCACTTGTGCCCTCTGGGTGGGAAGAAGAAAGACCTCCCCTGGAGTCCTTCAAGTCACACCACAGAGGCCATGCCTCCTGCTTTATAGGAACAGCTTGCCTTAAAGGAATATGTGTATTTTTCCTGAGTGAGTTCAGGCTTTAACACTGGCCACTGTTAATTTATGCTCCTCTATAAAAGTCGACATGAGTTTCTGGCTGTAAATTTGTCATGCCTTACTAATGAACTAAATTGTGTTTGCTGTCAGTGTTCCATTTAAGCTGATGTGAGGCATTCATTAGCACATATGAACTTACAGCTGTAAGAAATGCACAAAGGTTTCAAAAGCTCCACTCAAAGTGAGAGGGAGGAGGAGGCTCAAGAGTTAAAAGATGTGTGTAAAAAAAAGAAATAAATAAAGATTTTATTTATTTTAACTTTGACTATAAAACACCTTCTAATATACCACTTGAATGGTTACTTCCTCATTTGAAGACATTTAATTTTTCTGCATGAACTGCATGATGTTTCACAGTCACTGCCTTATATGCAAAGGTCCCTACAGAGTTAGCTCACACTTATTCTTCTAAACACAACTCCCATTCAGATGGTTTATATGCTCATTTATTGATGCACTTATTCTCTAGATGTTTACTGAGTGACTATTATGTCTCAGGCACTGTTCTTGGTGCCAAAGGGTGCTGAAGTGGTGGTGAATACAACAAAGTCCTCCTTGTCCACACGATACTTACATTTTAGTAAAAGAAAGAAATCAGAGATTATTTTAGTGCTTCAAGAATTCTTGGAAGTTTTTGGTCTCCACATTCTTTTGCACTCTTAAAAATTATATAGCTCAAAGAATTAGTGTTAGGTCTCTTTTTGTAGAATTTTAAAAAATTCAAATATGTGTAAATGTATTAACAAATAACCACAAAGCACACTATATATAATATAAGTAATATGATTTTATGAAAATAACTATATTTTGAAAGCAAAAATTTAGTGAGGGGAGTGGCAGTGTTTTACATTTTTTCAGATCTCTCTAATGTTTGGCTTCGTAGAGGAGAGCTGAATTTCCATATCTACTTCAGGATTCAGTCTGTTGCAATATCACCTGTAATATAGCTTCTAAAAAACTCCACTATACAGTCATACAAGAATGACAGAGAAAAATCTACATCTTACTCTATATGGAAACCAGTCTTGAACCCATGGAGCTCCTGGAGAGGTCATTGGGGACCTCAGTGATCTCTACACACACTTGGAGAACCACTGGTTTAAGGGAAGAAAGCAAAGGGCAAAGGATGGGGATAGTAATTTTAGATAAGGGTCAGGAAATACCACTCTAAGAAAGTGAAAGCTGAGCTGAGGTTTGAAGAACAACCCAAAACAACCGTAAGCATGGAAAACAAGAAGCACAAAGGACCCGGAGTATGGAAGAGCTAAAAAAAGAAAATGTGAGAACCTAAAATGAAGCCAATGTGGTCAGAGTGTGGTGAGCAAGGGAAAAAGTAGCATGAACTGTGGTTGCAGAGCAAGCAGAGCCAGACTGAGCGGGGCAGAGGTCATCCACTAGTGGTCTGTGGTTCTGTTCTGGACATCTGTCCTGCAGATGTATTTTTGTCTGCACAGTGCTTCTTCCCTTCTATTCTTATCGAAGCCAATATTTTGAAATGAGGATTTCTGGATTCTCTTAAACAGATCAGAACACTGGTAGGGCAACGAGTGCCAAGTAGCACTGCATTGCACCAGAGGGAGCCATAGACTCCACCACTCCTTACTGCTTTTTCAAAGGGGAATCCCTCCCCTTGCAGTCACCCTGGCCTGTTGCACTTATTAAAGTCACCTTCCCCATCTCACAGGCATATTCTATGTGTGAGACCTCTAAGAGGGACTCATTGGCCTAGGTAGCATTTGTTTTTGATTCCCGGTTAAATCAGAAATCTTTGAATTGTGGTAACACGTTCTCACGTATGCTTTTAAAAGACAACGAGTTGTGTGAAAAAGAGATTTTAAGGGGCAAGAGTAGATGCTCCTATTAAAATATTCTCCATGGTCTGGCCCAGCCAGCCTGGCTCAGTGGTTGAGAGTCAAACCTATGAGTCAGAAAGTCACGGTTCGATTCCTGCTCAGAGCATATGCCTGGGTTGCAGGCTCAACCTCCACGAGGGGCTTGCAGAAGGCAACCTATCAATGACTCTCATCATTGATGTTTATATATTTCTCTCCCCCTCCCATCCTCTCTGAAATCAATAAAAATACATTAAAAAATAAAATGTTCACCATGCTCTGTCTCCTTCAGCCCTAAATTGCCTCATAAACTTTGTCTTTGCACCTGCCTTTCCCAATCAGAATGCCATTTATCCCACTGAGACCTTACTTTACCTTTTCTGCCTCTGAGATCTACCTCATAGCCCCTTCCTAAAAGTGGAGATGTAGATGGGAAGTATTCGCAGACCTTAAATCAGCAGGAGGATCAAGAGTGGGGAACGAAGGGGCAATGAGACAATTGAAGGCTAGCAATCTGAATCTGTGCCAGGAACCAGTATCCTAATGCACATTCCTGTTATCCTATAATTAAGTCACTGCCCCTTCCTTAGGTGATAATCTGTTTTCCTAAATACTCCCAGTGTACAGGGGCCATAAACCAAGGATTTAACAGTTTTGCCAGAGGGGAGGTCACTGGTACCACCCAGTCCAAGCCTTTGGGTGTAATCTCACTCCCCCCACCCAATCCACAGAGAGACTATAAAACCTGCAAGCCTGGTCCATATTTGGGGAGACAAAGAAAGCAAGGCGATAAATGGGAGAGACCCTCTGCATTCGGTACTCAGGCTTTGGAAACGGACTCCCTTGAGTCTCCATACTAGTACATCTGAAAACAAAGGGTTTTTCCTGAATCTTCTGAATACCAGTTGTGTGTTTTCCGGTCTCCTGGTAAATTCTGCAACATATTTTGGTTCCCTGAATTGATCCCTGAGGCTGTTATGGTTGTTCTGAATTTATAGTTCATGGTTTAGAACTTTATACAGTAAAAGTATAAATCGCTTGAGGTCCTGAACTCATCTCTCTTCTAGTCTTACTGCCTGGACTTGAATGCTTCCTCCAATCCAGCAAGAAAAATCACAACGAAAAATGGTTTTTAAAGCAAAAATTTTAGGTGTTTTCCTTACACATGGTTTAATAAGCTCTCAGTACCCCCTTGCGTGCTGGCTGATTGATCAGAATAGACAGATCTTGGAGAAGTTATTAGAATTATGTTCACATTATAAGAAACTAGTGGCCCGCTGCATGAAATTCGTGCATGGGGTGGGGTTGGGGGGTTCCCTTAGCCCAGCCTGCACCTCTCCAATTAGGGACCCCTTGGGGGATGACAACTGCCTAAACCAGCAGTCAGCTATCCCTCTCACAATCTGGGACTGCTGATTCCTAACCACTCACCTGCCTGCCTGATCACCTCTAACTGACTAAGCCTATATGCCTGATTGCCCCTAACCCCTCTGCCTGCCTGCCTGACCACCCCTAACATTTCTGCCTGTCTGCTTGATCGCGCCAACTGCCTCTGATTGCCTGCCTGATCAGCCCTATCTGCTCTCCCTTGCCTACCTGATCTCACGCCCAACTTCCTCTACCTGCCTGATCACCCCTAACTTCTCTCCCCTGCTAACCTGATCACTCCTAACTGCCAAAGCCTCCACCATCATGGCTTTGTTCAGAAGGAAGTCAGACATCCAGAAGATGGCCAGTCAACCTGGTCTAATTAGCATATTACTATTGATATTTTATTAGGAAAGATTGCTTTTACAGTACAGGTGCTACCTGTTCAATATATTATTTAAAAGACCATGGACCAGTAATTTAACTTCTCTCTGGGTTTCTTCATTGGGAAAATTATGTTGTAATACAGGGCATACACTCATAATGGTTCTTAACTGTTATCAGCAGTATGGACTTCAGAAGCTTGTCCTCACACACAAGAGAAATGTCTGTGCTATTCGTAAATTAAAAAAAAAAAATCACACTAAAAGGCATATGGAAGCATATTTCTTTGAGTCATATCAAATTTTTAGTAATATAAAATATTTCCGGCACCCTAAGTATATGTATTACTTAAAGACACTTTTCTTTAATCAATTTTCTTTGACCAATTAATATATATTAATAATTTACCAATGATCTATTTTTAGTATCTCTGGAATTTTAGATTTTTTTACATCATGTTTACATTATCAATCTTCATAACAGACATTTCTATATTTTAAAGAAACATAAAAGACATCATCAGAGAAGTAAAATTATTAACAACAGGATTCCATTAACAATGGAACCAGGAGTATTGGTTTGGCTGTGGATCTACCACTTGTTTTGTGTCCTAACTTCTCTGTGTTTCATTCATTTCATTTGTAAATTGAAGCTAATAACAATATCAAACTTACAGCGCTATTTTAAATATTAAATGGGTTTTGCCCTAGCTGGTTTGCTCAGTGGATAGAGCGTCAGCCTGCGGACTGAAGGGTTTGATTCCAGCCAAGGGCATATGCCTGGGATGCAGACTTGATCCCAAGTAGGGGGTGTGTAAGGAGAGAGTAAATCAATGATTCTTTCTCATCATTGATGTTTCTATCTCTTTCTCCTTCTCCCTTTCTCTCTAGAATCAATAAAATATATATTTTTTAAAAGATTAAATGGATTCTGATAGTGACCTACATTTGATGTTCCAAATTATGACCCGTGAATAGCTCCTTAAGCAATATAAATGAAAGTCTTTGATAATATATGTTAGGCCACACTTCCATAATATATGAAAGTCCCACAGATTTCATGCAAAATACTTATTCTAAAGCAGTGTGAAAATACAATACTTGTCAGTAAAAGGAAAATGCTGCTGGACTCAAAGAGCTCCCATCTCTTGGCTCCTTCCATCATTACGTTGCTCCCAGCAGCGCCTGGGGACCTGCTCCCAGGGTCACGCCAAACTGGACCCAAGAGACTGCAACAATTACATCCCAGCGGTGTTGACATTCAGCTTTGTCCCACAAGCTGCCGAGGACAGGCGGGGCGCCATCTGTCATGTTAGATGGCCACATCGCTAGCTATAAGTGGTGGAGATTACTTTTCTGACATGCTACACAGTGTGTTTCTGAGCCAGCCTTCTAAAGTCTGAAGCAGTCAGAGTTACACTTGGAAAGAGATCCTGACAAAATTATGGGTATATATTGATCATATGCCGTTACAACATTTAAATCATAATATCACAGGAAACATGCGTAAGTCACCTTTAATGAAAACTTGTGAATTTATAACATGTTTCCTCATTTATTCTGTATTTCCAGTTACGGCATTTGTAAACCATGCCCTACTTCATTCTGCAAATTTGGAACAGTTTGCCTCGTTGTTCTCCAACTAGCAAGTTCTTTGTAACATAAAGTTCTTTTATGTCAGCTGAAACTCTCTATGTTGAAACATTATTATATTTTAAAACCCTCTCTAGAGTCAAGTGTGATTTTTAATCAGCATATACTATAATACCTTACCTAATCTTGTCTCAATGTCTTCTTGCCATTTGGTGATAATGGCCACTGATGTTTCAAACAGTATTTTAACTACATTTCTCTTTAAATATGTGTATTAATTGACAGGTAGAACTACAAAAAAAAAAAAAAAAACATTCACCCTGTTGTTTTCCTTTGCTTTTAAAATTAAATCCCATCTTTACACAGTTTTAGTGATTATATAATCTATGTATATTTCCCCATGTAGTCTTTTATTATACATTGATAAGAAAATTGATCACAAAAAAGTATTTTGTACCTTCAACACTTCCTCAAATTAACTTTGCAAATATTAACATGTAAGATATAATTTATGATGTGTGAGATGGGATTTAGTATAGTTCAAAGCAATATGACTGAAAGGCAGCAAAATTCCTCTCAATAGATTTGATTTAAAGAATTCCCACTAAGGGTAGAATTTTTTTCTTTCAACCTAAATTACACCTTTGGTTAGAGCTTTTGTAATGACAAGTTTACAATTTATATTCTTCATTCAAATATAATAATGCTTTATGATTAGAACCTCTTCTTTTAATGTTAATTTTATGTTCACAATGGGATTTATTGTATTTGTTTCAAGTTCTATAAAATGCAAATGAATATATATTTTAAAATTTGGCATTGGGACACTGAGGTAATTTAGAAAAGTCTATGTTGTAGGCTACAAAAGATGAAAGTAATATATCATATGGGGCAGAGGGTGGAGGAAGAATAAAAAGTGGTACCCATCAGGGAAACTATTTTGTGTGATATTCTAGTGATGAGTATATAAAACCCACTGACTATACAATACTATTGGATATACAATACCAAGAGTGAACCCTAATGTAAATTATGAACTCTGGGTGATAGTGATGTATCAGTGTAGGTTCATCAGTTGTAATAAAAGTACCACTCTAGTGGGGGAGGTTGATAGTGGGGGAGGTTATGCATGTGTAGCGGCAGGAAATATAAAGTAAATCTCTGTACCTTACTTTCAATTGTGCTGTGAATCCAAAACCACTCTTCAAATTAAAAAAAAAAAAAATAGTTCTCAAGTTCCAAGTTTGGGCACTGGCGTATATAAGGCTGCCCTTTACTAGGGACAAAGCAAGGGGGGAAAAGGAGTTTGGAAGAAGAGGAGGAGGAGGTGATGTTCAGAGTTAGACAACTTGAGTTTGAAGATGCCGGTGGGATATGGATTTTCATGTTGGTGTCTAGTACATTGTTACATATGAGAACATTGGGTACAGGGGACATCTCAACTGGAGAAATTTCTGGTAAGGATCATAGCATGAAGATGGGCATGGAAGCCATGCCAGGGGGTAAGACTGCCCAGAGTGTGGAGTGTGACCCTATGGGCACTATATTTATGGAGTAGGTACAAAAGAAAGAACTTGAAAAGATTATAAAGAAGTTAGCAAAGAGGAAGAAAATGACTTAAAAGAATATCGCCATTAAAGCGAATGAAAATAATATTTTCAAGGAGAAAAGTGTTATATAAAGAGATCAAGCAGGATTAAGATTGCAAAGTATGTTAACATGGCAGTGAAGAGTCAGGTGCCACTTCCGTAAGTTAAGAATCGCAATTGCAGAGCGTTAAAGACTAATGGGGAGGAGATGACATGAAGACATCAAATACAGAAACACATTTTAAAAAGTTTTGTACTGAACAGAAGTTAGGGAGGTACTGCGAGAAAATGGATCTAAGAAGGAATTTTTTAATGATGGTAGATAGCTCAGCATGTGTTCATAGAAATGGGTCACTTAAACAGGATTTGTTGAAGACACAGGAGAAAGATGGTAAGTGATGGAACAAAGTTCCCTCATAGACAAAGGATGTAGAACTCCAGAGCGCAAGGAATCAAACAGTTTTAGCAAGAGGAACAGGTGTGTTTCGTTGTTGTGATTGTTGTTGTTTTCACTCAGGAGGGCAAGAGCGATATGGCTGCAGCAAGATAGCAGGCACCTGGCTGTGCTTTAAGATGATGCCACAGGAAGAAGGGGAGGCAAAGGGAGACAAATTTCACACATATAACACGTTGTGAAATGCCGTTTCATGCCATGTACTAAATTATTCAAAAAGTATATTATGTATTAAGCTAAAATCATAGTATCAAACACCAACGTGGAGTAAGAATAGCAGGAGGAAAACCACAAAGTGGTTAGCTGGTATTGAAAATCAGTTTGGACCCATAGCCAAATGTAATTCAGAGTGACCTTGAGCCAAAAAGACTTAGAAGGCTTCTCTCTCCAGTTTACAGAACATCCAGTTCTCTTTGTAGGAAGCTAATCTAGCACTTTCCTAACAAGATCTGCACCAACCCATCCCCCCTTCAACCAAATACTTTTTTTTTTTTTTTTTTTTTTTTTTTTTTTTTTTTTACTTCATTCCCTATTGCTCCATTTCTCACTCCACTTCAGCTCCTGGCCTTCTTCCTAGACTGTTCCAGGAATGCTCCCACACCCCTCTGGACCTTTCCTCTGTCTAGAATGCTCTTCCCACAGATATGCCCTTGGTTTCCCCTCATCTCCTTTGACTCTCTGCTCCAGTGTTACAGTCTCAGAGGCCTCCCCTCACTTCCGGTTCAATAAATACAGCAGCCTCCCCTTCCCTTCCCCGAAGAACACCATCAGCCTGCCTTCTTTTCCACAGTGCTGAGCACTAAGATACGGACGTTTTACTTATTCATCATGTTCTATGACTTTATCTGTCTCCTTCCACAAGAATGTAAGTAGAAGCATTTGCTCTGTTTAATGAGGTATTCAGATTTGAGTATCTGGTACATAATATTTATTAAGTGAATGAATGACTTTGCACGGTGTGATGATTCATTACAATTAAAAATCATGTTGACTGCCTATATTAGAAATACATGTTACATATTTACAGAAATCTTTCAAAAGATCTATGCCTTTTAGTGTAGAAGGGGAAATGCAATGGAAATGTTCATTCTTACCTCCACTTGTAACTAGTAACCTTATTCAATATTAGAATATGTAACACGAGAAATAAATCAGCATGTCCTCTAGGATGCTCCTTGCACTAAATATTCAATAATTATTATTCTATAGAAGTATAAATTTGATTATTAAAAAATAAAGTTAATTTGATCATTAGGGAATATAGTGATGTTTCTGATAAAGAATGCTCTTTCACTGTAAAACATTCATGAGTGATTTGTTGTTGTTGTTGCTTTGGGAAGGAAACACATATCACACACATAGTCTCAAATTATCAATCATTTTACCCAAGAAGTCAATAAGAATATGATTATTCTTCTGAAGGAAACTCAAGTATTACTCTATCTACACTTACTCTATCTACATTAGTATATTCAAAAACATGGAGGGGCCTGGCCTGGAGAGTATTATGCTAAGCAAAATAACCCAGTCAGAGAAAGACAAGTATCACATGATCCCACTCATATGTGAAATCTGATGAACAAAATAAACTAATGAAAGAAATAGATCTAGAGACATAGAATCATGTAACATACTACCAAATCTCAGCAGGAAGGTGGGGAGTGGTTGAGTGGGTGAGTGTAAAGAGATCAACTAAAGAATTTGTAGGCATAACCTATGGCTATAAACAACAGGGTGATAGAGGCATGGGATGGGGGGCAGAGACAGGCTAGAAGGGGTCAATGGAGGAAAAAAGGGTATATATGTAATACTTTCAACAATAAAGACTAAAACACACACACACACACACACATACACACACACACACACACCCTATAAGATATAAGGAACATTTGAAATGTGCTTTATGATGAAGTCTTTTTTTTTTTTTTCTTTTTTACCACAGCATAGGAGCATCAGCTTCCAAGAAAATAGATTGATATTTCCTCAGAATGTAGTCTGAGTTTTATTCACTACTTACAAGAATAATGGACAAGTTTTGGCACCTTTGAAGGAGTTTTGCATGTGTAATTCATTAGGAAACTGAATGCTAACATTGCTACATTCTGCCAGAGCTTATCTTTTGTAGCATGGAAAAATCAAACCCCTCCTAACATGTGGTGTTTGTCCCTGTAATCATGGGAATAATTATCTGCACTCACAATTGCTTCACATGAGCAGCAGCAGCAGCAATGAGTTGAAATAAGGTTAGAAAATTAGATTCAGATTGTTCCTTGGAGATAACCAATCAGCAGGGCTAACCACCACTGATCAGCTAGGGCATTACCATGAAGATAGTGTGAGTGGAAAATGTCAAGCTACAGACAATTTGCTGATAATCATAAAAGGCGATGGATACAAACATTGCTTATTAGAAACAAACCATGAAAGAAACTACCCATGTGATTCTGTTGGTTTACTCTAATGCTAAATATTTTGGAGAGCATTATATTTAAATAAAACATAAATGTGGGAGAAAGGGGGGGTGGGAATGGAGTACATAGGAACAGTTGGGCACACAAGAAATGATGGGGTTCTTTCGAAGGTCATGCTTATGGTACAAATTTACTATGACCATATAAAAAAAACCACAATCACAATTGACTTTTTTTTTTATATATATATTTTATTGATTTTTACAGAGAGGAAAGGAGAGAGATAGAGAGCTAGAAACGTCACGTCGATGAGAGAGAAACATCGACCAGCTGCCTCTTGCACCCCCCCTACCAGGGATGTGCCTGCAACCAACGTACTTGCCCCTGACAGGAATCGAACCCGGGACCTTTCAGTCCGCAGACCGACGCTCTACCACTGAGCCAAACCAGTTTCGGTATGACTTTAGTCATTATAGCCTATGATAGTACATTATTACCTCTAGTTCCCAAAATACTACTGATTCAATACTGTATAGATTGCACCACTCACATGCCCAACTTAAAATCTCAAATAACCTCAATTTATGAGCTGAGCTACTCATGTCCATGAACAGAGTCATGATGTTCTGGGAGGCACTTTATTGGCCTGAAACGCAATATACTTTCTGGCATTCTCATTTTCTCAGAGGCTGGACCGTAGCAAGAAATTGGAATCACTGTACAACATTGAGTAAAACCTCAAAATACTGGAATTTTAGGAAATCCACTTCTTTCTGCTATTTTACGTGGTCAACTGTGCATCATGTAATTTACATATTTGCTAAAATCCAGTCATAGTTATAAAAGCCATTGAACAGAGGTTTAGACTCACAGCAGGGAGTCATCGAACATTTGGTGATTTGTTCAGTACTAATGTCAATGAAACAGTTCATCGCAAGCAGGCATACTAGGAGCCAGATTAGTATTGGCTTCCCTCTTGAGAAGTCAGGATTACCTCATGTCTCCCTTCAAACAATTTATTTTTCTTGTATGCATGACTGAGTTCAAGAGTTCTTTCCTTGTTTAAATTGGATATATTCTTTCTTCTTCTATTTTTTTTTGTCCAAGTCTTCTAATACAGTATAAAAATCCAATAGAATTCTGTGAGAGTTATGTGGAAAACTTTTATACATAAGCATTTAATTTGGACAGATTCCACATAAAAATGGATATGCACATATAAAAATTAAAAAAAAAAGAAAAAGAGAAAGAAAAAGTCCCAGAGAGGAGACTCCTATCAATAAGTGGCATTCACCTAAACTCATTGATATAACTGAAGGAATGACAGTAAACACACTGAAATAAAAGAAAGAGGATTCCGTGCCACAGACTCTTGGAGGAAACAAAAAGTTCTCTCCCAAAATTGGTTTAAGCCATTTTTTTCATGTTTTAAAATACTTACTATATGTTTTCTCTGAAGCATTTGTTAATGTGCCACAATGCACCCTATAGGTACTTCTTCTGGTATTCAGCAATCAATAAAAAGTGTATATATTGATAAATGTTAATTCAAACAAATTGACAGCCTCTTTCCAAAATAAAAAGAAAGGTGACTGGAAAATTGGATTCTGCCTAAGTACACCCCAGCATCCATGACATTTCAATTCTGTCCCAAGCCTCAGAGGGCAAAGCACACACCTTAGCATGCCCCCTTGGACTCTGCCCGATCTGGGATGGTTTCACATTGAAGCAGAGGTAACACACTTGGAATATCAAATAAAGATAACTGTATAACACAGTGGCATAAAAACTATTTTTACCCTCATTGTCTGAACTTTTGACAACAGGCCACTTACTTCCCAATTCAATTCTGCATACTCAGACCTAAGGTCACCACCCTCTCTTTGGAATGACATTTTGTGTTTTTGTCCTATGACTCATGCATGCTTCTTGCTATTCTTCCAACCCTTCACACACATAAAAATGGAAAAGGCTCACACCTCTAGCCAGTTTGGCTCAGTAGACCGATCGTCGGCCTGCAGACTAACGGGTCCTGGGTTTGATTCCAGTCAAAGGCACATGCCAGGGTTGAGGGTTCTATTTCCAGTTGGGGGTGTGCGTGCAGCAGGCAGCCAATCAATGATTAAAATATATTTTTTTAAAAAGAAAGCTCACAATTTGCCCTAAGACACGCTTTAAAGGTAGCTTTAGATGATTGCCTGCTCTGAAGTCCTTCATAGTATCAAAGACATCTTTAAATCAGGAGAAAAAGATTCAGGATGTCAATAATATTAACTCATACCATCAATTAACCATAACTTGCAATAATCATTCATTTCACCTGGTAGTCATTCTTTCCTACGAGAAATGTGTTTTGGAGTCAATACTAAGGTTGAGGCACGACTAGGGTAACTGCAATGGGTTGTACCACCATCTCGAGGGTTAAAGTCAGGGTCGTGGCCATTTTGCGAGCAGACATTGCATCTCAGTAAAAAAAAAATATTTTTATGTTAACTTAGCACTCTTCATTTAAGTTTTATTATTAGTTATGAATTTTAATTCCAATCCATGAGTAAGCTTATTTTTATTCTACAGTCACAAAAATATGTAAGTAAAATAAACTTCTCCCTACTTTTACACTTAAACATATACTCAATACAATGATTTCTCTTAAAAGATTAGTACTAATTTAAATATATGACCCATTTAAGTTTCTATGTTTTATAGGCAATGAAATTGAGTTTGATTCAAGTTCATCAGATTGTTAGTGAAAGAATCAAGGCAAAGTTTTTTTTCACTCTGCCATAGACGACTTTTAACGATATTACCAGCCTAATTGCTACACAAATTTGAGGCCGCATCAAGTAGCTTTTCAGACATGAGATATGCTGTAACAATATCTGATTTAAAAAAAAAAAAAATACCACTCTGCTCCAATATCGTAAAGAAATGACTGAAACCTGGGTTTTACAGAATTTTGCATGAAGATGAGCAGTAAATATTTTGCAGCCATTTAAACAGGCAGGCCAGGCAGAGAAACTGCAGCCTTGAGGGAAAGCTGACGCCAGAACATTAGCAGTCCACTCTCAAACAGTGGCACTGTTTTTTCATGGAAGCTGGGCAAGGTAACCAAGATGTAAACTGTAACCACATGTTCAGCAGGAATATTGAGGGGACTGTGTTTCTCTGCAGAAGGATTTCTTTATGTGTTTATGACTGCTTTGATGTGCACCATAAATTTCTGCGTAAAGGTCACAGATGGTGATGACACATCACAAACCAAGTTGTTACAATACGTTGACCATAGAGGAAAACTGTGTAAAGAACTGGAGAATAATAAACATTAAGGCCTGTGTATGAATTAAAAAAAAATACACAGCTGAGATTTCCTTTAAAAAAAAAAAAAAAGCCTAAGAAAATCTTTGGTTCCCACAAGGTATAAGTCAAATATTGTACTATTGAGCTGAAGTCACTCTTTTTATAAAAGCATTTCAGTGGCAGGCTTTCACAAGATTACAGCTTTGTGATAATATTTATCTTTAGAATGAGACAAGAAAAACGATCCTCATAATTAAATCTGTCAACCCATTTAACATTTTGCAACTCAGGATTTTCTCTTATCTATTATTTCCGGAGCAGAATATCATCTGATGTCTGAAACATAATTTATTTTTATGTTTTCAGACATTTTGGAAAATAAGTATTTTCTTTTTTTATGTTCCCCTCTTTGATCCCTATGTCAATTGTGTAAAAGATAATCTCTGCCTTTTTAAAAAACCTGTACATGCTCAGCCAGTGTGGCTCACTGGCTGAGAGTTGACCTATGAACCAAGAGATCACTGTTCAATTCCCCATCAGGACATATGCCCCAGTTGTAGTCTCCATCCGTAGTGTGGGGGATGCAGGAGGCAGCCGACCAATGATTCTCGCATCACTGATGTTTCAATCTCTCTCCTTTTCCCTTCCTCTCTGAAATTAGTAAAAATATATTTTAAAATTAAAAAAAACTGTACATTGGTAAATTTATATAAATAGTAAAATTGCTTAAAGTAAAAAATTTAGCAGCTCTTTGATGAGTTTTAAATACATCATCAATTCAAAGTTTGTCAATTCAAAGATTGTTGCAGCCATGTAAATTGTTTATGTTTAAAATCTATAATAGTGTGGAAGAGGGGTGAGGGCTGAGTTGAGGTGGGCAAAGGTGGGGAAATAGGGTTGCCTGTAACATGTGAACAACAAAAATAAAGTTAAAAATGAAATAAAATAAATAAAATCTGTTATCAGTACTATGTCCCAACTTAGGTGCCTGTGAACTCTGGCTTATTCTCCTGTAAAAAACTGCATTTATATATTTGCATGCCTTGCTGCCCCAGTGATTCTGCTTGTCAGTCCTTTCATCTGTTGTCACTGCCTAGAGAGCCATCAGTTTATACAAACCTGCTGCACTAAGCATCTATTACAACAGATCTGCTAGTTTCAGTTGTCCCCCTGGGATGTTAGAGCAGCTGTATTTTTGTAAGACACCAGGGAGTCAGTTTGGAGCAAACTCACTTCATTTATTCAAACTAATTCAAATAGAGGGATAAATAATCACTAGTGAATGCATCTCCTGTTGAAGATGCTACCTAACACCAATCAGCAAATTAAATCATCATAGCTTTACACATATCTATTTTTTTTTTTAACTTTTATGAGTATACTGTATTTACTAGAGGCCCGGTGTACAAAATCCGTTCCCTGGGGAGAGGGGATTGTCCCTCAGCCCAGCCTGCACCCTCTCCAATCTGGAGCCCCTAGGGGGATGTCAATACCACAGGGATCAGGCCTAAACCGGCAGTTGGACATCCTCCTCATAATCTGGGACTGCTGGCTCCCTACCACTCACCTGCCGGCCTGCCTGATTGCCCCTAACCACTTTGGCCTGCCAACCTAATCACCCCTTAACCACTGCCAATTTAGGCCAGATCCCTATGCGACATCCCCCAGGGGGTTCCAGATTGGAGAGGGTGCAGGCTGAGCTGAGGGACACCACTCCAGTGCATGAATTTTGTGCACTGAGCCTCTAGCCCTATATAATAAAAGCCTCATATGCAAATCGACCAAAAAGTGGAGGCACCAGTCACTATGATGTACACTGACCACCAGGGGGAAGATACTCAATACAGGAGCTGCCCCCAGCCTGCAGCCAAGACGGGTGCCAGTGGGAGTCCCCCGATCGGCCCTGATCATCGGCCAGGCCTAGGGACCCTACCCGTGCACCAGGCCTTTGGGTTTTGATAACACAATCACAAATAACTAATTTAGTCAAGTCAAGCAAATGAAATTAGGAGTGGGCAAAAAAAACCTTCAAATTATACCTCTGTCATTTTAAGAAAATTTAGCAGCCATATTCTTCAGTTTTTCATATATGTCATCAATTATTCTCATAATTGGTAAAACTAATTAAAATGTGATGAGGTGGATCAGATTAGATGTGTGTTAAGAAAAACCATTTATTTTCAGAAGTCCAGCATATTGAAGGCACTGACATTGTGGCTGAAAAGTCTGTTTGACAATCTGGGCACTTGTTGAATTTTATCTATCACACTTTCAATACATAAATCTCTATCATTTGTTGCTGTCACTTTTTCTTTTTTTTTTTTAAATATATATTTTATTGATTTTTTACAGAGAGAAAGAGAGAGGGATAGAGAGTTAGAAACATCGATGAGAGAGAGACACCGACCAGCTGCCTCCTGCATACCCCCTACTGGGGATGTGCCCAAAACCAAGGCACATGCCCTTGACCGGAATCGAACCCGAGACCTTTCAGTCTGCAGGCCAACAACGCTCTATCCACTGAGCCAAACCGGTTTTGGCTGTTGCTGTCACTTTTATATAAAATTTTACCATAGCTCAGGCAAGGGCAAGAAAAAAAGAAAGCTTATTTTTATTTTTATCTCTTTAGCAGTTGATACAGAAAATGCTTCCGAAAGGAAGCTGAAGGTCTTTCAAGGGTCCAAAGGTATCTTTCCCTTCACTTGCAGTAGTCTTTCAACATAGACCATAAAGCTCAATAAAAAGCTTAATGACAAGGTTAAAAGCATATGAAGAAAAATGAAAGTAAGCACAGAAAACAAAATCTTAAAAGCGTACTTGGTAAAATAAACTTTGGAAACCACTTCTTAACAAGCAAATCGAAAGACTCAAAAATGGCCAAAGCTGCTTTTCACTTGAGGTTTGGCTGAGTTATTTTATTATATATATACTTTCAGGTTTTTTTTAAATCTGGCTAAAATACACATGCTCCGTGGTGACTGAAATTTGCCCAACTAGCTTGGCACATAATGGGCTATACAGTTCATGGAGTTCCAAAACCACCAAAGGAGAACCAAGAGCTCAGTGTCAGAGAAACATCTCTACCGAGAATGTCTGATTCTGGCAAGGACTGTTTTGTTTATTTTTCTTAAAATACTGTCCTAGAGCATTATGATATTATTAGCATATTTTTGCTTTCTCCAACACTCAGCACAACAGTCAAAGATCCTATGCATCAAATGGATGCATTCTATAGGCACACTGCTGTTATCTTATGACCTTTGTTTGCGGTATTGCATTTTAGAGTGTCTTTGAGAAGCATATGTACAAATAACCTGTGTGTTACCAGAGGCCTCCCCATACTCACAACATGCAATGAGTCTTGCTTTAGGCCCTGCGCCTGACCCAATGAAAAGTTTCCCAGAAATTCCATATTTATCTCCCTTGTGCTTTTCTCTGTTGACCTCGTTTCAAAGCAGTATGCATGCTTCTGTCCCATGGGAGAAGGGCTTTGATGGTCTACCCGTCTGCTGGTGTCCACAGATATTTTGAACACACTTACGGTTTTGTGATGCTTAGCTCATTTACAGATGGCTCATGAGTCTAGCCCTCCCTTTCTCTTAATGTTGTGCCTTAAACTCCAACCAACTGCCTTGCCATGGCACCTTGCCTCATCTTTTATTTATTTTTATTTTTTTTAATATATTTTATTGATTTTTTTACAGAGAGGAAGGGAGAAGGATAGAGAGCTAGAAACATCGATGAGAAAGAATCATCGATCAGCTGCCTCCTGCACACCCCCCACCGGGGATGTGCCCGCAACCAATGTTCATGCCCTTGACTGGAATTGAACCGGGACCCGGGACCCTTCAGGCCAGAGGCCGACGCTCTATCCACTGAGCCAAACCAGTTTTGGCTTGCCTCATCTTTTAAACAACATGTTAGCACCAGGTTAGTTTTTCAAATTCCATTTCATCCTAATCTCTGTGATCAACATTGCTTACATTCATCTGTTAGATATCTTAGTCTCAAACAGAAGAATTTGGGAGATAGATATCTGTATAATTGCTTTATTACAGATACACTCTCTACCTTCTCTCTGGCCTGTATAGTCTTAACTCATATCCTCTCTTCAAGTTAAACTCAGATTTTACACCTCCATTTTAATTTTCTCCATATATCTTCAACCTTTAACAGTATCATTTGTTATATTGTTATTATTCTCTTCATCTCCTTAATGTGGTTATAAATTATTGGAAAACAAGAAACCAATCAGTTACTGATGTTTTTCTCAATACAGGAGATACTGCCTTAAATGTAGTAGGTTGTCAATCAGAATTTTTAAATAAGAAACTGTCTTGAAAGGCTAAGAGGAGAGTCATATTGATATGCATCACTGTATATTTTGTGTTCATTTTCATCCAGTGTTTATAAAGACACTACACTGAGGTTGCATGAATAATTCAGGGAACCACATTAAAGACATTTCTTTTAAAAATATATATATATATTTTATCGATTTTTTACAGAGAGGAAGAGAGAGGGATAGAGAGTTAGAAACATCGATGAGAGAGAATCATCGATCAGCTGCCTCTTGCACACCCCCACTGGGGATGTGCCCGCAACCAAGGTACATGCCCTTGACTGGAATTGAACCCGGGACCCTTCAGTCCACAGGCCGACGCTCCATCCACTGAGCCAAACCGGTTTCGGCCACATTAAAGACATTTCTAAAACTTACCAATTCCTGTGGGGGAGAAAGACCACCCATCCAAAAATGAAACTGTCTTTCAGCCATTAACTTAAATTATTCCCTGAAGCCAATGTGAAACCTATATTTCAAAAATGTAAATAAAATCTTATAGGGATTTCAATGTATCATAACTGAAAATAACTGAGGACATTTATCTACTTTGAATGCTATTGCTATCATTTGGTTGAGTTTTAACCTTTGTCATACATAATTGCTGAGAAAACTAACAGTACTTCCCAAAGATAGCCCATGTTTGACATTGTTATGAAATAAAAATATAGTTTGTAGTATGACAAGATAATTCTCTTGAGAGACAATACAAACACTTCAGACTAGTTATTAAATATTCCCTATTACAACTCTAATTATGGCATTTTCATATTTGCTTATTTAAATGTGGTAGCCTCTATTAATAAAGAATATATCAAAACACAGTGAATCAACTTGCAGTGTACAATTTAAAGATACACTCTTTGTGCTCCCTAGTAAAATAGAATACAAATTGTTCTTCATTGTTGTAAAGTTATTTTACATTGTCATTTAAGTTGAATGCTTATTAGAATTTAACCATCCATAACTTTTCCCCACAATAATCACGGGAATTTTTTGAAAATGTAGAAGTCATGTTTTTAGCAACAGATTTTTTTTTCTTTAAAACAAAATTCATATATTTTCTTAAAGAGCATGCTTCCAACATAGAGGGATTTTGTTCCTCTCTGTACCACTTACTGGGTTTTTTAAAGCTGATAACTATAAATGCTTTATTTTATCCTCTTTATAGATGCCAAATGCAGTGGTGTTTTTTAAAATCTACTATTGTTTTGGATCAGTGTGGCTCAGTGGTTGAGTGTCAAGCTATGAACCAGGAGGTCATGATTTAGTCCCCAATATGGGGCTTGCAGGAGGCAGCCGTTCAATGGTTCTCTCTCATCATTGATGTTTCTATCTCTCTCTCCCACTTCCTTCCTCTCTGAAATCAATAAAATATATTTAAAAAAATTTTTTTTAATTTTACTAATTGTTGTTGGTTAGTCCCAAATTCTCCCAATTTACAGGCCTCAGTTTACTTTTTATGCTCATGTCTTTAAAGGGCTAACTGCATTCACTTTTATCCTATCTCTTACTTCCTTCACACTGCATCTCCAATTTCTCCATACATTCATTGATTGGGTAGCTAGGGGAGAAAGATGATTATATGCAGATGCTGTAGACAAGTGATAAGTATATTCAAGCTCCAGTCATTCTACCCAAGCCACTAAATGTCTTTGGGCAGCAGTTACATTATAAAAGGGCAAGATTAAATGATGCCAAATTTTTCTTTCAGCATTAAAATTCTGATTCTAAATATAGAAAAGTGATCCATAGTCTTTTTGGCCACCAGGATACCCCTTAGCATTTTATTATAATTAGATTGTTTGAAATAAGACTGCAATATAAAACATGTCTCAATCACTAACCCATCCAACCCAATCATTATAACCTGATGCCCTTCTTATTGATTTACCTCAACACACACACACACACACACACACACTCCTTAAATATACATTCTCTTTGAAAGTGCCATTTATTTTAGTTAAAACTTTTCCAAAACTAGTCTTTATAATGGTGCTTAATTGCTATGTGGCTTACAGTAACAAACCAAGGAGTCTGTGTGTGGTGAGCATGCGGTCATGAACAAGAGGAAATCTGAATTTAAAGGGCTGAAAGCACTGGAAAATGGAAGCCAACCAACTGTTTTTCCAGCTGTTTCACTGGTTTAAAAAAATCTAATAAAACAGACAGTATTTCTTTATAGCCTCGTTAGTTTCCCTGATGGCAAACTGACAATGCTGGGCAGTGTTCCTGCACCCAATGGTCAGATACAGCAGTCTTTTCATTTTTAAAACATATTTCTTAATCATGCTTAACAAAGTGGCAAACGGGCATAAAGGGGTTAAAGTAAAAATCTGTAGAAATTCTAATTCCTAACATATACATCAAGCTAGACATTAGCATAGATTGATTAAAAATCATAGATATTATTAAGTTTAAACATAAAAGGGCCTCAGTCATATAGGCAATCACCTAATTATATAGGTAGAAACAATACTGGACTTTAAAACCACACAGAGGAGGATGTCTCAAAGAGTATCTTATTAAACATCCAAACAGCTGTCTCATTTCTCTAAAATATCTTTGCGATCCAGAAAAATGAAGGTAATGATTCAATTTAGGGCTGTCTAACCTACAGAAATTATGTCAGTTGTTCTCATTTTAAAGGTTTTCTTCTACAACCCACCCTTAATAGTGACTGATCTTTTGGCATATTGTTTTAGAATATGAATGAAGCTTGCAGACAGTAAATTAATGTTTTTTCATATCTTCTTAATTGATAAGAAATAAAAAGAGAATACAGAGAGTACAGTTATATGACTCAAAGATTTGTTTTTAGTTTAATTTTTGTAGGTTATAGTCAGTATTCCCACAGTATTTTTAGCATAATCACAACATTATTCACATTACAGTATGTTTAAATTGCTTTCACCTTAGACTTGCTTAAATAGTAGCTCATTGTATTTTAAAAAGTTCTGCATATATAAACATTGGTTTCATTTTCTAAAATTCATAATAATGCAATGGTGGGAAACTACAAAATGCTTCAAACCTGAATAAAATCAGAATCCTAAAGTGACTATTTTATGGTACCCAGTGGTGTCATCGTTTGCATCAAGTCAAGGTCACTGTAAAAACTAGAGTTGGCTTTCCTTTAGTCACGGACCTATGACAGTTCCTCCTCATCTCACTGTCCTCAGACACTGTTATTTAAGTAGGCTTTGGTCATATACCTACCTTCAAGAACAGATGGATCTCAGGTTACCTTTTATAAAGAGTCTATATTTTTAAAAAGAAAGACGGTATAGAAAGGGAAACAAAAAAGTTCATCTTAGTAGCCACCTGGTCCAGCCTCATAGTGTGCTAGAACCTCAGTTAGACTACCTTCATCGAACTAATAGTTGGAGAGGATCTCTTATGCCCCTCCATCAACCCTAGTGGTTGTTCTTCAGAAGTGGCTGTCCCAAGGCTGTCTGTGGGGCCCTTGTGGAGTCTTGACATGCTGTGACCCTCTAGCTTACATTTCAGTTTCTCTTCCTTCTGTGCCAACCTTTTAGATCCTGTTTCTTCTTGAACCAAGCTCCCAATAAAGAAAACCTGATGAGAATGGGCAGCAGGGGGGCAGGGCTTGAGGAGCACACCCATAGAGGGGGACAAGGGGGCGGGGAGGAGGGGGGAATGAGACAGGCTCAGAGGTGCACAGACCCCTCGGGCAGTGTGGTGCCCTGGAACTGTCCAGCAGCTCACAAGGCCAGGCTAATCCACATTCTAAAAGGGAGTCATTGTATTCACTTCTCACTCTAATCTCCCTTTTGGCAATTACTAAAAAAATAGAACTAGAGTCAGACACAATTATTCATTTTTGTGTCCTGGATTGTGGGGTCAGTAATATGGGGTGGTGGAACAGTGAATAGAAATATTAAATGTAGGGATTCCCATTAAAATGTAAAAAACAACAAAACAGCCATTAAAAAGTCAACATTCTTTTCTTTTGTTCCTTATGAGAGAGCATATTACTCCAGGGACAGATAATGCCTTCTTTTTGAAGGGGCTACTGATGGGGGAAACTATAGCAAATGTTTAGGAGTAAAAAAAGCTACTTAGGTTAGCTATAAACCACAGTCTGCAGACTTGCCTACATGCCCAGATCAATGCAGGCCTCCCTTCCAAAACAGCAGAGAAGAAATCTGAAGAATAAGTAAAAATGAGAGGAAAATGACAGGGCACACAGATAATAAAGAATACTCAAAGGCGGCCCAGCTGGTGTTGCTCCGTGGTTGACCTATGACCCAGGAGGTCATGGTTTGACTCCCAGTCAGGGCACATGTCCAGGTTACAGGCTCGATTCTCAGTGTGGTGTGTGCAGGGGGCAGCCAATCAATTATTCTCTATCATCACTGATGTTTCTGTTTCTCTCTCCCTCCTTCTTCCTCTCTTTGAAATCAACAAAAAATATACACAAAAATAAAAAAATAGATCTGATGATTAGACTGATTAGTGGCTTGATAAATTCTATCCCAAAAGTTGTCAACAGTGTAAATTATTTTATAGGTGATTTGTGCTTTTATGCAAACCTCAACATATGTACATGTACTTTCATATTTATGAAAAAATGGGCTATCGACGAAAGCAAATGTTTTGTTCAATTTGGGCATGATGAACATGATCTATCTCTCTCTATATATATATACGTGTGTGTGTGTATATATATATATATATATATATATATATAGAGAGAGAGAGAGAGAGAGAGAGAGAGAGAGAGAGAGAGAGAGAGAGAGAGAGAGGGAGAGGGAGAGGGAGAGAGAGAGAGAGATCATGCTGTGTATACAAACCTTATTTTATGATTTTTACTTCTTCTTTTCTAAGTATATTTTCCTTAAAAGAGAGAGATCTATATTTCTTTTTTATGCCTCAATATCAGTAAGGAGACAGCATTCTTATAAGACCCATTGCTTTACCTAGAATTTCTTTTTATTTGTCATTGTTACCCCCTCTAGACCAAGAGTAGAAACTTCCATGTTGGTGAGATTCAGAAAGGTAACACAGGAAACCCGGATAGAATGGAACAGCCCTGCATAGCCCCCATATATCCTTCCTAAACCTCTGACTTTTCAAGAAAATGAGAAACATGTATCATCAACTGAAATATATTGCCACTTAAATGTTACAGGCAATTAGTTTTTACACATTATGGAAGCTGAGCACATCTTTTTCTACACGTGACCCACGAGTTTCCCCACGTCTAGAATAAAGTCTCTAAACAATACATTTATCAAGGGCACGGAATATATCCTTTTAACTCGCTCACTTTATACACAACTATAATAGTAATGCCTAACATCTAGTATATTGTTAATGGGTGTCATGCCTTGCTAAGTGTTTTACACATGTCACCTTATTTTATATTCACAATAATATTATCAGATAGGAACTGATTTAACCTTATCTTATAGCCTAGTAAATAAAATTTAGAAAGTAAAGGAAATGTCCATGAGTTACAAGGCTCCTAGGTGATAAAACAAGATCTGAATCCCAGGCAGTCTGCTCCTGGACCTGACCTAGGCTGATGCACTTGCCTTAGAGACAAAATTAATTATTTCTATTTTGGTTTAAATCAGGGGAATAGTTAGGAGAGCCTACTCACTACTGTCCTGGAAACTGTCCATTAAGTTTAATTAAACAAATGAATTTCTAAAATATAGTTTTTGCAAGACTAGTTCATTGCACTGTTCTATAAATGCTCCATCATCCTTTTCCTCCTTACTCCTGAGACAACACAGCAACAAGAAGGAAGCACGGCAAATTTATAATTTGTGCTTTTCTGTGTGTTCCCTAGAATAGATGTTGGATGTGTTGCCTGATTGGCTCAACAATATCTTGGGAAATATTGCGCTACAACACCTCATTTGTACATTGCACTAAATAGTTTGGCATGAGGGAAATGAATCAGTGTTGCCAGCTAAAAAGAGCGGTACAAGAAATTACCACACTTCACTTTGGTGGATAAACTCCAAAAATGAATTAAGAACCTGACTATTATAAAAAGGTCAAGTTTTTTTCCTAATTGTCAAGATAGAATTCAATGGTGATTTGGGTTTTAACAATATTCTAAAATAAATATTAAGTAAAACAATCCATGAGAAATAAAAACTACCTTTGACTCGTGACTCTACCATTTACTAATGTGGCCATTTTAGTATTTTACAAAAGTAATTTCATTCTACACAGCCCTTTCTTACACCATTCAGGGAAGTACAGTTGTGAAATTTGCATTCTGACGCCCATGCCAAATGCATGTCTTCTAAGCCAGATATATTGGTATCTTACTCCCGAAAATATGTGAAACATTTAATCCTCCCTTGTCAGTCCCTCATTTACTTCACTTTGTCTATATACTTTGCAAGACTTGGAGGCAAGTCCTAAATAATAGCAGCACACTAAACCTAATCATTTCTTTCAAAGGCAATACATAACTCTATTAAAGATCGATCAATAAAATTACAGATGGAAGCTTGGAAACAATGATATTTTAGCTTCATGTGACTGGAATTCTAAAAACACGCAATGCCCTATAATATAATTTGCTGTTTCACTTAATAAGATAGCTGTCTGATTATCTTCTTCTACCAAAACTGCATCCAATGAGCAAAATATGTTTTTCTGAATTTTCCCATATTAGGCATACTCCACATTATAAGGACTAAACTTTTATTATTCCTCTAATTTTAAAAAAATCATATTGGCACACTGAAACATAAACCATTAAGTAATGGCTAAGTAAAGTTGTTAATTCATGCTATTATATTATTCACAAAATATGACTATCCTTTATAGCCGATACTGACATTTTCAAAGGCCCAAAATACTCAATTTGCATTCTGTTTATTATTCATCTGCCCATAATATTACTTAGTTTATTTCCACCACATAACCTCGCTATAAGTGTTCTTCAGAAATTCTTCTATCTTAAGTATGCAGCTATGTCTCATAAGCGAATGAAAGCCATTAGGCTCGTGCCTTTCCTGTCTGCATGACAGTAATAGGATTATAAGAAGGACAGGGACCTAAACCAAAATCATTTGCTAACAAGAAGGTTAAAGGCATATTAAGAAAGGAGTCTCTGAATTACTGGCTCTTTATAATCCTGGAACATAGAGCTAAATGGGAATTGATTCACTATTTTTGTGCTTTCTCTCTTATCCCTGCTCCCCTTCAATATGCAGATCTAATTAATTCACTCTTTTATTTTAAAGTATTTAGTATCTACTGTGTATCATTAACCAGGCTGGAAAAAAACAAAACTATGTTATACCAAAAAAAGTACCAGAACCAGTTCCCATTGCCATAGGTGACCTATTTTTTTTCTGAGTGAGAAGCAATTTTCCCTATCTTATATCTACTTTATATGTATAATCCCTACTTTATATATATAATCTTTTCACCTTCTCAAGAGTCTGTTATCCACAATGTTTTTATCCAAATAAAAACATTATTTTAAATTGGTTTAGAATATTGGCTTTAAACCCACTGTGGACATTAATCATTCTGCTGGCAGGAATTACAAAGTACACACCAATGAAATCGTCTATGAGCGAACATCCATCGCACAACTTTATTTAATCCTATTAGCACCCGGCTTTATGCTAGGCCTGATGACCTAATCTAAATCACGACCTAGGTTAGGTGGTCAAGCATCTCACTCAGATATCATACATTTCAAAATATAAAGGAAATTGAAAATAGAACATGCTTTTCTAGGCCATGGCTTTGAAATGGATTTTATCATTTCACACAGAAGCGAAGGGTATCTGTTCACTCTTATAGGGTTGTCAACCTTCAAGCTGTATTTGCCTGCACGAAGGATGATTTCTCTGGTATTGACAATCTCGATTGTTGAGAAGAGCTAAATTTTAATGTTTAGCAAAGACTTTATTCTGGAAAATGTTAGAGCAAAAGATTGAATAGAGTTCTCTTTCATTGATAAAAGAAGTTACTTGGAGATTCTTGTTTTCTAAGAGTTGCAAACTGCCAATGGGAATGGAAGCCCTAACCCTAACCCTAACCTCTGGCACAGAATTTCTTTGGGGACAACAAAGATGTTTCTGAAGACCTAATTATGTTGAACCTCTGATATTTAATACAGGCTCCTTCATGATTTTGCTCTACCTTTCCAAAATGGCTATGATTTTTTTTTTTTTTTTTTTTTGTGTGTGTGTGTGTGTGTGTGTGGGAGAGAGAGAGAGAGAGAGAGAGAGAGAGAGAGAGAGAGAGAGAGAGAGAGAGAGAGAGAACGAACAGAGATATGGAGGAAATGGAGAGTACTCTAAAAACAAGCCCTGATCCCCACTACTACAACAAGCAGAACGGGCATTTTTAATGGGCATTTGGAGACAATCTGGCAAACTGGAGTCAAGCTGTTTGTCAACTGCTCAGTCAGACAGCCATGAGGATTCTTCATAATTAAGAGGCACTGCTGGGAATTTGGAGCTAAGTAAGAAAACAAAGCCAAACTCAGCAAAAGTGCTTTGCCTCAGAGCCTGGAGAACCTCGGTTTCAGGCAATAATCTCTTCTTCAGCATTCCAATTGAATTCCCTCTCTCAATTCAGTTTATAACCAGGATTAAAAAAACAATAATAATAATTCCTGCCAGCAGAATGATTAATGTCCACAGTGGGTTTAAAGCCAATATTCTAAACCAATTTAAAATAATGTTTTTATTTCAAAGCTGGCCTCTTCTATGGATTGATTGTGCCTCTTTTACGGCACACATGCTGTTGTGCCTGGTGTAACAGTTATTTATATGGTCAGCTTATCCTGCTGACTGGAACAAGTGCTCACCAACAAAAAGACTCATCATACTTCTCTGTGTACTTATTGATGGAGCAGACAACACTTTACCCGGTGGGCACTCTGAAACATTCGTGAATTCAATGCAATTCTGGTGATTTTTTTTTTCCAGTTGAGTAATGTATTAAATGAATCTCTCTGAAGTAGGATGGATGAGTGGAAAGCAAAGGAATACAGATTGAATGGACAACATTCTTTATAAAAGCCAAAAAAGCTTTGTCTCGTATTGACCCATAAGTTGCCAACAATCAATTCTAACCAGATTTCCCAGTTTCCACTCTAAGGTGAATATAACCTGTTATATTATATAAACTGTTAGAGTTTAATTCAGATGCTACACACCTTGGAAAAGATCTATGCTAGTAATGTACCTCAGAAAGTTTATCTTTAGTTATTAAAAATCTAAGATATTTTTACCCAGAAGTGATTTTAGAAAAGGTTTTGAAATCCTACCTTATCAATATTTGTGGTAAGATTTGGAAACCAAAGGATATTTGATTTAAAGGTAATTTCACCTGAGAGCAATGGCTCTGAATTTCATTTCCAAAGCACAGATAGAGGATGCATCTTAACTCCAGACCACCTTTAAATCAATTCCTGCTACACATTCCATCAGCACTGAGCTCTGAAGCTCTCACCATTTCATGAATAATTCCAGGCTAAGCTTGATGATCTTTTTTCCTCACTTCAATGAAAAAAGAAGAAACAAAGAGAGGATGTAAGCAAAACAAGTACAAGTTGATAAACTGCTAGATAAATATATTTTCCATGTGAAATTTCTAATGTAATATCTGAAATATATACATAAAACTATATGTATAGAAAACTATCAAACACATATCGGAAAATTAGAAAGATATAAGATAAACTAATGCAGATCATTTTAAGATTCCATAAAGGCAAACTGTTGAAAAGAAACACATTATGGAAGAGTCACAGCTCTTACAGGTATAATGAGGAAGGACAAAAGCAACCACTTCCTTTCACCTGAAGTCAGAATATGTCATTATTCTGCAGCAAAGTGAAATGTGCTTTTTCTTCAACAAAATATAGCCCATTGAGTGTACCAGAAAATTGCTTGTTCCACTGCAGTTGATATAATTGATCGGATCACCAAAATTTAGCATACTAGCATCAAGATATCTTTACTCGACCTACTTTAGATATCAAAATTAAAAAATACAACTGCATAGAACATATGCATTATCAGAAACCCCTGAAAAAAAGTATGCATGATTGTATTTTCACACAAAGGTTTTAAAGCTCCACTCATTATCAGCAGGTTCTGAGGACTAATGGAAAATGGAATTGATGCAATTATGTTGAACAGTGGCGGGAAGCATGGCTTTTAAGAGATTCAGCTTAAAGAAAAAAAAAAAATCCCAGTTGCATTTGCATTTAAGCAGTCAAGATGCTCAAGGAAAGACCTGCTCTTTGTGCCAGCCAAACCCCTGCCTGGCTTGGAAAGTAACTTCCTGAAGCCATGCCAAGCCCTTTGCTTGAAAAGAACATCTTAATCGGTTTCTTCTAATAAAATGCAAAATGCTCTTTAGGTGATGATAATACACCCATTGTCTCAGTCCAGCTAATGTTCTGGTCTCTTGGAATGTTCTGAGTATTACTATTCAGGGAAAAGGAAAAAACAAAATCCGAGTCTGAATTTAAGGAGCGATAATCCAGCTGAATAGACTCACAAAGGTTGGAAGTTTTAATGCGAGAAAGACTGCTTCTATTTAAACCCAGGTTTGTACATAATAAAGACCCCAATCACTTCCCATTTTCTGCTTGGTTGTTAAATAACAGAACTAGGTGTGATCACAGAACTAGGTTAATAATGTTTAAAGAATGCGTAAAGCTCTTCTTGGCAACCCCGGCAAAATAAATTATTCAATAGGTCCTTTCAAATCAAGGCATAATTTAAGTCATGAGGTTTTGTTTTTGCTTGAATTATGACTGTTAGTGTATATTTAAGAGGTTGGAAAGCTTATAAAAGGAGCACTAAAATAATCACCACATCTTATTATCATAACTACTACTTGCCTGCCCATCATCTGAAGTATCTTCATTAAAAGTTGCCAATCTAGTCCACAAACATATAGACCGAACTTTAATTCCAAAATAAAACTCAACAAACTCATTTATTTTATGTAGGCTGATTTTATAATCACTTTGTAATCTCCACTTACTCATTAAACAATAGGTCCTTGGGCTAACAATGACAGCTCTGCTGGAATGGTGTTTTTACATATAATCGTCTCTATCATTTAAAAGAAGTCATGGACCCATGTACCCCTTTTACCTGATCCAACTAAGCAAGGTCAGGAATACGAGGGTGTTTGCTCCCCTTACTCTGTTTCTAATTTTGCTAGAGCTGTTTTAAAATCTTCAGACCCATGGTGTTAGCCAATTTCAGTCATGAATAAAGTGCCAACCTGGTGTACGTCACTCACGGTTTGTACAGTTGTGTCTATTTGCGAAAGAGGAAAGGACTTTCCTAATCTAAATTTTGTGAAATGAAGATTTCAGAAAACAGAAGGATATAATGAAAGATTGTGTTTCATGTGCTATAATTGGGACTTTCAATTGCTGCTAACTATAGTAACAGTGGCATCTTGGGTTTCAAGACTTCACTGACTTTAAAGAAGTAAGCGTAGTGAAATAAATTTGGTATTTATTTACAATTCCTTTACTTATTATTCGCCTGTTATCTGTACTAAAAATGGATTACCTCCTTCTGACGGGTAGTTTTCATCAAGTCATTTTGTTCTATTACTAGCCATCAGCAATGGGAGGAAGGCAAGGCTCAAATACATAAATCATCCGAGTTTCCTGTGCTGCTTCGAGCTGTGACTGTACACCTGAGTGTTACAGTAACCTTTTAAATATTACTGTAACTAAAGTGTTTGAGAAGCTAATTATTATATAATTATAAATTGGTGGTATTTAAAACTTTAACAAAGCATAAATAATACCAAAAACACAATAGTTTTTTTTGCTGACTTCTCAGTTTCTGTTATATGCATTTATAAGACAGTGCACACCTAGGAAAGAATGAATTTGTATTGAAATATAATGGGTCTTACTCACAGAGTATGTGTATATATGTGCGTGTGTGTGTGTATAGATATAGGGCATTTATTTTTATCAGCTATATATCCCCTTTCCCTAATTCTGTCTTTAGCAAGTGAAATTCTATACTGAGGAAATATGTTTTTCATGAAAGAATTTAGCAACTGCTTCTTTAGTGCCCTTGCTAGTACAGAGACTTAAGAATTTATTTTTGTGAAATAAGTCGCCCCATCCTCTTCTTAATGAAATAGCAATTATCTTCTGTAAAACTATACTGTTTTGACTCCTTTGGTCTATCAATTCCAAGACTAGAGATTTGACAATAGCCATCACATTATATATAAGATTAAATACGAGCAATCTTATAATCAACGTCTAGTACCTGCTCATTTTTTATAAGAAAAAGTTTTACTAAGGTGATAATTTAGGAATTAATTAGCTAGAATATCTCTTGGTGACAATACCTTTATTGTCAATGCTCTTAAATACTGGTAAGTTGTAAAGTTGAGAAAGGCAAGAATATTAGACACTTTGACTGACATTACTTCAAATTAGAACATAAGATTATTTTAATGGTGTTTTCCTTCTAAGGCAATACATTAATGAGCAGAGTAGAATACTTAATTCTAGGAATTGACAAAGAGGAAAATGGGATCCTGATATACATTCCACATCAAATGAAAAGCTTAATTATAAGAGCAATAACTTGGGAAAATATGTTCACTAATTTACATGAATTAGCAACAAGTAAAAATATAAATTTCTGCTATTTATGAATTACCTCAATCTTTCCAAAGAGAATTTAGAGGCATTTCTAATGTGGTATTACATATATTTAAAGTTTGATATATAAAAATCCATAAATGATTGCTAAAAAAATAAAAAGTTAATTAAAAAGTTAAGGTATGTTTAAGCTATGCTGTTGTGCATACTTTGGAAAGAAAACTTGTTAATATTCATATTAGTGGCCTAACATTTCTGCAGATATTGTAAAATGCATTTTCAGGAGATATCTGACTCCCTACAAACATAGTCCATAATTCATTTTCCTCTTCTTATTCCATCTCCCTCTCTCAGTCTGGTCTCTGCCACCATCGAGCTGCGTGGCCTTAGCCAAGACACTTAGCACCCCTGGGCCCCCATGCCTACCTACTTCATAGGCGTTCTGAAATACATGAGTGATCGGTGGAATTTCTCAAAAACATAAAAAGCCCTCCATAGAAGTAACATCAATATTAAGTGCTCAAGGCACTTAATTTCCACGGAATGAAGGAGGTTTGAAAGGAAATCACACATCTTGGAAGTGCAGGCTCTCCTTGCCTGCTTTTACAGCTCAGCACATTGTTTCAGGGCTAGCGCTGCCCTAAAATAGCACAGGGCTTAGCACTTCGCTCTGCCTTTTATGCGTTCTGCTTGCCAAGTCATACTCAGTGTTAGAAAACGTCTAACCTTTCTGTTCCTTGCTTTTCAATTTGTTTTCGTTAACAACGGAGGTCTTCAGTAACACATAACAGAAAATCAGACAGACGGCGGAGAAGGGCTGGAATTTGCCCAAGGCGTGCTGCTCTTTTTCTCAATACTTTTATTATTTGACAGCCATGTAACTAAAACAAAAATGATAGTTATTTTTTTTTAATACTCATTACATAAAAGGTGTGTAGGAAAAGGAAAAAGTGAGTATGTCTCAGTGTATATTTATTTGATGTAATGGTGTCCATAAAAAAAAAAAAAAGAAGAAAGAAAGAATACTTGAATCACTTTTTTAAAGACGAAGTGTAGGCTATATTGAACTTATAGAAACACACCCCGACAAATTTGCATAGAGGTGAGGAGAGAGAAAAAATACATTTTTCTATAGTTTTTATCCTTGGTTTGAGCTCAGACCTGTTCCCATAGCCAAAAGGGAGACCTCACCTACAGCAACTAACTAACCATAGTCCAGAGAACCAAGATGGTGGCATAGGCAAAAGCCTGTATTCGCCACTTCCCACCACCACATCAAAATTACAACTAAAATACAGAACAACCATCATCCAGAACCATGGAAAGCTGGCTGAATGGAAGCCTTACAAGTAGAGAAGTAGAGAAGAAAGCCCACCGAGACTGGTACGAGGTGAGGAGGCGCGGAGGTACGGCACCCAGGTGGGCTGCTTTTTAACTGGGAGGGAGATCTTCTCTGCAGAGGCTGCCTGGAGGAGCAAGGGGTCCCAGCCCCAGACCAGACCCCCAGCCCTCAGTCCCAGAGCTGGGGAAAGAAGTTCCTATGGGCAGTAAGAACTATGGGCTATAAAAACCAGTGCAGATTGGGGCTCAGTGACACAGAGGCTACTGGAGACCCAGCTGCTCCTCTTAAAAGGCTGGCACCATGAACTGAACTTACAAGTTCCTGCTTTCTCTGAGCTCTAGCACCAGGGCGAGGGTCTGGGGAACACAGACACATACCAGGAGGAACTGGATTGTCTGGTATTGAGGCAGGATCTTGGGGCTGGTTTTCTCCCAGGCAGAGGTGCTTGCAGGGATCACTGTTCCTGTGCTGGAACTTTCCTGGTTGCAGAGCTGAATGGCAGCCATTTCCGTTTGCTCCACCCTGGTGATTCTCTAAGACCTGCCCCATCCAATTTATAACCACACCCCAGCTGTGTGCAGAGGCTTTTGCATATGAATGACCTGTACTTGCTCAGGCTAAAATCTCTCAAACAAACTGCAGTTGGGTCAGGGAGCCCCAAACCTATCAATACAAAGCCCAAGACCCAGCACCAGCACCAGCCTGCCTCGCTTCACAGCTGGGCCTCATCTAGGCACTTCCAAACCTGATAGAAAGACGAGGAATCTGCAGATCTCTGTAGCTCCTGCTGGGTGACCCCATGCAGTGGCTGACTTTGCACCTCCCTGAGTCAATGTACTCAGACCCAAGAGCCAGTGTACTCAGTGGTCAGTGTCAGACCATACCAGATTACAACTCTACATGTCCAAAAGTGACACTCTCACGGGGCAGACTCAGTGAGCACCAAAGCGCCACTGAAACAAGTTCTCCACAGGGTGTCTCCTGCATAGCAGCTCTCCCACTGTAGTTGCAGCTGGTTCTCACAGCCAATTGTTTGACCATAAATGTTCACCCTTATCTATGGATATCATGGAATATGACACATATTGCTCATGAAATTGCCTTGATTAGATGACTGGATGACTGAATAAGTACAGTACACATACTCTTCTGATTTCAGATTGCTGAAGCTTCCCTTTTCTGTTCTCAATTGCAGGAACCTCATACCTTTAAAAATGGCTTAACATCACAACATCATCTTTTGGCAACACAATTAAGCTTATTAGAATATGAGAAAATTCACTGAGGACAAGAATTACCTTTTTATGACATGGTTTCTCACTTTTTTTCTAAAAATCTTAAAAAGAGAGAGTTCCACAGTGTATCATTATAACACATTCTACCCTAATATTTCCCATGAGCCTTTTTTTGCACTACTTAAAACTTCCCTCCTTCAATTTAAGGCTATGAAAGAGATTTTGTTTTAATTTTGAGTACTAGAGTCCTACATAAATACATATTACTAGAGGCCCAGTGCATGAAAATTCATGCACTGGAGGGGATCTCTCAGCCTGGCCTGCCCGCTTTCAGTCTAGGAGCCCTCAGGGGCAGGAGGCAACCTGGCAATCAGGGGAAGGCGATGCCTCATCACACCTCTGCTGTTGCCACAGCCAGCAGAGCAAGCCTTGGTTGGCCCTGGTTACCTGATCCTCAGGCAGCCCTGGGCAGCCGGGCACCTGGGCAGCCGACAGCCAAGGCTTGCCTGGGCCTCAGGCCAGCCCTAGGTGACTGGGGAGCTAAGGGAACTAAGGGACTCCAGAGGGCATAGCAGTCAATTAGCATATTTTCTCCTTATTGGCTGTGGGCACTGCCACCTTTGTGATGGCATGAGGATCAATTAGCATATCCCCTCTTTGTTAGCTAGGATAGGGGAAAATGGACATATGAAATTCTCTTGGCAATTTTTTCCCATCTTCAATTCCCATTATATTTTATAACAGTTTTAATTTGCTCTTTACATCACAAATTTAGTGCTACTCTACTTCAGACTCTTTATGGTTGAGCACTGCCCAATGCACCCTTGAATTCATCTATTCCTTCCTGATTTCAAAGACACTGTCACTGAGGAAAAATGCAGAGCCTATTATTACACAGTACTTCTTATTGAGTTTGGGTTTTTCAAAACATGCAGGTGCTATTTAAGATGTTTAATTGACATTTAACTGAGATCATCAGAAAGGGATTTAAAAGAAACTACAGTAACACAAGTTTTCCCAAGAACTAAATATTTCAGAAGATTCAATACAACCAGAGTGAGCTTTCTCCAAGATGAATGGAGAAATCAAGAACAATTGACTTTATTTTCATCTCTTGGGCAACCATAAGACAAACTGTTCTCAACAAATGTGCCTTGAAAGGTTAATGCTACCAGAGTTCATAAAGAGGCAATTTATTATTTTGAGTTTATTGTCCAATGACAATTCATCAGCTTTTGGGTTTAGCTCACCAGTTCACAGGGGTCCTTTTATTTATCGTTAAATTAACTAAGCTTCTTGTCAAACGAGGCAGCTATAGACGATAAAAGATGCTTTGTAAAATTCCATCCTCTTTCATTTATATGTCAATGACTTGGAGACATTTATAACCTTATTAATAAAAATTCAGCACCAAAAGAAGGCAAAAAAAGAAAATCACTAAGTAAATAACTGAAAGAACTTACAAGGCTCTACACTTATATACTTGTTGCCCAATACAACGCACAATGACATTTTTATGTTTTTAAAGCACTGTCATGAACATGCAAATGTAAAAACTCAAACTGGAGCTGGAAAATTGGCCAAAATAAGCTAAGAAAAATGTATCCAAATAGGAGCACCTTTATGAAGTTTTCACTCTTTGAGTTTTAGGCAATGATTCACAGGCTTCAAAGGACAAGGGACAGTTCAGTAGTAGGACGTCTTTACTATTCTATCGAACACAAGCAAAGAATTAATAGTGACAAATGACTGACTTTCTGTCATCTATTTAACTAGCAATGAATTTATTTTTGAGTTCCCAAAACTTTATACCACATTTTCCGGCTAAATGCTTTAAGATATTTCTAGGGGCACCTTAATAACTCATCAGAATTTTTATTTGTGTTTTTTTTAATACATTTTTTATTGATTTCAAGAAGAAAGGAGCGGGAGAGAGAGATGAAAACAACAATGATGAGAGAGAATAATTGATCGTCTGCCATCCTGCATGCCCCACACTGGGGATTGAGCCCACAACCCAGGCATGTTTCCTGACTGGGAGTAAAACCGTGACCTTCAGGATCATAGGTCAATGCTCAACCCCCGAGCCATGCCAGTCAAATAATAACTCATAAGACTTTTGAAACAAAATAAAAACTTCAGTGGACCCAGACTTCCCTTTCTGTAAAATAATATTCATTTAGGCTTTCTGAAGACTATGGGATGGATACTGAGCGCACATTATCTTTATCCTACTTATTTATCTCTAGGTATTATCTTTCTAGACCTAAAAACATATAAAAATGATAATCCTGTATCCATCAGGATTACTTTAAAAAGTAAGCCCTGATGACTCAGAGGTTTCTGATTGAATCTAATTGCTATTAATAGAACACTATGTGGCAAAAGCATAATACATATTCTTTTCTATGTAGACTATTGTGAGTTTAAATAATTAAAAACACATGATGTATGCTCCTTGACAACGAGGAGTTAAAGCAGAAAACAGAGAGATATTCAAAAATATCCAAATATTTATAAATTATACAAGATATTCCTTTAAAAGAAAACATAACAGAGAAATTAGAAGATATATTGAACTGACTGAAAATCACAACACATTTCATCAAAATATGTAGGGCACTGCTAAGGCAGTATTTCAAGGGAAATTTGTATCATACCTCCATAACTGGTTGTATGGAAAAACTTCTCAAATCAGTAATTTAACAGTCCATGCTAAGTAGTTATAAAAGAACAAATTATGCAAGAAGAAATCAGATAATTAAATTTGGAGGCATAAATAAAAAAGGCTAAACAAAAATAATAGACAAAATGTTGATTATTTAAAGAGATCAATAAAATGAAAAAATTGATCTCTATACAGATCAGTCCGAGCATAAAGGAAGCAGACATACATAATCAGTATCGGAAATAAAATTTAAAAAATATATATTACTACAGATCCTACAGACATAGTGCGATAATAAAATGTGAATAACTTTGTCAGTAAATTGAATATCTTAGATTCACAATCAGAATTGCTAGCTGAAAAGTAATCTTATAAGAAATTATCTAATTTTTTACCAGAACCGATTTGGCTCAGTGAATAGAGTGTTGGCCTGCAGACTCAAAGATCCCAGGTTCGATTCTGGTCATGGGCATGTTCCTTGGTTGTGGGCACATTCCCAGTAGTGGGTGTGCAGGAGGCAGCTGATTGATGTTTCTCTCTCATCAATGTTTCTAACTCTCTATCCCTCTCCTTTCCTCTCTGTAAAAAAATCAATAAAATATATTTAAAAAAGAGAAATTATCTAATTTTAACAGGAATAACATTTGATATAATTAACTCAGTAATCATATTTTATATATAAAATGTAAAAAAAAAATCCATTTTTCTGAAGCTCAGAACCTTCTCTTAAAATTACATGTAACTGATACTTTTTATCAAATTATTTTGTATTTACTCCTGATTTTATAAAATATTACATGCTAAAATTTCTACTGGATAAATGCAATGCTTCCTTTTTTTATATTAACAACACAAACAAAGCAGTGTTTGTCTATTGTACATATGTATCCTTGCCTTTCCATATTACCTTTATAGTTTACCGGGGGGGGGGGGGGGGGGGGGGGGGGTGGTTAGGGGATGAGAGATACAGTGGCAATAATTCTATGAAATATAAATCTGTTAAACTATTGAATTGTTTTTCCACAATTATTCAACTTAAAAAAACAGTTGCATTAACTATATATTCATTTGAAAAGCTATTTGGCACTGAGAAATATAGAAGTTACACAATATAATATCTTCTAGGGTTAAATTCTCTTAACATGAAAGGTTTAGCTAGCACAAATGTAACTAATTAATAACATCTGAAGTACATTCTCCCATAGGACTGATGACCATCTGGTTGACCTTGCGCTAGATCAATAGAGATGGCAAATCTGTAAATCGTTTCTTAAATGTTATCAGTCCATCATTCCACCACAAGCAGAAGGGCTGGAACTTGGATGGGAGAAAGAATCTCTTGTTTCTTACACCTTTAAATCAACTATGATTCATCATTTGACTATAAGCAAGACAAGACTGAGATGATTCTCCTAAAATTTCTCCCCAGAGACAGGCAGAGGGTCAAGATACAGTGAAGATTTCAAGACACAAGAGCCAGGAGGCAGTGTAATTATGGGAAACTATAAAGATGCAAAAGGCCTCTGCCGGATGTAACTTGAAATTACTTAAATTTCCTCAAAAGCATCTTCCAAGTCCTGATTTTTGGTTGCAAAGTAGTTATAGAAATTTGGAAATATGAAATAAAGTATATAACTATATGTATTTAAATTAACATATGTTCATATAGAAGGTGGAGCAAAAGGAGATTTATAGTTCTTCACATGGAAAATAATATAATTGATAAATAATAATGCAAGAATAAACTCTGTATTTGGTTTAGTCACAACTATAAACAGATTGTTGCCCCACCCTGTATATGTCGACCCTGCACAAATTTCTATATTTTGATGTCAAGACTAAACTACTTTGGAAAAATTTAGTAACCTACTCAGATAAGCCATCATAAAATCAGTGACAAACTTTAACAAGAAATTTGGAACACGCATCTCAAGCAGGTATACTATCAAATCTCTTAAGAAAATTCCTAAAAATTTATTATTAAAATTTAAACATTTTAACTGTTTTTTTCTTGCCCAAGCTACTTTTCCTATGATATTTTGCCTAATATATAGTCTAACTTAGGAGGTTTTGTACTTAATGTAGAAGTTATGGAATTTCCTTGATATATTACTTTAAAATAGTCTCTAAATTGTGATATTTTACCTCTATGATTATTTCCTATTAAGACTATTGGAGAGTATTATGCTGTGTGAAATAAGCCAGTCAGAGAAATATAAGTATCACATGATCTCACTTGTATGTGGAATCAAGTGAACAAAACAAACTGATGAAAAAAAAAAAAAAAAGATCCAGGCATTGAAGCATGCAATAGACTGAAGTATTTCAAAGGGAAGAGGGAGGAAGTATATGAAGCGATTGACCAATGAATTATCTATGCATAGCCCATGGACAGATAATATAATGCAGTGGGCCTGGGGAGGGGACCTATAAGGGGTGGAGAGTGTCTATGGGGGGAATAGGGGAACATCTGTAATACTTCCAACAATAAAGATAATTTTTATTCCTAACTAAGGAGTACAGATATTTTTTCCACTGATTTTTAGAGAGAGTGGAAGGGAGGGGGGAGTGGGAGAAACAGAGAGAGGAGAGAGAGAAAGAGAAAGATCAACCTAAGAGAGACACATTGACTGGTTGCCTCCGCTCACTCCCCTGACCTGGCCACGGATTGAATCTGCAACTGAGGTATGTGGCCTTGACTGGAAATGGAATCCCTGACTATTCCTTCTGTGGGCCAACACTCTGACCACTGACCCAAACCAGCCAGGGCAATAAAGATAATTTTTTAAAGGTTCTTGAAAAGAATAAAATATCAGGAATTGTAAAACTTTCAGATAGATAGCTTATTGTATTCTACATCTACACTAATAAAAGAGAAGTATGCAAACTGACTGTCGCTTCTCGATGCCCACCAGACAATCCGGAGTATGCAAATTAAACGATGAAGATGGCAGCAGCCCTGTCCCCCAGCTGCTCCGGATCTCTGGGCAGCACACCTGCAGGGGTGGAGGGGCCAGGTGGGGCAGGATGCCTGCTATGAGGGGGAGGGCAGGGGACAGAAGGAGCTACAGGAGTGGTGCTTTGGCCCGAGTGAAGATGGAAGGCTCAAATACAAGGTAGCAGCCAGAGTGAAGGCCTGGGTCTTGGGTGCCGGAAAAAAACCCAGCCAGGGAAAGGAAAGTCTATTCCATGAATCTTCCTGCAACACACCTCTGTATATATATAAAAGCCTAAGCAACTGAACAACTGAATGACCAGTTGCTGTGATGTGCACTGATCACCAGGGGGCAGACACTCAACACAGGAGCTGCCCCCTGGTGGTCAGTGCTCTCCCACCGCAGGAGTCCTGCTCAGCTGACAGACCTGTCCCAGTGGACCACTCCCTCCTAGTAGTCCTACAGGTCCAATCTCCGGAGAACAGGCCAGGCACCAACAGACCCGGTGCTGCCCACAGGATCCTGACAGTGCTGTTGACTTCCTGGAAGTTGGCCTCAGGCACCATGGCCGTTTCCCCTCCCTAGATGCTCCTCAAAGAAGAGACAATATAAAAGTGGCTCCCAACAACCAGCGAGAACAACAGTGGGATGGATCTGGACCCCAGACTGGCAAGGGCATCCCACTGCCTGCCCAGAGGGCCAATCGCATCCCAGCTCCCCTCCCACCCCCTTGGGATGGCGCACACGGCTGGTGAGTGCCACTGTGATGGCACAAGCCTCTCCTAATCAGGACTGACGGAGCACAAGTCTGCAGCAGGTGCATCGGTACCAGGATGAGCAGGAGCGACGGGCAGGTGTGGCAGGCACTGCTGGACTGCCAGTTTCAGCTTAATCCCCGCAGGCCATGCCGAGGGACCCCACCCATGCATGAATTCATGCACCGGGCCTCTAGTATGTTATAAATGAAGGTAAGTCTTATTTTTAAGAATCTTATTTGGGAGCACTTAAAATATTAAAGATGCAGTATTTTTTAAAGCCCATCGTAACTTCTAGTCACTGTATACAGAGCTGTTACATAGTAATGAAGTTTGGTTTTAAAAGATTGCATTCCTAAACTTCATTGAAAAACAAGTTTTAATTGTCTCTTCGAATATAGACTTGATGAAATATCTCTGGTGACACACTTATCTTTAATATTTACCTATTTTGGATTAAGCTGCCGTTAAACAAAGTTTGATTAATTTTGATGAAATAAAGAGAATGGGTTTAAAGGCCTAATCTGTGAGACCACTCCATCTTCCTATACACTGAGAGAAATACAGGAAATAGGGGAGAAATTGTACTGCTCCCTAATGCCTTTCTTTCTTTCTTTTCTTTTCTTTCTTTCTTTCTTTCTTTCTTTCTTTCTTTCTTTCTTTCTCTTTTTCTTTTTCTTTCATACTAGGTAGCTCTCAACTTAGGAGAAAAGTTGTAAGCTGACTATGAGATGCTTTAGTTAGTTTTGTTTTTGTTTTTAAAGGACACGTCAAAGGATCTGTTTTCCTTCCTTCACAACTTAACTGGTAGTCAGGGGTTTTAAGGGGAATACCTGGCTTAGAAGCTAAGGAAGCAATTAGAAGCTAAGTTCATAAGGTACCTATAGGACTTATGATAACCTTGGAGAAAGCTTTTGGGAAGGGAGAGAAGGGGAGGGGAGAGGAGGGGAGGAGAGGGAGGGGAGGGAGGTAGGGAGCCATTTGACATAAGTATCAGTCATACTGCTACTTGAAATTCAAGATAACAGTGTTTCACAGACATCCTGCTATAGGAAGGTCTTAGAGTATATTGTTTCTCAAATGAAAATGAAAATATGCCCAATGAAACTGAAGTTTATGCAGAGACAGAGCTGAAAGAAGCCATAAAAATATAAATAACCCTGAGTGGCAGGGTGATATTCCTGATCCATTTCTTATCCCATCTGTCCAATGGCTATGGGTTACGTGTCTGACTGAATGATCCACCTGTAAGTCCTTTGAACAATATACATTAAAGCTCACGCATACATTCAGCAAACCATTCCTCAGAGGACTTACAACTTTTATGTGTGTGAAAATTTGAAGTCACACTCATTTCCCTAAGCTCCTGAAGATAACATCTGTACACAACAGCAATCAAAAGCCTATTTTGAACTATTCCTTTAGTTCCTTTACAATTAGGTACTTTGCCAACCTCAGGAAGTCCTTGTGGAAATAGAAGAAACATTATTATATAGAAAGACCAGTTTCAAGACTAGTGTTCCAAATTTATTAGGAGAATTTTCAGTAATTTAACCTTCATAGTTCTTTCTGCTAATGGAGATTAGTACATATGAAGTGTTTCTCAACCAAACCAGGTGAATATTAAATATTAGATATTGTAGGCTTTAAGTTCTTTACCATCTCCCCCAGGCACGCACATGCAAACACAGAAGAAATTTAAAAGGGGGCAGAATTCACTTCAAGCATTTTCAGAAACAAATGCAATAGAGGGCTTTTGTCCATTCACCAATAATTTTAAATAGCCCTGTCATCCAAAAACCTGTCCCATAAATATTTTTTAAATCAATATTCAATAATACTTTACTACCTTTAGTGTTGTTTTTTTTTAATCTGAATAAGAAAACAAATGATAAATAACATTTCCCCAGAGAACTTATCAACTTGCTTACCATCAAATGTTAAATAAACTCTTGCTTGGGGCTGAGAAGATCCTTTTACACAGACGGAACAGACAAATACTCCAACCAACATGCAAATTGCCTGGAATGCCATTTCTTCAGATTTTCAAGTTAACATCCAAGAGAAATACCTTCAAAAAAGAGAGAGAGAGGTTTCTTACATCTCATTCCACATTTTAGGAGCACACCCACAGCCACACAAACATAACCAGCAACCTAGACAGAGCACCTTATTCACAAAAGACATTCATTCCTGAACTTCCATGGCCATGCAAACAGTAGGAGGTGCTGTGACTTTGCTTCTTAGAGCTGAAAATTTGGATTCAATTCCCTTGGTCTGGCAGTGTTTGCGAAAGGGAAACTCTCATCTTCCAAAACGTGAAGAACAAAGCAGCCAGGAAAAAGGGATTGATTCCCAAAGGAAAACCAATATTTAAATGTGCTCTCCTCTCTAAAAAATCACATTATGATTAAATGACTTGAGAATGGTATCCATAGGTATTAATGAATGAAAACACCCTTTCCTACCATAGAGTAGTAGTAAAAAATAAAAAAAATAAAATAAAATAAATTCCCACATGAACATTCCATACTCATTAGCTCTTGTACCTGAAATGGTGTTTCTATGCATAGATTGACATGTGCTCAATCCTTGACCGCTCAAACCATTTGAATCAGTTATCGGCCACTTTATACAGATGACCACACAGCTGTGAAGTGATGCAGATGAGGTAACCTTGGACTGGTGCCAAATTCAAACCAATGACCTAGTGGTGAGCAATCTAGTGAGCCATCTATCCCTCCATGCATAGTTCATATAAATCAACCAGAAAGTGGCTGTCAAAATTCCAATAGGTAAATCAGAGAGACAAGTGCTATCTGGAGCTGCAGCTATAAAATTGATACATGTTATTAAGTCATGTCTGAATACCAAGGAAGACCAGGTAACGCGTTAACCACAGATCTATAAACGCTCCAGTAGTCGCAGCATGTGAAATAATCTCAGGACCATTAAAAAAAAAAAAAATCCCATTATTTGGAGTCTAGCATAATTACATACTGAAATGACAAGACAGTTTATTCTAGGAATTAATTTTCATAGATCACAACAATTCTGACCTTCAGTACCATGTGGCTCTTAAAATTAAAATCGCATCACTTATTTTACTCCATAACATGCCATTACAAGTTGTAAACACTGCTTCATGAATGCAGAAGAAAAAAAAAAAAAGAACAATCATACCGAACATGCCATTCTTAAAGGAAAATTACAACTTGATTTCCTAGGTGGCACAGAAGTTACGGGAGTTAGAAACAAAATCTGCGCGCCTCTTTCACCACACAGATGGACAGATGGAGGGGAGCCTTGCGGTGTTTGTGTTGGTAATTTTCAAAAGACACAGTTTCTTCCTGCTTCCACCACCTCCTCACCCTGTCACCCCTACATTAACCTAGAAGGAAATTGATTTTATGGAGTGACTTTCACTTAGTCATTTGTTCCATGTAAGGAAAAAAAAAAAAAAGCCACATATCTGCCTAACCTTTGTCTCTGTATGAAGAAGGCTGATGGTATTTGCATATTTTTACACATGGCTATCATCAGGATCTTACCTGGCATGTTTCTCCCCACACCCCATCCCCACAAAGAGACACTTACCCCAAATTGCCAAAATAAAATAAAACAAACCTTGGAGATGACATGACGGGTCCTAGGAAGCAAGGATACAGTGCAATGTGGTGGCAAGCCTACCCTGGAGGAAAGCGACTCCAAAAGCAAGTGCCTCTTCCACATGCCTCACCCCCCGCCCCCCGCCCCCCCATCTTACAACTTCTTCCCTTTAACGCAGACACTTGGACAGGCTGCCTATTTTCACTTCTGAGCGGAACACTCACAGCATGTGCGAACAGGACCCCTCTAGGTCCCCTCCTGCACTGTGCGCCTTAGAAGCCAGTCCTGAAACCTGCAACTCCGCTCCCGCAGGTGCCGCCGTCTGAAGCCACAGCTCCCGCCGGCCGGGCGCTCCGCGGGAGGAGCGGCGCCCGGACCCGCTGCGGCCGCTCTTAAGCAAATGTGCAAACCCGAGCCCGGCGAGGTGCGAAAAGTCAATGCACACAGACCCTAAAAGTAACGCTGAGCTTAGAAAAGCAGCTTACCGAGGGGAGAAGAGAGCAGCAGGGAAAAAAAAAAAAAAAAACACACCAATGCGCTACCGGCTTGGCCCCGCGCGTGTGCGTCTGCAGCCCGAGTCCCCGGAGCCCCGAAGGTCTGAGCGGACCCAGCGGGGCGCTCCGTCCTTCCCGCTCCCGGCGGAGTTTCTCTGCACAGGAATCCCCAGCGCCGCGGGGCGGGGCTGTGCAGCCGGAGCCGGGCTCCGCGGCGCTCGGTCCAGCGCCCGGGAGTGAATGAGAGCGGCCGGCGCCGGGGGCGAGCGCTCGGTGTCCGGTTACAGCGGCTCCCGCTGCCGGCGGCCCAGCCACTGCGCTCAGCCCCGCGCCCGCCGCGTCCCCCGCCGCCCCGCCCAGGGCGCGCCGGGCGGGGCCGGAGCCGGCGGGCGGGGCGGGCGGGGCTGCCCGGAGCGCGGCCCGGGAGCAGGAATGCGGGGCGGGCGGGCTAGGGGACCAGCATGACAACTCCGCCCTGGAGCTGTCCTCGGTGGAACTTACTGGGGGTGCCCCGAGGGTTTTGTTTTTGCCAGCAACTCCTGGAAGGCGCACCCGCGTGGCTTGGCCATACACATCAAAGTGCAAATCAGTCCTTTTCTTTTCTTTCTTTCTTTTTCTTTCCCCCAGCAGAGAAGGATCCCTACATCCTTTTAAGGCAAAGAGATGCGTCTTTAAAAGAGCATTCCTGTCTTGTCCTTTCCGTGAAGCCAATGTTCTAAAATCATTCCCACAATTTCACCCCAGACATGTGTCCTTTTTAAGGGGTGTTGTTTTCTGTTTCGTTTACTTAATGGAAAGCAGTAAGTCTGTAACGTCCCTCTCCACACACACACACACTGGCTTCTTTCCAGTATCTTTTCCTCCGGGATATTCCCAAAAACATAAACTGCAAGAAATGACTTAACAACTTTGTGGAGCAAGGCTGTTCTGAATTATGCCAACAGATAGATGTTTACAAATCTAGGCATGATGGGGTATGTTTCTAGCTCTACTATCGGATAAACTTGTTAAACTCTGGAACTCATTTTGATGTTTAAATGAAAATTACTTATCCGGACCCCAAAAATCTAAGACACTGGAAGCTCATCAAGAGAAATGAGCTTTTTTTGCCTCAATAAAATGAGCAGGTACTTGCATAAAACATCACTATGGGCTACAGCCCAGCAGATGTCATTATACAAAGGGACTGTGGATGGCACTGTCTTCACCTCTTTCCTTATATTGGGTCGGCAACTAAGTAATTGCGGATTTTTAAAAGAAAATCAAAGACAATTTTTTCATGGAACTAAATAACTTTATTCTGTAATGTATTGCCCATTTTGATCAATGACCTTTTGCCATCTTTCAGGCAGCATCATAATCCCACGTTCAAAAAACTTCTGGTTTTTATTAGCAAAAAACTGAATCAGGTACGATTTGACATCATCATCATTATTGAAATTTTTACCATTCAAGGAGTTTTGTAAAGATCGAAACAAAAAGTAATCAGATGGTGCAAGGTCAGGACTATATGGTGGATGTGGCAAAACATCCCAACCAAGCTCCATTAATTTTTGCCGAGTGACCAAAGATGTGTGTGGCCTTGCATTGTCATGATGGAATACAACACCTTTTCGATTTGTCAATTCGGGCCGCTTTTCTTCAACTGCATTGTTTAATTTCGTTAGTTGTTCAATGTAGACATCAGAATTGATCGTTCGGTTGGGTGGTAAGAGTTCAAAGTAGACAATTCCTTTGTAATCCCACCAAACTGATAACAAAACCTTCTTTTGATGAATATCAGCTTTTGATGTTGTTTGAGTTGGTTCACCTGGCCTGCTCCACGATCTTTTCCGCTTGATATTGTTGTAAACAACCCATTTTTCATCGCCAGTTATCAGTCGTTTTAAAAATGGATCATTTTCATTACGTTTCTTTAGCAAATCGCAGCTGCTAATGAGTTGCGTTAACTGTGATTCTTTCAGTTCGTGAGGAACCCATGTATCGAGTTTTTGAACATAGCCAAGTTGTTTTAAGTGATTTTCAATGCATGTATGTGATACATGAAGCTTCTCTGCAATCTCACGTGTTGTACTGTGACAGTCCGAATTGATTATTGCTTTGATTAGGGCGTCATCAACTTCAACTGGACGACCAGAGCGTTTTTCATCTTTGAGTGAAAAATCACCAGAACGAAATTTGGCAAACCAATTTTGACACTGCCGTTCTTTTAAGGCTTCGTCACCATAAACAGCACATAACTTTTTATGAGCTTGCGATGCGTTTTTCCCTTTGCGGAAATAAAAAAGCAAAATATGACAAAATGTTCCTTTTGATTTTCCATTTTTCAACGAACGCCAAACGAAAACTACAAAACAGATCAAAAAACTTTTTTTACTGATTAACAGCTGAATAGCCAACTATCAAATAACAAAATGTGTTTTACATTTGTACTACGTCTGCAAACCTAAAAATTCAACTGAAGCCATATATGTGTGAAACCCGCAATTACTTAGCTGCCGACCCAATAGTTTCCTTTAGGAGGCAAAGCAGAAACTTACGGTAATTCTTATGAACTGTCTCATAGAAAATAGTTCTGTGAGTGCGAAATCTTCACTGGAATGGGACAGTTGACTTGAACCTCAGCAGGAGGAAGTGAAGAAGTGATTAAGACACATCTTTCATGTGGGGGAAACACTGCCTGTTTGGTCCAAGCTACATAAAACCGTCTCTAATTCTCTCTGTATAGCTAAGATGTGAATGGATCACATCAAATAAGAGTCAATTTAAGAGTTCAAACATTATGTTCCGGGGCCAATATGATCTTGAAACATCTGAGTTTATGAAAGCAACTTCTCATCTAATAGACGTATTATTTTTAAATTTTTAATAGAGTTAGACTGTATTTTGTGATGATTAGTGAAATAAAAATGTGAGCCGTTCCTTGACTGTTGGGTATAGTGAATTTAACCCACCAGACATCTGACTGTATTAAAAACAAGATGCAGCCGAAACCGGTTTTGCTCAGTGGATAGAGCTTTGGACTGTAGGGTCCCAGGTTTGATTCCGGTCCAGGGCATGTACCTTGGTTGCTGGCACATCCGCAGTAGGGTGTGTGCAGGAGGCAGCTGATCAATGTTTCTCTCTCATTATGTTTCTTACTCTTTATCCCTCTCCCTTCCTCTCTGTAAAAAAAAAAAAAAAAAAAAAAAAAATCAATAAAATATATTTAAAAAAACAGCAACACACAAACAAGATGCAATCAGGTAAACACTATGTATTTTCTCTGAAGCACTTCTAAAACTGATTAAGTCCCAAGTTATATCCTGACCACTATTATCTTCCTACTGGTGTCTGAGTCAGCATTAGCTTAAAGGAGAAGAAATCATTAGGAAGAAGATTGCTGTGAGCATTAACAAATTATATAATTACTAGAGGCCCAGTGGGGTCGGCCCGAAACCGGCAGTCTGACATCCCCTGAGGGATGTATTGTAGTAGTGAGTGGGCCAAGCCACAGGCAATCAGGGAGGAGCCGAGCCTAGGCTGGGCGCAGCTACACCCTCCAGCTGTGAGCCCAGTGTCTGGCACCCATCAGTCAGCTGAGCAGTCCTCCAGCTGTGGGAGCACACTGACCACCAGGGGACAGCTCCTGCATTGAGTGTTTGCCCCCTGGTGGTCAGTGCACATCATAGCAACTGGTCAACCATTCTTTTGGTTGTTCAGTTTCTTAGGCTTTTATATATAGATTAACTTAGAAATTTGGAAGCATTAAATACCGATTAATTTGTAAATCCATGTAAGGTAGAATACTAGTATGTTATACATTTTATTTTTAAGTTTCAAAGATAAGGAAATGTAAGGTGACATGCATGTCAAATTGTGTATTTACAAGGGAATTTACTCCGTTTACAAAAGCCCAAAGAATTAGCTACATCTCTCACGAGGCTTTTGAGACTATGACAAATGGTTTAATTTAATCACAGTCTATGAAACTTGTGATGCAGTTCCCGTCTTGCCAGAATAAACTTCTTTCCAATGGATTGAGTTGAATGGGTATTTGCTTAGTCCTGAGACATTTACCCTAGGCCATCCCTCAAAATGAGTCATATAAATATTGCTAGGCACTAGCCAAGGTGGATTCAGGCATAAGGACACAATTATTGCTCATGGTTGGCTGCAGGCTGGGCCATACAGTGAAATTTTAACAGTGGCAAAAGGTACCCCTAATAAGATTGATCTCTGCCTGTTTCTCCAAACTGCTTTGGAGCTTAAAACACCTTAACAAATCAGGAGTTGTATAAAAAACATTGGTGGCCAGTGCCACTTTTCTCCGGTGCAGACTTAGATTCTGTCCTGACAGGTGGAAAGCAATTATTAGCTAATCGAAGAAGCTAGCTCAGGAAAGAGGGACGCCAAGTGGATCTACAAGACTAATGACACAATTAAAATTTAGAGACCACTAATTACAAAATGTGCCCTCATCAAAATGTCTTGGGGGAAGAACAACAAATTAAAATGCTTAGAATTGCTCTCGTTAAAGTGGTAAAGAAATAGTACAGCATCTTTACAATGAAGTTTCTCAGAAGTACAGCAGCCTTGCTTGCAATTTTAATATTTTTGGTAGTCCTTTAAGAAGTCATTTAACTTAACTTCAACTCAGACTGATTTCGAGTGATGTACCCATCCATATTTTCCTTATGAGTTGTGCAGCTAAGAATTCTCTTATTTCGAATTTAACAAAAAAATAGTTTGTTTTCAGATTTTTCTCTATCATGCAGAGGAGCCACATGTATAAATTTTAACTAGAGAATCTCAATCCTGCAGAGATTTAAAATTGTCTTCTTGTTAATCAGAATTACTCATAGCCAATAAAAATATTTGTCATGGGAGAACATATAGCATGTATAGTCCAGGCACTGTTGTATATTATATGAACAGCATTTGTAATGAAGTTACTATTTGACAAATGGGGACATTTCCCAAAGTCACATGGATAGTAAATATTGAACTTGAGAAAGAAACTCAAACATGACTGATTTACCATCTTACATTTTTCAATATGAGTCTGAGCCATGTTTACACGTGCTTCCTCCTCGCCCCTTTTCTCTTTAACTCTCCTCCTATCTTTCTCCTTTTCTCAAGGTCTATATGCCAGCTCATTCAAGTTCCTGAACTGTAGCTTCAGAAGGTCTATACTTCAAATGATTATTTGCTTTGTTTACTTGAGTCTTAAGTCTCCTTGGGTTCTTTTAGCTCCTCTGAGACCAAACTGGTCAAACAGGTTTCCACACACACAGGTCTAGAAGTCTGTGTGTGGAATTGCTCTCTGCGCAGTAGATAGGCTCTCGTATTTGCTCCACTAAAATCTTTCTTTATTATTCAAGGAGGTGAGTGTGACTCTGCTTTCCTTGTTAACCATGGCTAATCTATAGCCTTGACCCTTGATCTCTTTCTCTGTTGATATGTCCAAAGCTAGGATTCTCGAATTGTAGGGCCCCCGTCATTGAACAAAATAAACTGGTGAGGGAAACTGGCCAGGAAGAGAATTTTCATTGTTTGTCCTCTTTTTACCTTAGTAATTTCAAACCAAGTGAATATATAAGCTTTCACGCAATTAAAAGTTTAATTCTTCAACATGTCTTTGAATGCCTCTAAATATCTCAAACCCAATAAAGTCTGTATTTCCCAACCTAACCCAAATAAGAGCAGGTTGCCGTATTTCAGATGTGAAAGTAGGATGGGGAGGGATTTCAGTAGTGAGTGTAGTTAGTGATTTGCTTCGTTAGTATGTGCAGGTAACAAAGTTGTGAATGTTGTGATTGCGCACACTTTCATCAAAGGAGTAAAATGTAAACTCTGAGTTTGTTTCTTCCTTATTGGAATATTTCACATGAAAACTCAATGAGGGGAGTATTTATCTTTGAGAAGAACTATATACAACTGCAGTTTCAAAGTAACCAATAGCATCTAATAAATAATATCTGTTAGTTAAAATATATACATACACACCCAACTGCCAGTTTAGTCCCGATCCCCTACCAGCCTGATCACCCCTAACTGTCTCTGCCTGCCAGCCTGATTGCCCCAAACTGCCCCTCCCTGGCCTGGTTGCCCCTTACTCCCCCGCCAGCCTGGTTGCTCCCAACTGCCATCCCCCCCCCACACACACACAGACCTGGTCACCCCAACTGCCCTCCCCACCAGCCTGGTCACCCTTTTCTCCCCCACCTCTTGTTTGCCTGGATGCCCCAACTTTCCCCCTCTATCGGCCTGGACGTCCATAACTACCACCCTCCTGCCGTCTTGGTCACCCCTAACTGCTCCCCCTGCCGGCCTGATCACCCTCAACTGCCCCCCTGCTGGCCTGGTAGCCCCAATTGCCCTCCCTGCCAGCCTGATCACCCCATTCAGCCTGCTGTTCAGTCGTTTGGTCATCCCTCACTAAGCCCCCTTCAGGCCTGGTAGCCCCACACAGTTCTGTCCAGTTGTTTCTGTTGTAATGGCCCCTGGCTTTTTATATCAAATTGTATCAAAAGGTCTTTTCCTTTTCATCTGGGAGTAAAAAACACTTCCCAGTATCTATTCTCATAAAGGAGCCTGAGAGGCCTGTGGAAGTGCCTCTGACTGTCAGATGTGTGTAATGAAGCTCAAAAATAATAACCAGCTGGAACAATGAATTTGTGACTGCTAGCTTTGGCTAATTGACTCCCCTCTAAGCCCTTCAACATGGCCAATGGCCTTTTCCATGTAATCTTCAGATTTTACTGTTTTTCTCCTCTCCCTGGACTTTAAAGGGTTGACTAGAAAGTGGAGCTCTTCTAAATTGTGTGAGCAACTTTCATATCCTAGTAGAAGCATTCTCATAATGAAAATCATATGATGAGCTCTGTGCTCTTCTACACCAGTAATTTCCTGATAGAGAGGGCTGGGCAGTAAAACTGAAAAGCATCAACTACTTAGTCTTATTTATTTTTATACTTTACTTTTATCCTACCTATTTCATGATACTTAATGCTTTTGAAATTTCATTTGACATTTAATAACTTTAGGGAAGAATACACAATTTTTCATTTTCTCACAAATACGGCATAAGCTACAATATGCAACTCACAGAGTGCATTCCTATGAATTATGTTTCTTGGTGAATTGTGTCCATTGCAATGGGCTCATTGACCTTTAGACCAGAAGTGCACCAGAAGGCAGTATGATTTAAAGAGCACGTACTATTGCCGAAACCGGTTTGGCTCAGTGGACAGAGCGTCAGCCTACGAACTGGTTCGATTCTGGTCAAGGGCATGGACCTTGGCTGCGGGCACATCCCCAGTAGGGGTTGTGCAAGAGGCAGCTGATCGATGATTCTCTCTCATCGATGTTTCTAACTATCTATCCCTCTCTCTTCCTCTTTGTAAAAAAAATCAATAAAATGTATTTTTTTAAAAAGAGCATGTACTATTTAATAATTTTTACAAATAGTATATATTTTTTATATCCATAATAGTTCTAAAAATATGTTAACTATCTCCATTATGCAAACAAGAAAGTAAATTCAGAAATCTGAGGAATGTTCGGCTACACCATGAATTCAGATCTGCCTATTCTAGAGCGATACACTTCCTGCTTCCCACTATCCTTGGTGTGTTAATCTAATAGTTCAATAAATAGGAAAGGGGAGTGGAGATCTTTACCTTTAGTTCTAACCTATTTAAGTCCTAAAGAAGGTTATTAAATTTTATTTTTGTTATTTTGAGGTATTTAACACTTTATCTCACATATTTGGAGTACAAATGCAAGCATCTTATCTTCATCATCAAATTATGAATAGCTTGAGAGTAGAATCACTGAGTAATCTCCTTTGTATCTTTTAGAATAGCTAGAAATAAGATGATTAAGGAACAGCCTGGATATATGGATGGTGAGGTATTTCAGAAAATGTGAGTGGAATAGAAGAGGGAATCAACAATAAATTGACCAGGTAAAAGGCCACACATTTATAAAACAAAAATTCATGCAAATTCTTTGATTGTCCATCCAGTTGCATTTATCCTATATAATAAAAGCCTGATATGCTAAGTGTCCAGTCAGCTGCTCAACCAATCAAAGCGTAATATGCAATGATATGCTAAGGCTGCTCAACTGCTCGCTATGAAGTGCACTGACCACCAGGGGCAGATGCTCCAACCTGTAGGTGAGCTTGATGCTGGGGTCTGGCCCATTGGGACTGAGCGAGATGGGCTGGACACACCCTGGAGCCCTCTCTAGGTCCCCTCCAGCTGGCCAAGCTCTCAGGTCCCTCGCTGGCCCTGATGGTGCACCAGTGGGGTCTCTCAGCCTGGCCTGCATATACCCTCTCACAATCTGGAACCCCTCGGGGATGTCGGAGAGAACTGGCCTGATCTCCCATGCCAGGCCGAGGGACCCCACTGGTGCACAAATTCAAATGTCTAGTTTGCTATATGTAAATACAGTAAATGCCAATCCAGAAATAATCTTTATAGTGAATTCTGGCCTAGTAGCATGAAGTTCATCAATAATAAGAAAGACCTAAATCTTATTTTACTTTACTTATTAATTGATTTTTGAGAGAGATTTGTTGCTGAATTATTTATGCATGCATTGGTTGATTCTTCTGTGCCCTGACTAGGCATTGAACCTGCAACCTTAGTATATCAGGACACTGCTCTAACCAATAGAGCTAGCTGGCCAGATACAGGTCAAGTTATTTTAAAACTAGAGCCCCAATTCACGAAATTCATTCAAGGGGCTTGGCCCTCATAGCCCTGGCTGCCTTGGCCCTTGCAGCTCCGGCTTCATCTGCAAGGTTGTCTGATAGGTTGTCCGGATGGTCATTCTGCTGTTCAGTCTAATTAGCACATTAGCTCTTTATTATATAGGATTACAATTCACAGGACACCAGGATTACTGAAAAACCTTTTGTTCATTCATTGAAGGATACATTTCCAGTTTCTTTGCATGGCTCATACATTTCCCTTCATGGCCTGTCAGGGTTAATCCCTCATTTCCTCTCACTAATTCTTTCCTCTAGCACCTTAAACTACATATATATCAAATGCTTCACTGTACAATTGACTATACAATGTGTTCTCATAGTTATACAGTTTTACACATGCTATTTCTTCTGTGTTTCTCACTTGCCCTATCTCATCCAATTAGCCAAGTTTCATTTATTGAGACTCATTTCAAATAAATCCTTCTATAATCCAAAGCAAAATATGTCAAGTACTGAATGTTATAACTTTGCCCATTTTTATGTTAAATATATTTTAGGTTAAATATATGATTCCTAATTATATCATTTTGAGTATTGCTTGAATTCTAGTTTTAGTTTCATTTATAAAATTTATAGAATTACAGCAACCAACAGGTTGATTGGCTAATTAGATACTATGATGTGTGTTAACACCTTCTCAATCACTTCTGTATTTCCATAAATTTGTTTATCTCTCTGCTATAACACTTAATGTTACAATTGTGTGAAAATTTTCTCCATTGTATAGGAAACTTAGATACCTTTTTTTTTTTTTTTTTTGTGTGTGTGTGTGTGTGTGTGTGTGTGTATAGCCAACAGCAAATCCAAGTCTTGGTACATAGTGACTGTTGGATAAATGGTTGCTCAATTAATTAAACTAAATTTTCTTTCAATGATGTTTTGTAGACCTTAATAAAATATTTTATTAGCACTGATAATGTTGCATTCAAACACATGCAATTTCTTATAGGCTTCTTATGTAACCATTTTCCAAGGTTCATAACTTTACTCCCAAAGGTAATTATGTTTGCATTTTCTCCTTCAGGCCATATTTGAATTTTAATTTGAGTTTGTAAAAACTGTGGGAACATTTGAACTGGCTTGATTCCTAATAATAAACTCCTTTAGAGCAGGTGGTATGAGTTAATTTTAAATTCTATTTTATTTTAGTTTTAAAATTAAAATTCAGGAAATATGTTTTGAGTTTTCTGTTTAAAATTTAAAACAAAGTTCTCTGAAAATCTTATCAAATTAAAATTAAAATAAAATCTTATTAAAAAGAAACTAGTAGCAGCAGTTCTTGGCTTAGAAAGGGAAAATTTATCTATTTCTAGAAATTAAATATAATTGTATTTCTTCTCATTTTTCTCTTTAGAATTGCTTCATTCTAGCTTTTTTTTGTACCAAGGCCTTAACTTGAAGCAACAAAAACATAATCTTTCCAGAACTAAATTTTCTAGTGAATTATTTTCATATTTTATTCTGTCAATAATGTATATTTCTATCACAATTTTTCTTTATGTTTAATGTACATATTATTTAAATAATCTTATACATTAAAATGTTATTAATAACAGCATGGTTTTCAAAAACTTGCTTTACTAAAGGATTCTTCAACTTACCCAAGAGATTTCTTTAGTTAGCAAGTTTCCTCAATGCATTCAAATAAAAAAAAAAGTATATATACCTTCAATTTCAGAAAATATGTATGGTTTAAATGAAGAAAGATATAAAAAATAGCATCAATGATATCAATTATTTAGTTTTAAAATGCTATGATGAATAAACTAGTGGGAAACTTTTATAGTTGACAGTATATTATGGTATACTATTTGTATTTATATACAGAAAACCCATATAAATGAGGAAAAGAGGCATTTGTACTTTAAAAACATAGAAAATATGAAAATTTTATAAAAGCTAGCCTTCTTAAGAACCATTGGGCATTGGCCATAGAATTGAGCACCACTATGAAGTATTTTCTCACTGCCCCCTTTGAAAGCATTAATGTGCACCCATAACTCCAGAAAATTCACTACACATGTAAGATTTTATAAAATAAATAAACTATTTATTTGCCTGGCTTTAAACAGCCCACACTTCCCACCCCCATACACATGCATATATATATATATATATATATATATATATATATATATATATATATATATAAATATTTTTAAAATATACTTTTTATTAATGATGGTATTACAAATATCTTCCCTTCCCTTCCCTTAACCCACATCCTCCCAGCCTCTACTCATCCCAACATGTCTTCTCTACCCTACTGCTAGTGTCCATGGGCTATGCCTATCTATAATAATAATCTATAATAATAAAAGTGTAATATGTTAATTTGACCTGACATCTTCCAGATGTCCTTCCTAGCAAAGCCAGGATCCAGCAGCAGCGGGAAGGAAAGCCTACTCTTGCACAAATTTTTGTGCACCGGGCCTCTAGTAAACATATAGGATAAGTTCTTTGATTTACATGTATATTTTTTAAAGAGTGTTCTATTAAAAGTTTTAGGGTGTATTCTGACCCTGGGTTTACAAAGTTGAAGAATAAGCATTAAAATATACCATAATTCTTTTACAAGATAAGAATACTGAGGACATGGCCTCAATTTTGATGGTACAAATTAGACTTGGACATCCATTTATTGATGCTGTTATAAAATATAGTTACCTTTACGAATATTAGGAAATATTTCATGATTTGACTTCCATTAAAGTTCTATGCATCTACATAAGCTCTTTGATCACAATACATTGCTTCTCCATGGGATTTAGGTTCTTTATATTTTATACACACATATCCTGGAATGTGATTTGGTTATATGACATATTGTTTTACAAAATATGTATATTTGGTGCTTTTAATCTTTCATTTTCATTAAGGCTCTGTAACTCCATTATCATCTGTTTTTATTCTTTTTTACACTTGCTCCCTTTCCAGCCTTTTAAAAAATAATAGGGTAATTATTTGAATGAAATAAAAATATGGTCCTAGTATCTGCAAACTATAACACAAGAAATTGCTTTTAATAAAAAGAGTAAATTTTTATTTAATTTTGAACAATGAGTGCTTAAAGAATGCACTGGTTAAGAGAGTGAAGCTTTTTATGAGCCCTATTTTAATCAGATTTTTAAAGGCAAACAAATATTCTTTGCTTTTAAAGTGTAACATGTTCTCCATATTTACACTTGGAAAAAATAACCTCTTCACTTCTTAGTCTTGTCATTTATAAGTTAAGATTTAAAAAGATTCATATAAGCTTAAGTGCAAATATACTTTCTTTGAGGTGTCACAACCTGGTAACTGATCAGGTCACATTGATGATCCATATTTTACTGAAGGTGCCACTTTATACAATAGTTTAACACAGACAGGGCCATCCCCTAGCATTTCTCAAAATGTTTCTTACATGCTCTTACAAATAAATATAGCCAGCTACCCTGGTGCCTACTGTCTCTTTCCTCTGCTCTTCATCCTGACCTCTGAGTCAAAAGCCTCATGCCCACTGTTAAAATAGGGACATCTTTAAGAAATGCCAAAGAGGGTTGAAGGGAAATAGTTTATTTCCATCTCTAATACTTTCTACCAGAGAGCTATTCCATTTGCATAAGAAATTTTGCAAGGAATAGCTCTGTTAGCATTTACAGCTTGTATTTTCAGCATATTCTGTATCCCACCTCTCACCCAAGATTTGAAAATGAGGGAAATTTGGTAAGAAAATAAATCTGAATGAAACACAGGAAAGATAGAATGCTGTGCTCACAATCTCCATGCGTCCCCACCCCCACCATCTGGCTTTTCTACTACATCCTCCAGGAGATGGAGATGTGCTCTCTCCAGGTGGGACATAGCCTCATTGTCTCCCCTAGAGTTTCAGTGGCTCTCTGAATTATGTGAACATCGCTCAGGAGGAATTACAGGTTGCATTGTGTCCCTCAGAAAGATAGGGTGAAGTCCCTACCTATGATCATGACCTTCCTGGGAAATAGGTTTTCCTTCAGAGACAATCACGTTAGAAGGAGGTCATTAGAGTGAGCCCTTATTCCAGTATGACTGGTGGCATTCAAAGGAGAATGACACGTGCAGAAAATGGCAGATTGGAATTATGCACCCATAAACCAGGGAACATCTAGGATTACCAGAAGCTGAGAAGACAAAAAAGCTTCATGCTATTAAGCAGTGCATCTCTTAACCACTCATTGTTTAAAATAAAACCAAACTTTACTCTTTTCAGTAAGAGAAATTTCTTGGGTTTTGTTTTTGTTTCATTCAACCCTCAGAGGTTTCAAAGAGAGCATGACTCTGTTGACATCTTGACTGTGGGCTACGAACCTCAAAGCTCTGAGGCAAAATTTTTATTGTTTTAAGCAACCCAGTGTGTGGCACTTTGTCACAGCAGTCCAGGAACTTAACTAATGTTAATTAATTTTCTGTTCCTGCTCCCTGCACTGTTCTTTCTTTTTGCTTCCTGATCAGGGGACTAGTTATACATTAAAATTCTATGAAAACTTGGGCAAGTTCTCTATTCTCTCTGAGCTCCAGAATCCTGACTCATCCAATGTTATGTTTGCTCCCACATTGTGTAGCTGAAGTCATGTGTTAGGAGTCGCTGATTATTTCCCTGCTTCATTAATTTGAAACATTTTCTGATTATATATAACTTAAAATTCTCAATTTCATATTTATTAATGAAAGTTTCATATCTTAACGTATTTCAAGAAAGGAAGACAGTCATTTACAAAAATAGTACTGAGACTGGATTAGAGTCTGAGACATTAGTATAAACTCGTGTTTAACTTAATATATAAATATCTATGGAAACAAGTGGTTTTAGCTGTGAATGTGTAATGGTTAATTTTATGTGTCAATTTGGCTAGATCACAGTGCTCAGTCATCTGGTCAAACGTTATTCTGGATGTTTCATATATATATATATATATATATATATATATATATATATATATATGTTCTATTTTCATCAATGAGAGAGAGTCATCGATCAGCTGCCTCTTGCACACCCCCTTCTGGGGATATGCCAGCAACCAAGGTACATGCCCTTGACTGGAATAGAACCCGGGTCCCTTCAGTCCCCAAGCCGACGCTCTATCCGTTGAGCCAAACCGGTCTTGGCTATTCTGGATATTTCTATGAGAATGTTTTTGGATTAGATTAACATTTAAGTCAATGGATTTTTAGTAAAGTGTATTGCTCTCATGGGAATGGACCTCATCCAATCAGATGAAAGCCAGAACAGAACAAAAAGACTGAACTCCATTGAGCAAGAAGGAATTCTTCAGCAGATAGCCTTGGGCATGAACTGCTATAAGAACTGATTTCCCTGGTTTTCAGATCTGTTGGCCCATCCTGCAGGATTCGTACATGCCAGCCTACATAACTGCACGAGCCAATTCCTTAAAATAAATCCCTTTCTCTAATGCATATATCCTATTTTTCTGGAGAATCCTAATACTGTATGACTACATAGGTTAGTATACATACTGTACATGTATTAGTTACTCATATACATTGAGAAGTCTGAAAGTAATGACACCACAATAGCATCAAGCACATATAATACCTAGACTTTGGTTTCTAAATACCTTTCTCCAATAAAAAGCTATCCAAGCTCTTTAAGGAAATGGCTGATTCTAGTTCCAGGAAAGAAAAGTAAAAGATAAGCCTGGATCACCTTGTAGTTCTAAAGAAACAAGGAAATGCTAAAAAAAAAAAAAGAAAGGATACAAACACTTCAAAGAGATACAACTAACTTAAAAGCTAGAACAATTTGAGCAACAAAACAAATAGCATAGTACCAGGTTGTTACCTACAATATAAAATAAGTACATGTGAGTAAATATGAATAATTAATTAAGGAGAAAGACAAATTTTTCTTTCCAGAACAATTCCAAATAAGAAGTGTAGATCGTCCCCACTAGAGGAAGTGGAGATTAATTTCTGTCTCCACCCAGCTGGAGGGTGACCTAGACTTGATGATTCACTTCCCAAGAATAGAGCATCAAAAAGGGAAATGGTACCTACACAGTGCAGGACCAGGAAAATCACTACCTCACCCAAGTACTTAGGATTAATATGATGCAATCTAGATAGCATGTACTTCTTCTAGTTCTTCTTCTTCCTCTTCTTTTTTCTTTTTCTTTATCATCACTGGAGGATATTTATGATTAATTTTTAGAGAGTGGTAGAGAGAGGGAAAGATAAAGAGAAATATTGATGTGAGAGAAAGACATTAGAAAACATTATAGTTGTGTGTGCATATAAATGGATAACTAACGTTTGCAGCAAATTTGAAAAGTATGACATTTTAAAAAGCCAAAGTGAACAAACAAATTAAACAAATATGGTAAATTACCTAAAAGAAATAGATAATTTGCTAAGAGAATAAAACATGAAAAAATATAATAGAGTTATTAAGTTTTTCAAAGAATACACTTTATCCTAGTTTATGACAAAGGAGTAATCAGAGAACAAAAACAAAGATCTCTTAGTAATTAATAACTCGTTGCCCCCAAATAATTTAAGAAGTTTAGAAGATAAAGTTAAAGAAATTTCTCAAGATACAAAATATAAAAGACATAGAAAATCAATCTTGGGGGTTGAACATCAAACTAATAATTGTTTTTTAAAGTATGAAAATAGAACATACAAGAAATAGAATTAGAAGGAAATTAATAAACAACCACTCTTGGAGATCTGAGCATAAGTCTACAAATTATAAGGAATAGTTGAGTACTTATCAGAGTATGAAAAAGATAAGAATTCAGAAAAGTATTACAAAATTTCAGTATAGCAAGGATCTTTGTTTTATTCTCATAGCAAATTATCTATTTCTTTTAGGTCATTTACTGTATTTGTTTGTTTGTTCACTTTGGCTTTTTCATATTTCATACTTTTCAAATTTGCTGCAAATGTTAGTTATCCATTTATTTGGACACACGACTATGATGTTTTCTAATGTGTGAGGTATTTGCTGATTGCCAGGCTGCATAGGATAAAGTCAGACAATTGGATTGCTCCATATTTGGATTCCTAAATATCAGACTATGGATGGTTTTATTATAGGGTGGCTATTTCCAGATATGCAAAGGCCCTTAAAAGATTTTTGATATTTAAATTTAAAAACTGGTTGCCAAGTGTTCTATACTCAATTGTGAGAAGTAGAGTAGAGCAATTATTGCATCTACCCATTTAATCTTTCACTTTTTATTATAACTGGTACTTCCAGATCTAAAACTTCCTATAAATTTGTAGCATATATTGACTTTATCCTTACTAGCTGCTGCCTTCTCCAAGTTTCCAGGTCACAGATTTCTCTATTCTACACTTGAAATAGTACCACTTTACCACCTGTTCTCTGTATTCCAGAAATGTGTCAAAAGATCATGAATAGTCCCATTCTGCTTACCTGGTTGCATATCCCTTCCGAATTCCTTTAATGGAAAGTTAAGTGAGAAAGTCTATAAATACAAATGCTCCCTCTACCTTTTGAACAAAACTCCCCTTCTTCCGCCCTGCCTTCCATTTCTCCATCTCACCTCAACATTTGTAAAATTTTTTGTTTTGCTCTGGGAAGATTTACTCTCTAAGAAAAACAGAACACCAACACAAGTGTTTTCAATATGCCTTGTTGATTAGATACTGGCTGTTCTAAAAATGTACTACATTCTAGACAATTCTAAAATGGAAATACATTATGTGTGGTATAGCAAAGACTGTCTTCTCTAATTTAACTCCTGGTCTCAGTTCCTCACTTACTGAAAAAACAAAAAACAAAAAAACCCTATATATATATATATATATATATATATATATATATATATATATATATGCTCCCTTCTGAGTTGATTTTTTTAAATTTTTACATATAAAGACTGTCAGATATTCTTTTTCATAATTTAAATAACATCTCAATAGTATAACCAACCAATACTATTTTTAGCACTTTCAAGGTACTCTGTAAAATATTCACAGAAATAGTTTTTGTCTATGAAAGAAAAGAATATCTTGGAATTTCTCCACATAAGTCTTTCTATATAAGTTTGCATATAAACTTAAATAGTGCTTCATTGTATACTATGCAGTCTAACTTAATAAATTAATAAATATGTAAGAATGCGTATATATATATATATATATATATATATATATATACACACTAAGGGTATTCATGTAAAATGTTACATGTATTCTCTAGTCTTGAAGACTATACAAGTCTCCATACTTCCTTGTAAGGATATTTTTCTTTATCACCAGACAGTACAATCACCCTCTCATGTGGAGTGGAACAGTGACTTCAATGACATTTTAATGGATTTTAAGTGGATCTTGACCATGACCTTATCTTATTTGTATGTAACTTTCTGTAAACCATTAGGCCTCTGTCTTTTATTCAGTTAAACTGTATGATGAAACAGCTTTGGTACATTCTTTACTTGTCATTCTTTTTTGTTATGTATACAATGATATTTTTAAATCACTTTTACTTGTATGATTAATTCATGATAAAATTATATAGTTAATTTTAACTATGGCATAAAAAGAATAAGGCGGGTCAGTTTTGGATAGGTGCACTTGAGCTAAACATTCCGTATGATGTCATTCCTAATGTCAGCAATGGTGCCTGACTAATGTTTGGCCATTTCAATGTGGTCTAGACCACCTTGCCTTTCTCCACTGGCAAGATGTATTTATAGAATTTCCTTATGTGACTGTTTGCTCTCTTTGAACTATTTATTGTAAAAACCTTGCCATCTTTTTTTCTGTATGTAAAGTTAATTTTTTAAAAGCAAATTCATTAAAACGGAGCATTTATAATAATTGTACTTTGGTTACAATATTTAATATACCTTTACATAAATTATCAATAGATACTTTCCTTAATTCTGAGTATTTCTTTAGTTTTTTGTGGGGGTTTTTTGTTTGTTTGTTTTTTCCCCTGGGGATAAAAAAAAAATTATCATCTAAAAAACCATGCTTTATACTTAATTAAACTACAATCTGGTCAAACCATACTTTATTACTAAATTATCTGTAATGTTTAGAATCCTAGAAATTTAAGGGATCTTTGAGATTATGCTGTTTAATTCACTCTTTATACCTATGGAAACCAAAGCTTGGCAAATTGTTATAATAATGAAGCTAATATGCAGCAAGGCCTCAGGTAGAACCAATATCAGTTGATCACTAATGTAGGGCTCTTTCCATTGCCAATGTATGTCCATCATATGGAACTGACATGAAAAAATAAATATGCCAAAGCTATGTATCATTTGCCATTGTACAGGAATTTATAGAGTTCTTGTACCATAGGATATGGAAGATCTTAGAGGTCATCCAATCTATTAAAAGGCATAGTGCTTAACACTTTACCTAGAGTATCTAATATAATCTTTATGATAACCCTGAGATGTTTTCTTATCCTCAATTAAAGAATTTCTCACTTCATATCTCAAAGAGCAGAAATTCAAATCCAAGTCCATCTTTCTCCATGGTCTGTATTGTTAACAAGACTTTTCTTTGGCTCATGTCAACCTAATGGCTAACTCTGGCTGAAAATGCTCTCCTTTCTGTCTTTTAATGGGTAACAACTTCCCCATGAGATCTCAAGTCATTGAGAGCTCATTTAAGATGTCAGCTCTTCAGAAAATTGTTTCTAGTTTATTTATATTTATTAATTGTATTTTGGCTGTTCACTATTTTTTACTCAGTCATTTATTTACTTTACATTTATTTTTACGATTAAATTTTAATAACTTTTTCTTTTCTAGCTATAGTGTCCTTTATCCCACTGAAGTATAAATTGGTGAAAACAATTCACTTATCTTTCATGATAATTATCTCCATAATCCAATATCTGGCATAGAATAGCTCTCAAAAATATCATGTAAATGAATATATTAACTTACATGATTTACCAACTCTCAACTATTTTTTATTATATTTTCATAGGAATCAATGAATATTTTTAATAAAATAATCTACTTTCAGTTACACCACACAATTTAGAAAATGCATTTTAATTTACTTTACTTGTTCTCTACTTTAAATTTTTAAGAATGGTTAGTTTGTTTTCAACTGATTTTGATCTAATTTAAAGTCTCTTCACCTTGACATTTTGGTCCAAATATTTCTTTGTCAGGGAAGGAGGAGGGATGCTGCCTCTTGCAGGGTGGGATGCACAGGAGCATCCATGGTCTTCTTTATTAGTAACAAATAGTTTCACCATTCCCAAACTGTGAAAACAAAATGTTTCCGATATGGCCCAATGTGCCCTGGGGCACACAATCACACCAGTTGGGCACCACATCTCTAAATGATGCTGCACTAAATAATACTTTTAGGCATAAAGCTTCCTTTCATATGTAAAAGTATTTCTAAGGGTTAACATCTCAGATTTGTTTTATAGATGGAAAAGTAGAGGGTTAGAGAGTAAAATTACCTTGCCAAAGATTACACAGTCATAAAATGGTAAAGTTGGAATTTTATCCCCAATAATATGAGCTCACGGCTTTGTGTTTAACCACCATGTTTCGGGACCCCTAAAGGAGAGACCTCTATAAGATGACAATATCTTGCCTTTTGATCTTCTCCTTCAACCTACTTCTACTCGTTTTTCCCTGTTTAACTTGTTCTCTCCCATCGTGGCTTCTGATAGTTTATTTTTCTGTCTCACACGTGGAGATTTCTAGTCTTTCTATTTCTCTCCTTTTACTCACCTCTCCCTTTGTCTTGGTCTTGGTCAGATTCCAAAGAAGCAGACCCAAGGCCAAGGACATATGTGTAAGTGATTTATTAAGAATGTGCTCATAGGGAATACTGGTTAGGGTGTTGAAGGAAGCAGGAGAGAAAAAGGAAGGAAGCCAAGCAACAGTGCAGAAGCTCTGCAGGCATACGTCCTGCAGAAGGTAACTTTGGTCTGATTCTGCAGGAGCCCTGAAGTATGTTATGCTTTTGAGGTACCCCAACTGAAGGCAAGAAAGCTGGTTTCCATAGCCTCTGATAGTCTCCTCTCATTGTGAAAGGGAAGGAGACAGGTTGTTCAATACACACCAAACCATTAACACCCCACCCTCCCTTCACATAATGGTAAAAAGAACCCAAATGGATCTGTGACAAATCCCATACTGTCCACTACACCCTTCTCAAGTATTGAGCCAACTCTACCATAAAATCTGCCATCTGCTCACTGTTTTCTGTTGCTATAACCATTCTACTTGGTTTGGCTAATAAACCATAAACACTTATGCTATTTGTAAGCAATGGTCTGGGACTGGGAGTTCTGGAATAGCCTGCTCCAAGAAACTTTGGTCTTAACACAAAAGAAAAACATTTGAGTGTGTTCACGTGTGTGGAGATTCATTGACACACTGATAAGAGATCTCTCGGTTACGGTAACCTCCATGGGGCCTCCCATTTCCAGGCTCTGTCTTAGGCAGAACTGGAATTTTTGGCCTGAGGAAATGCAATTATCTTTCTTAGAGACAGCTGCTACCTTAATGAGGGCTTACATTTAACTTTGTAGCTATAAACTAGTCATCTTATGACTCATAAATATGAACTCACTGTTATAAGAAGTATACCAAGGGCAGGCAGAAGGGACCCAGCAAAGAAAATTACAGTTTTATTTCAGTGTGAGAAAGAAATTGTCATATGAGTCTTGACACACAAAATTTTACAGATTAAGGATTATGCAACTGTTGCCCAATAAACAGAATGATTGCACTGGGCCTTAATTGCCCAATCGTTGTCATAAAAATAAGATACTGAATAACATAATTATGCACAATAAAGAGAGACAATTTTTGAATATCTTCATATCAAAGATTGTGAACCTAATTCTGAAATAAGTATCAAACTATCAGAACCCCAATGCACTACCACTTGCAAAGAACATTTATACTATTGTTATCATGTAAGTGCTATTTATTAGACACAGCTATTCAACAGAACCTTTTGTCCTCTCCACTATTATTTGGTCATCTCCCTTCTCTCTCTTCTCCCCTTTTCTTCATCTACAATTTAGTTTTTCTTTCTTTAACATATTTTTATTGATTTCAGAGAAGAAAGGAGAGGGAAACATAGAAACATCAATGATAAAAAATATTGATCATTGCCTCCTGTACGCCCCCTACTGGGGATCTAGCCCACAATTCGAGCATGTGTCCTTGACTGGAATTGAACCCAGGACCTTTCAGTCCACAGGCCGACCAGATAGGGCTGTGTTTATTTCTTAAAAAAACTAGTTCACATACCCCTTATTTATCTCTTGCCAAGAGACAGTCTCACTTTTCAATTGCAAACATCAAGGTATTTTTTTTAAATGAATTCCAAAGAGCTCCAATGTCCACTGATTAAATATAATTACTTTCAATGAGTTTCAAATACACTGATACTATTTGAGAAAGGTATTATAAGCAAATAGAAGACTTTGCTTCTTAATACTGTAATGCTGATTTTTAAAAAAAATAAAAACCTCAAGTAAGTTTGTATCATCAGATTGCTATTTCAAAGGCTTAATTGTGAGCAAAAGGCTCAGTTTTCTCTTCTACATCCAGGAAACACTGGCTGGTCTATGGCTCTTGCCAGCACTCTCAGAACTGCCCCAGACGGCCAGTTGCAGAAACTCTGGCTGAGTCATGTCTCTGCTCAGCTACTCAGTAATGAGCCATCTCGAGGGACATTCCTGAGATGTGTGGAAGATATATTTCTGATCTCTACCGGTCTCTTTGCCGTGCCCCACACCATGCCCACATTAATGGGATTCCCAGTGCATTGCCTGCTCAATAGGATAAAGGTACTGTCTCCGGCCTTGCTACTTAATATGACTCAATAAATCAGTAACAGAAGCAATGAATGGAATGGAATGCAAAATTTTTGGCTGTTAGCCCTAGATGGAACCACTTCCTTCCTACGAGCAAATCGCGGTTAATAGATTGGCTTGAAGGCTGTGGGAAAGGGATAGTGCCTCGGTAGTGAAGTTTACTCTGAAAATATAGAAAACACCCTTTTCAAGGGGAGGGAATATGCTACTTCTTTTTCCCTTGGAGTAATGAGTATGTACCCAGGTAACAAAGAGTCAGTGAACAAATGTTTGCCCATTTTCATAATTAAACAAAATGATTCAAAAGAGTTATTGAACAAATGTTTGCTGATTTAACGAATAATATTATGATTCATCTGTGCAATATTTTAGTTAGGTCCTAGAAATCCTATAGTCTTTCCTTTCAAACTTTATTCTATTTGTGTCTCAGGACAGCCTCCAAAAGAAAATAGATGCCAACAGCTTTCTGAAAATAAAAAGGTAATTGGTTAATAAAATGTCATAAAAGATGTAGGAGAGAGTGAAACAGAGAATGCAGAGCAACTCTTCTTTCCATCCCTATTTTCTTAACAGTCCCATCTGTACTGACACCAAAGTGTAGCAATGAAAAACAGTTCTTTCAGACTCAAGAAAACTGCTTCTTATCACTGTTTCCTAATTATCTTTTCCAAGAAGCCATCCTGCTGTTACCGTCTACAATCCCTCCTCAGGGTAAGCACTCTGTTCAGTCCCCACTGCAAATGTCTCAGTGCTCCTGAACCTGCTCCCTCCCAGAACCTCACCTTGAACCCACAGTGCTGATGCTCCTGTCCCGCACCACACCCTTCCCACATGAGACAGACATCACTACTGAATCAACAACGTTTTCTGCAGAAATTCCATTTCGAAACATGCACCAAGATGACTGTGATGTACAGGGATGGGCAAAAAAAGATAAAATCTATGTGTTCTAAGTAACTGAGGTCATTGGTCCTTTTAGTTCATGCTTCAAAACACCACCAAGGTTTTTTTAAAAAAATAAAACTGACACCTGACCCGCATGGCTCAGTGGTTGAATGTTGACCTAGGAACCAGAAGATCAAAGTTTGATTTCTGGCAGGGCACTTGCCAGGGTTGCAGTTGCAGGCTTGAGGCTTGATCCTCAGTGGGGGTGTGCCAGAGGCAGCCAATCAGCCAATCAATAATTCTCTCTCATCGTTGATGTTTCTATCTCTCTCTCCCTCTTCCTTCCTCTCTGAAATCAATAAGGACTTAAATAATTAAAAAAAGCAAGGACTTAAATAATTTAAAAAATTGAAAATAAATAAATCTGAGCATACCATTTCTCTGGACAAATCTTGGATGGCACACTATTTACAAAGAGATAACAGGTAAACTCTTGTCATGGTAAAGGGCTTTCTGATGTGACCTTAAGCAGCCTCTTCAACGCCCAGTTACATTATTAGTTCCAAGCTCTGTGTGTTCTACATCACTCACTGTTATTAACACTTGGATCCCTTTCAATTTTCTATGTCTTTGCATTTGCTTTTCCTTTTAGCAAGAAGACTTCCTCTCTCACACTACCACGTCTTCTGTTTCAAGATTTAGTTTGAACGCCATCACATCTGTAAAGTCTGTATCAAGTCTCCCAGGCAGAGATCATTATTTACTCCGTTGACTCTTCAGAAGCCAACAAAAGCTTGAGTATATAAATTGTGTTAGGGTGCTATGCTGAGGATAAGACATGATTGCTGTGCTATTAAAGATCATGGAGCCAAAACCGGTTTGGCTCAGTGGATAGAGTGTCGGCCCCTGGACTCAGGGGTCTTAGGTTCGATTCTGGTCAAGGGCATGTACGTTGGTTGTGGGCACATCCCCACGTAGGGGGTGTGCAGGAGGCAGCTGGTCGATGTTTCTCTCTCATCAATGTTTCTAGCTCTCTATCCTTCTCCCTTCCTCTCTGTAAAAAATTAATAAAATATATTTTAAAAAATAAATAAATAAAGATCATGGACTACAGGGTCTATGAAAATATTTCAATTATGACATTTGTGTTTACTTAAAAAATCTTTATCATTGAAAGTATTACATATGTCCCCTCCCCCCTTGTTGACCCCTTCTAGCCTGCCCCAGCCCCCCTCCTCATGCCTTCACCACCCTATTGTTTGTATCCATGGGTTATGCATATATGCATACAAGTCCTTTGGTTGATAGAGATAAACCCTTCCCCCTCCCACCCCCCCACCCCCCCGATTTCCTCTGAGATTTGACTGTCTGTTCCATGCTTTTTGTTTCATTTATGTTTGTATATTCTTCACTGAAATCTGAGCTCTTTGAAGAACTCTTTGTCAACATCAACTGGAAGCCATGAGAAAACTGGTGTCAAGAGGGAGGCAGAGTGAACAGAAGGGCATTACTGGACCTTCCCATTACTAGTCAAGTATTGGGCAGCTCATTCAAGATAAACATTTCCTGTTGCACCAGCTTTCCAAACAGGCATTAGTTTTTAAATTGGCTGAAATGTAGTGACAGCTGCAGATCTGCCTGGGGATGAGCTGTAAGGGAAGTGGATCATGGATATAATTTTAGAAAAATGCCAAGCAATTAGAGTTATTCCCTTAATAAATTAAAGTATATTAAAGCAAATTCCCTTGGAAGGGGTAACACATTAAACAGCACCCTAGTGTGTATTTATTTGCTATTTCTTTAACAAATGTTTTTTTTTTTTAATATATTTTATTGCTTTTTTTTTACAGAGAGGAGGAGAGAGGGATAGAGAGCTAGAAATGTCGATGAGAGAGAAACATTGACCAGCTGCCTCTTGCACGCCCCCTCCTGGGGATGTGCCCGCAACCAATGTACGTGCCCTTGACCGGAATTGAACCTGGGACCTTTCAGTCCACAGACCGACGCTCTACCACTGAGCCAAACCTGCTTCGGCTATTTCATTAACAAATGTTTATTGATTTTCTTCTCTCTGTAAAAGATTTGCTAAGTAGACATGACACAAGAGATGGAGATAATCTCATATACAGATGGTGAAGAAAGACAATAAACAACTTATGTGTAGTGACATGAATTACAAATAATCAGTTGGTTATTTCACTTAATTTTGAGACTGTGGTGAAGAAAGCATAGAATAGAATACTAATCTTTTGGGTTAGACAAATTCTCTATGAGGAGCTAATGCTTTCGCCATGTTCCAAAGAACAGCAGGAGTTAGGTGAAAAGGGAATGACAGAGCATTGCTGTATAAACCCCCAATGGTTGTATGGTACAGAATTCATTCAAAGATCAGAAGAAAGCAGGTATAGTTTGAAAGCAGAAACCCAAGGCCAAGATGTATAAAGCTCAGTGGAAAGAAACAAGGAGTAATCAGATTTTCCTAGATCCATGTTCAGGATTTTTAATTCTGTTATGAAAGCAATGGGTAGGCTTTTTATTTTTATATTTTTCTTTAAGAGGAAGAGATTTAAGCAGAAGAACCTTGACTTAATCAGATTTCCTGGCTAAAGAATGTTAGCTTAGAAATGGCTAACGTTGATGTGGGGAGTCCAATTACCATGTCAGAATATTTGCAAATATTTTATATAGAATTGACAGAACTTGATGTTAGATTGGACATAAAGTTCAAGGGAGGGTAAAGTATCAAAGGTGACTATCTGCTTTCTGGCTTAAGCAACCAGGATGCCCAAGCCGCTCTCTGCCAGTGGAACACAGGAGGATACCTGCTTTCCCTGAGGGAAACACGCATTCAGGGGTGGATACAATGAATGTGAGGCAGCTATAGACATCTGGGTAGAGCTGATCAGAAGGCAAATGGCAGAGCTCAGATGACAGGTACGAGATTCAGATTTCTAGTTTGGAATCTCCTTCACAGAGAGGGTGAATGAAGTAATTGAGAAGATAATAAAGCATAGGTAAAAAGTGTCGGAAAGGAAAAAGGTCTAGGAGAGAGCCTTGAGGAACTTGAGCCTTTAAGGTTTAATAAACAAGAAGGTGTGAGCTAAGCAGAATGAAAACATATGAAGTAGCTTACCATTTTTTAGCAAACCAATGATTTTAGAGGACAAGGCATTTTTAAAAAGAGGTTTGCAAAAGGCTTGGATAAATTCTTGGCAAAACAAATTTTCCCTAATTCCAAAAAAGTCTTGCTTCACATTCAAGTAATTTAAGTTCAGAAGAAAAGTGTTACTAGATATTTAATAGCTGTAAAAACAATAGGGTCCAAATAATATAAAGTCTAATATGGATGGATTGTGTTTTATTATGATTTTTTAAAGAGAAGCAAAACCATTTTCCTAATGAATTATTCATGTAGATATTAGCATTGTATTAAAAACAATATAATCATATGTGCTAAGATTATTAGACGAATTAAAAAGTATAAAAAGTCAACCTTGGAAGAAAGTGAAGCATTTTATCTCATAGATAAATCCCCAGGCTAAAAATCAAACCTCTATGATATATGTCACCATTTTGATATTCTTCATTGTTTTTAGATAACTCAATTGATTTTGTTTTTATTGAATATCAACGTCATAAATCATATATTAATACTTTGCTGAAAAGTAACAGTTGGATTTTTAATTTGTCTTCCCATAATACATGTAACACTTCTTTTCTGAGAACATAGTAAAGTGTTGGTTTTGGAACTCCCTGTCGGAGCAGTGAACTTACCTTGATAAGTATATTTAAAACAAATTTTATTTCATACAAAAATAACATATGATGATGCCTACGCCAAGATATTCTGTCTTAGATTTTTTATGTCAGAGTTTAATCATTTAGTTTAGAAAGTAATTTTTAGTAAAAATCTAATTTTTGAGTCCATGAATTTCTTTCTCATACAAAAAATACCTCAGAGGATTAATTTTTCCTCTGCAAAGACAAGTCAAATAGCCTGAAGGTGTGGCATTGTCATTATTATCTATTAGCATCTTGGAAAAGAGATTTGGACTTGGCATTCATAAACTTGGCATTCATAAATCTCTGTAAAGCAAAATCAAATATCCTGGACTTTTGGAAAGAATTGGCAATACTTCTTGAAGCAGAAGATAATGCAAGAACAGAGCAGACAAGTATAAATGAATTGCTTCAAGTCAAAAGTTAAGAGGTCTTCTGAAATATTCAAGCAATGAGAAAGGATAACATTTGCTCTCAGAATCATGACAATATTATATGATTGCTAAGTCTCTCATATAATAGTCAATGGTTTGAATATTTGAGAACCAGGCAGTTCAAGAAATCCACTTTTCTTTTCAAAGAATTAAGAGTTGAGATCTATTTAGAAAATGGAAGATTTCTATAGGCAGAGAATGATTGAAAAGTTGTGGCATTTGAAGGAAGATATTAAGGGCTGTATGAAAATAAAATGGGGAGGATCCATTTTAGTTTGCTAGTATTATGGTGTGTCTGGAGCACCAGATGTCTAAAGAGAAGTAGCAAGAATCTAGGGTGACATGGCAGCAAACTAGGCAGCCATTGCTTGGTCTGCCTAGCCAGCACCTTCCCTCCTTCTCAGAAAACCCATTTCTTCTTTCAGTCTCCTTCTCCTTCTCCTTCTCCTCCTCCTCCTCCTCCTCCTCCTCCTCCTCCTCCTCCTCCTCCTCCTCCTCCATCATACTCAGTATATGTAAATCTGTTTGGGGGCCACCAATTATGATATAGTGCCTGGTTTCCAATCCCATCTCTAAGATTTTATTTTAAGTAGGAAGGAAGGTTACTACATAGTTGTATTGTCTGCAGTTTAGTCATTAAGATAGGCTGAATGATGCCAACTCCCCCCTCCCCCCAAAAAAGATGTCTGTGTTCTATTTATGAGCCTTGATTATAAGTGTTTGACTTGGGTGATTAACTAATGATTTGTTAATTTTTTGAAATTTAAACATTCACTCATGGCCAGCCTAGAGGTGAAAAGTAGTATCCTCTTCAAGTATCACTTCTTTTATAACACTGAAAATGCTAAAATATCATAGAAACATTGTTATTTCCAATTAGTTTTAATGTATCTGATACAAACTAGTTACCTAAAAATTTCATTCACCAAAAATATTTTTACAGAGATAGTCTCTCTTAGGTAGCTAAGAGAAGGGAGATATAGTTTGTTAAATACAGAAGATCATCTGAACTCTAGTGTTGTTATCTCTTAAAGATTCCAGTATAACTGCTTCTGCCATTCCTATTTTGAGTGTGGTGCATCATTGCCAGAAATTGCCTGAGCATGCCTGAGGCTTTTGAAACTTTACCCTCAAATTCCAGAGGGTCTGTCACATAATGAAACTGTCTTTGATTTTGTAGATCTCCTAATCCAGTGCCAGCCGAGATGATGTTCCCAGGATAGAATCAGGGGGCCCCAGGGTCTGGCACTCAGTTTATATGACATGGCATGAAGAATCATACAAGAGAGCAGAGCTACATATCATCAGCCATGAGAATTAACTGAACTTATCTCAATGACAAAATGGAAGAGATCTCTATATTGTAGACAGTGCACATGATTTTAGAACTTCATTTTTTAGATCAAATTCTATTTTAAGGGCCAAGAGTCAGTACCTACCTGAGTAGTTGAGTTAATTTTAAGTAGTAAAACAAACCTATGCAAAATAATAAAAATCTTAATATGTTTCCCATACTATCCTATATGTATAATATATTCATTTACCTAGAATGTGCTGGATATAAAATAGATTCTAAGGAATATATTTTTTTAAAAGAGATATTTCTTGTTCTCAGGGAACTATCGAGCATTGTGGTAAGAACAATTATAAATTCATTATACGTGCTAGAAGAAGTACAAGGGTAATGTAGGAATCAGTAACACAGGATTTGACATAGTATTTGGAAATCAAAGGATGTTTCCACTCAAGTTGAAAGGCATAAAATGAATTAATTAACTAGAGAAGTGGGGCAGTATTACTAACTTACAGGAATCTCTCTTTCTCATCTGTATTCTATGCCGTTGTCCTCTTACCACTTGTCTTAATCTATTCAAGCTGCTGTAACAAAATACCATGAATGAAGTGGTTTATAAACAACAAACATTTATTTCTCACAGTTCTGGAGACTAAGCCCATGATCAAGGCACAGGAAGATTTGGTGTCTAGTGAGGGACTGCTTCCTAGTCAATAGCCAGTCTTCTTCTTGTTCCCTCATTTGGCAGAAGGCAAAGGGAGCTCTCTGGGGCCTGTTTTATAAGGGCTCCAATCACATCCATGAGGACCCCATCCTCATGACATAATCATCTCCCAAAGGCCCCACCTCCTAATACTATCACACAGGGAAACAGAATTTCATTGTATGAATTTTGGGAGGACAAATGCTTATGAAAAAGGAAAGAAATTTATTCAAGTGCTGGTCACCTGAGAAGATGGGGGACTCATAACAAAGACCCCCTCAGCATAGGCAGAGGTTTTTATAAGGAGGGAGAGGTGAAGCAGAACAACGAAATCAAGGGGAGAAGGTTGAAAAGTTCCCTATGGATAGACCAGCACAGTCCATTCTGAGAAGGACCTAGAAACTGACCAAGCGATGGTCTGATGTGCGTCATCCTGGTCTTCCTTATCCTGGTTCTACATCATCCTGGTTTTACTGCTGAAGGTCAGCAATTCCCCTAGAGCTGGGATGACTTAAGGTTGGACATGTATTTTCTGAAGTTAGTTCCTAGGATTCTTATAGAAACATACTGTTTATTTACATACTGGAGGGGGCAGTCTGCCCTCTCTCACAGTCCGGGAGCCCTCAGGGGCAGGAGATGACCTGGCGATCAGGGGAAGATGACACCCCCATCATACCTCAGCTGCCACCACTGCTGGCAGTGTAAGGTCAGGCCGGCCCTGGTTACCTGAGCTTCAGGTGGCCCTGGGCAGCTGGGAAGCTGCCATCTGAGACTTGCCTGCTCTTTGGGCGTTGGCTGGGCAACCACTATCCGAGGCTTGCCTGAGCCTTGGGCTGGCCCTGGGCAGCTGGGGAGCTGAGGAAACTGGGGGACTCTAGAAGCAGTCGCGCTGAATGGCCAGACTCGAGTTAAAATTAGAATGTATGAGTAATTATGCATATAAAGTATAAGATGAGTGCTAAGTTGGAAAATGACTGGCATTACCCAAGTCTTCGGTAAGAAGACAGTTAGTTAAATATAATTCATTAATGTACTCAAGCTGTCTTATTAATAAAAGTATCAGAGATTTAAAAAAAATGATTACAGATGGGAAAACAAGTTGGGTATAACAGGGATTTTTGTAAAACATATTAATTTGGTTCAAACCATGTGCAAGTGACTTCTTCCAGGAATCAATTTGTCAGGATATGAGTTGAGTCATAACTTAAAATTCCAAAGAAGACAATAATAAAAACAAATCTAAGTGGAAAAAACAAAAACACACAAAAAAGCTGTTTACTACAAATCTCAAGTAGAAAATACAAATGTAAAATATGGAGATATTTCCTTTTCAGTGGAATTGGTAGCAAACTGCAACATATGGCTTGAAATCCCATTGCTGACAGTTTTTGGAAACTATTCAGTGGTTTCCAAAATGAAACCAAAAAAAAAAAAAAAAGTATCATATTGTCTTTAAAATGTAATAAGCTAGTATGTGTCTGAGCCATTTAAAGACATCTTGGAGTGGCAACTGACTCTTGAGAGAAACATAATGATAAGTGAAATGGATAGATTAGAAAGTTAATGGACCACTTTGAACTAGTATCTTGATAGTAACCTGGCTGCTGACTGTTGACATGATACTTCAGATATTAGAGAAATTTTATAGGCCCATAGTGTGGCAGTATAGTTAAAAGCTAGGAAAATTCCTTAACAGGTGGCATAAGAAAAACTGAGACAAATAAATAAATAACTAAATAAATAAGCAAGGCAAAACGATTTGAGCAATTTACAGGCAGCTAATGAATCACAAGATTTTATCTCCCCTAACGAAGGACACTTAGGAACAGATAGTTTACACATTCCAGACTGTCCTGGGACAGAACAGAATGGCCTCATTCCTAGTCCCTCTTCAATGATGTTCTTGATGACGTTCTTTGAATCTGAAAGTAAGCAGCAAGTAACCTCGATCCCTCTTTACGCACATTTGGATGAATCAACATACTGAAGGACGTACCTGAAAAGCTGATGAATAGTCTGTTAAAACCCTTCCACGACACCTCCCCTAGGATTCAGGCTGGTGAAAGAAGCCTTAAGACGAAGGATTCACAGCTTGCGCACTAGAGCATGCCCATGCCTTGTATCTCTGTTCTCCTCCTCAAGAGTCCGCAGGAGACTTGCATCCAGGTGAGCCATTGGGAGCAGCAGCTCTTCCTGGGCTTATCCCTGAATGTGTCTCCAAGGCCCACTTTTCTCTGGCTTTCCAGGGAGCTAGCAGCATCCCACCTAGGCTCTCATGTTGCTTCTTTCATCACAAGTCCTTCCTTTATGTCACTGTCCCAGCTTTAATAAACATACTCTACCCATGGAAGTCTCTACCATGATCACACCCAGACCTTGTATCTCTGCTCTCTGTCTCTTAAACTCTAAGGTGCCCCATGAGACTTGCAACCAGGAAGCAATGGGCAGTGGCAGCTCATCACGGACTAACCCATTAAAACCTGTCTCCAAGGTTCCCCTTTTCTCTGACTTTTCCCAGTGAGTTCATTTCCGTCACTGTGACTTTCATTCCTAGGGAGCCAAAGCAGTCCCACCTAGGCTCTCTCCTATTGCTTCTTCTACCTTAAGCCCTTCCTTTGTTTCCCTGTCCCCAGCGTTAATATATGTACTCTCAAAATCACCCTGATTCATGTTGTGAAATCTTTCCTGCACAGAGTCAAGAACCTATACACTACTGGTTGGCCTGAGGTAGACTGGCTCTGAGCTCAACCCTGTCTGGTAACATAAGGAAATTCACATAAAGCTTTGGAATCATTCTTTGGATGAAATTATTGGAGCACTGAAGAAGTATTCTTTGGGACCATACATAGTAGTTGCCAAATCCATTGTAGCACAGATATCCACAGAAAAACACAATCACTCAATCAATTGTGATCTTACCCCCAGAATGTGGTTTCCCATGTAAGTCAAAGACTAAAAATTAGGATATGCCAAAGATATTTGCCACATACAATGGTCCCTGCCGATGGGAAACATGATTTGTTAGGACCCAAAATCATGTCACTTTCACAGATGAGCCCTCTAGTATTTGACCACACTATAACAACATTAAGAGATGACTCATATACTGGAAAAAACAAAGATCTGGCCATCAGATTGGTGTGTATTTTCCCTCAAAATCTTGGTGACCTCAGTTTAGCCACTATATTTTTCTGAACCTCTTGTACTTCTTCTGCAAACTGGCAATTACACTAGTTTAGTGGTTTTCCATTTTGGGCGGTGGCGGGGGTTGGTGTTTATGTGTGGTGAAAGGCTCGTGTTATATGAAATCAGATGTGGAACATTAGATTTTTTAGAGATGCGAGTATGTTTGTCCACTTGCATGTCTGTCATAAAACAGTCATGGAGTGATATTTGGAGCTCATGTAAAGGGAAGAAGAGAGAGATAAAATAAGTTTAGCTATTTGAGAAACATATAACATTCTCTCTGAAGTTGTCCAAAAATGATTTTGACAAAAGTAAGGTTCAACCAATGGTTGTGAAACAGAAAACATGGTGTCTACTGAGGCATGTTAGTAGTTATACAGACATAACATTAGAATCTATTTATGACATATTTATAAATATGTCTTAAAAAATAAAAGATGACTTATTTAGAAATTACTAAGTGTCTAATGCTTTTCTAAGCATTCGACATTTAATGATTCATTTTGACCTATCAACCTGAATTATGGAGAAAACCTAGGCACCAGAGAGGTTAGGTTACTTGCCTATAGCAATACAGGGATTAGATACTGAAACTGGGATTTGAACTCGGCAGTTTGACTTCATAACCTGTGCTTTCCTTTTTTCTTTTAAAAATATATTTCATTTAACATTATACTCTAGGTCTAATCATGTGAACTTAATATTTTTTTATTATTATTTTTAAATTCCTATCTGAGGATATTTTTAATGATTTTAGAGAGAAGGGAATGGAGAGAGAGACAGAGAGAGAGAGAGAGAGAGAGAGAGAGAGAGAGAGAGAGAGAGAGAGAAAGAGAAACATCAATTGGAAAAAAAGCATGAATAGGTTACCTAATGCATGCACCCGAATGGGGGATGGAACCCAAAACCTAGGTATGTGCCTTGAGGGAATCAAACCTGTAATCTTTCAGTATCCAGGCAATGCTCCAACCCACTAAGCCAAACTGGCCAGGGCTCATGTGTACTTTTTAAATTGATGACAACATTTACAAGAAGCTGAAGTACATGCATGAAAATGGTAGGAGACACTTTAAGAGCTTCACAAAATGAGTTAACTCTGAAGAGCAAGTTCATGTATTAGGGTTCTATGGGGTTGCATTATAACACAAAATAGAGTTTCTGTGGATGTCTGTCATTATAACTTTTAAAGATTGAAAATATGTGTAAATTTTAAAAACTTTTAAATAGTTGTAGAGGCTCCCAAATATAACAATAGGACCTAAGTTTACATTTTGAAAACCATTCAAAAATGTCAAATATTATTGGCTACTAAATTTGTTGCTGTATTAATTTATTATTGGCAGATATTTTGACTTTTGACAGATGTACCTTCATGATAAATTAAAAACACCTTGACATGAAATTTATAGCACACACAGAGCTTTCATATCTAATTCATTAACATTGTTAATGCAAACATACTCCTGCATGTAGGCTAGTCTTCTCACTCAATATTGCAACTATCCTCTTTTTATTTAAAAATTTTTGAGTTTTGCTTAAGATTTATAAAGATCTACTGTCACCATTTCAATAGAATTTTACTATTCTTCTTAGATCTGAGGGATTCTCAGTTCAATATGACATTATCATTTTATTTTCTATTAATTTAATTTTATTTTATTTTTCCTTTGAGGGTGTGGTAATTAGACCTGAAAGGTAACTTTGCTTTGTTGATTTTGCCCCCCCTCCCCCCAGAACTTACTGCACTTACATTTCACGATACAGGAAATACAGTTGTCCGTGTACAAGCAGTGACAGAACACAAACCAGATGATGTGAGAGAAATTAAAGTTACTTGTGTCAGTTTGAAGTTATTGTAAATAATGGCTTTGTAAACATCAAACCCAAATGCAATTTACCCACACACACCATATCATTTCTGTAATGCCATCTAATTATTTACTTCCCTGGCACTCATTCATTCAACAAATGCATTGTGCATTCTTCCGGGTGCTAACCATAGAATGGTGAACAAGGACGAGCCCCCTACTCTCCCAGAGTTGAAACTGTAGTGGGGCAGAAAGGCAATAATCCACAATAGCCCAAGTGATGCAAGTGTGGATAAAGAGGGCCTGTAAGAGGTAGAATAGGGCATTGACCTTGGGAAGGATCTCAGGAAACTTTCCCTGAGGGAGTGCTCTGGCACTGAACTCAAGCCTGAGCAGACATTCATTTGTTAAGGAAGGAAGAGAGGGGTGTTATAGCAGAGGCAACAGCATGGCCGAAGATCTTTCCGTAGAAGGAAACGTGACTGGCTCAGTACTTGAAAGAACAACAACGTGGTTGAAAAGAGAAAGTGTGGGGAATGTGCTGGAAGATGAGGCTTGAGAAAGAGATGAAGGCCATAGCTTTTTTCCATCCTGGTGCTAATCTCTCTTAATGAGATTTTTGTGTGTGTTTTTCATTGTTGTGGTTGCTGTTTTAACACTTTAAGAGTATATCAAAGCCTAAGAGGGGCTTTCAATAGAGAGAATTATATACACAGAAAAAGACTCAATTCTAATTGGCAACTAAGAATATAGGATTTGTAGGTAAGCATTCACAATAAGAGTAAAAACACTTAGGAATTGTTAGAAAGAACATTAAATGCTATGCTATTTTATTTATATGAAACACTTAAAGTTACAATTGAAAAGCATAATGTTTGTGCTGACATTCAGAGTCTGTAGCCAGATACAATGGCAACCAAGCACCCTTTTATAAATAACCTATTAATTACAGACTAGGACAACCCAGTGTTTTTTAAACTGAAACACTGGAACTGAAGAAGTGACCAAAATGTTTATGTAATAGACAATGACGTATCTGTAAATTCTTAAGCAATTTCACCCCTGTGTCCCCGGGCTTTGCTTCCAGCTTAGGTTAAAATGACTTGAAATTGTTACCATTTGACAGACAGCTGCTGACTTTTTGAAATTAATAAATTCTTGGTTTATTTCCAAGCAGGTGTCCACCTGATAAAACCAACAGTTTTAATTGCCACGAATTGCTTTCTCCTTCAACAAAGTTAGTAAAAAGGCCAGGAACAAGTTGTTTAATCACATCAGTAAGAAATGGAAAAGACCACGAAGGTTACTCTTCCTCCTCCCGTGAGACCGTAGCAAATCTGCTTCCTATCATTTCTCTTCCTGTTTTGCCCAGTCCCACTGAAATGTACCAAATGAATGAATTCTCTGCTTCTCTTATAAAACATCTAAACACTTTGCTTCCCCTTCCCCAGTTATTCTCCCCTATGCTTACTTAGTAAACATCTTCAGGAATCCCTGCCTTTCTCTGTATTCCCAGAATTCAGATCGGAAACGGAGATATTCACTTACGTCACGAAGAAGGAATGAGCTGGAAAACGGAATTGCCTAACTACCTCATTGGGTGGTCCTTGAATTTGGGAATAAAATTCATCTGAAGGGAGGGACTGTAGTAACTATGAGTGACCCACAATTCAATAAATAAACCTACCATTTAACTAATATTATAATCAAACATAGACCAAGAAAGAAAGTCACTGTAAAAGCTAAAAAAATAAAATAAAATATTTTAAAAGAGCGAAAAATGGGAATCTGTGATTTAGAATATTCTATTTGTTTCATTTTTAAGACTGAGTAGAATGTAACAAATGCTCATTCTCAACAACCATACTTGAAAGTGTGATACTGAGAAGCTAGTGTTGCAAGGAGTTATCATATGTGCTATGTGGACTGAATGTTTGTGTTTCCTCCCACCAAATTCATATGTGAAATCTTAACTCCCTGCCCTAGCTGGTTTTGCTCAATGGATAGAGTGTCAGCCTGCGGACTGAAGGGTCCCGGGTTCAATTAGGGTCAAGAGCACATGTCTGGGCTGCGGGCTCAGTCCCCAGTGGAGGGTGTGCAGGAGGCAGCCAATCAATGATTCTCTCTCATCATTGATGTTTCTATCTCTCCTTCTCCCTTTCTCTCTAAAATCAATAAAATATATATTTTAAAAAAATCTGAACTCCCCATGAGATGGTATTTGGAGGTGGGGCCTTTGGTTGGTAATTGGCCTATGAGAGCATGTGAATGGGATTTCTGTCCTCATAAAAGAGACCCCAGAGAGCTCCTTCTTCCCTTCCCATTCCACCACGTGAAGACTCAGAGACAAGAGAGCTTTCTACAAACTAGGAAGCAGGTTCTTAACAGATATTGGATGTACCAGTGCCTTGATGGTTGGCTTCCCAGATTACAAAACTGTTAGAAATAAATTTGTCTTGTTTTTAAGCCACCCCTTCTATGGTATTCTATTATAGCAGTGGAATAGACTAAGGCATGTTTGGAATGATCAGAGAAAAAATTTCTATTAGTTAGTATAGGTTCTTTTTTTTATTATTATGAGAAAATACCCTTTAGAGGTGTTCTTTTCATATTCTTATATATGACCTTAGAAGATGTCTCGTTTCACAACGTAGGAAATAGAAATTCAGTATTTTAGTAAATGAGAAAGCAAATCTAGAATTAGAATTCAGGAATCTTATTTTTAAAGCCTGCTTCTTTCCCTGTTACCATCTGTTAAGTTTTTCCTTTTATAGTAGGTTTTTATCATACATGAGGTCCAATATGGAATGTTCCTGAGGCATGACAAAAAGTCTTATAGTTATGGGTTTAGCGGTAAAGAGAAGAAAAATATTCATGTTGGTGAACAAAGCACTTAACAATTTGGTCCAATTTCATGGTACTTTCCCCACAAGTTTGGTTATCACTCATGGAGAAAGAATCTTGAGGCAATCTAACTCCTGTTTCTTTTCAGATTTTGATTTATCTAGCTTACATAAACACCCTATTTTCCCTTTTTATGTAAATGATTTTACTGCTTGTTAGCAATGGGGAAACAACGTCAATAGCAGAAATGCGGGAAATTCATAAAACTCATCAAGTTTGATCCCAGATCTTTATCTTCTAACTTATTTATAGATTTCTATACTAATTTTAAAGTTACTTATTGTGAATCTTTCAGAAAAAGGGGAGAGAGGACACTTAAGAATTAATATATTTCCAGCAGAAATTGCTCACAGACATTGAGGTTTCTCCAGTGTTTACTTGAACATTAAAAGAGGTCAGAGGGGCCTGAAACCTCACCCCTGTTGAGGGAGTCTCCTGCCCCCATGGCTGCTTAACTTCCCATGCCCAGCTCAAATCGGGACCCAGGTAAAAGCCAGAGACTTGGCTGACAGCAGCTGCCCTCACACTACAACAAGACTTGTTTGAGTTGTCTTGTAAACATGGTGTGGGAAAGTGGGTTTTTAATATCTAGATCCAGCCTACCACCAGGAATGCTCAGGACCTACTCAAGAAGGCAAATAATCCTTTCCTCTAATATTTACACAGTAAAATAAGACTGTTGTAGAATAATAAATTTGACAGTAAAATAGTAGACAAGTTTTCAGGCTAATTTTAATTGGCTAATTGAAATAAGCGAATATTCTAGAAAAACTAATTGAACTGGGCAAAAAAATGTTCCTAAAGTGTTAACTAAAATTTTTATTGGTAGTTCATTTCAGGATAAAATCTCACAACAGGAAATGAACCTAAAGCAGTCATATTGTAGTGCAATTAAAATTTAAAAGCTATCAAGACTACATTATAAATTTTTCAGAAGCTTCCTAATATTTAAATCAAAAAGGGGGAAAGTACAAGAATATCATGTAAGGAAAAATATCCTGTAGGCAAATTACATCTAGAAAATTTGTACTTTAGAAAATTCATTGTAATGCTAATAGCAAGACACCCATGAAAAACACACATGGTGTCAAAAAAAAAAATCAGAGGAAAATCATTTGGGCAAAAAATGACAAAGGATCCCAAGTCAAATTTATAGAAAATATTCCTTTATTAACTTTTGGTCAAGAATATGTTTGAATATTTTTAGAAAACAACTCTGAGGTCATGTGGATTCTGGCAACAGAGAGGAATTGATAGGACTACTCCAACCATGAAGACAGGAGAGAAACAGTCCAGAGATGGAAGATGCTGACGACACCTTGCCTTAATAGCAGTCAGCAGCTGTATATCACTGCAGGTTGCCCAGGACCAAACTAGAGAGGGTTGGATCTGCATTACCACCATTTGTCCACCATCCAGAACTGAAATATTGCTGACATGTACACATAAGGATCTGTTTGACATTGAAATTGGGTCTCAAAAGAACTGTTGGCCCAGAAAGAAACTCACTACAGACTGATTCATATGCCTTTCAGCATAATGGTTATAGCTTGTCTCATTTTTTATTCTTATAAGTATATATCCAGTAAGACATGATCTCACTCATTTGGGGGAAATGGTGAACAACATAGACTAATGAATAAGAACAGACCCAGAGATAAGGAGTCATGGGTCAGACTGTTGGACCTCAAAGGGAGGGTGGGGATAAAAGAGGGATATCAACCAAAGGACTTATGTGCACACATATGAGCCTAACCAGTGGTCAAGGACAATAGGGAGTTGGGGGCATGAGTAGGGAGGATGGGAGATTGGAATGGGGTTTGATGACAAATATGTGATACCTTAATCAATAAAGAAATTAAAAATAAAAATAAAAAATAAAAGAAGTCAGTCAACTTTATAAACATATCATAATATAGAAAGTCTATATTACTCCTATTTTATTTTAGGCTTTATCACAGTGGGTCTACCAAAATTTCTCCTTCATAGAATGCTTGGAACATGGCATGACCTTTATCTGTGGAATTACCTATTTGGAGGCTAGGCTTTAAGTTAAGTGATGGAAATATCAGGTCATCTAAATTTAAAGTAACTGAAAAGTTTATTAATGGCACTGTGAAGGATTAGCTCTTTCTCTGTGATAACCATCTTTAGTAAAATGTATCACTTGTGTTACTGTGAGCATTGTGACTTTCATTAGTTATCTAATACCCTCAGTCAAATTTCATGCTACTTTCCTCCCAATTTTGATTTTCTATATGTACACATAGAAATCGAAATTTTCATTGTTCTAGAAAAATTAAATAGCAATAGTAATATATAAGTAAAATGAGTGAAGATTTGTATATATTTTTAATTCACAAAGATTATTATTACTCCTCTTGTGACAATTGGTTAAATAACGACTGTAAGATAAATCAGTATGGTAAGTATTAGGGAAAGGAATGCATTTTCTAAGCATTTGTGGAACACTCAATACCAATAAAAATGTTCATAAAATGTCTAATTCCTATTGACTGTGCTAACAGGGAAAACTCATTCATCTCTTCATAATTGCATAAACTTGAACATTGTATAAACCTGAATCCAATCAGGAGGTGAAACTGTGCAATGATTCGAGCGAGAAAAGTTTAATGTAAAGAGTTATTAACTATAACAGTGGATTGAAGAAACAAGGGAGGCTGCTTAGAGACTATAAAAGAAACCTCTAACAAATTTGGAAACTGAACTTTTAAGGAATAGTCAGTATGCTAGGGCTGAGATAAGATGTCTACAGAAGAGTCTCCCTTCCCTCAGGCCTGAGATCCAGACTTTGTGGGAGAGAACATAATCTTGGCTCACTGAAAGAGTAGCTGTGTTGGAACTTGCAGGAAATATGTCCTTCAGGACTTGCCAGAAATCACTCTCGGTATCTGGAGAAAGCTACCCATGGGGAGATGTCTGTCCAGAAGTAGACTGCTATGAAACCACCCATGTGTGCTGGGGACACTGCTGGCTCGTGAGTGCTGCTAATTACTGTACTGTGGAAGCCTGATGCTAGAGAAGCCACCTGTTTTAAAATGTAGGTTTTAGCTCTAGCTGATTTGCCTCAGTGGATAGAGCATCAGCCTTCAGACCCAAGGGTCTTGTGTTAGATTCCGGTCAAGGGCATGTACCTCAGTTGCAGGCTCCTTGGGCCTGGGCCTTGGTTGGGGCTCGTGCAGAAGGCAACCAATAAAGGTGTTTCTCTCACATCAATATTTCTCTCTGTCTATCCTTCTCTCTTACACTATCTAAAAATCAATGGAAAAATATTCTTGGGTGAGGATTAAAAAATAAATTAAAATATATAAAATGTAGGTTTTATTGCCCTGACAATGTGGCTCAGTGGTTGAATGTTGAATGTTAGGGCACATGCCTGGGCTGTGGGCTTATGATCCTCAGTAGGGGGCAGCTGATCAATGATTCTCTCTCATCATTGACGTTTCTAACTCTCTCTCCTCCCTTCCTCTCTGAAACCAATACAAATATATTTTTAAAATGTAGGTTTTATTATTTAGAAATGGTGAGACCAACAGATCAGGAGATGATTGTCATAAAAAATGTAGTTTGTTATACTCATGCATCTCAAGAAGAGGAACAGGCCATGGGCTGAGAGGTGGACATGAGGAGGCACCATTGTCAATTGAGAGGCAAACAAAGCGAGGGGAACACATGGGCAAGAACCTGTATTGTGGTTTCCACAGGAAGGAAAACACAAGGCAGGGTAAGCAGGCTTATGATTGGCTAGTTTGACTATTTATAAGGGCTCTGATCCTAATTGTCTGCTCCCTGTCTGGGATAGCAGGGCAGGTGGATAGTGGCCCCAAGTGTGAGGGCCTGATAAAGGTTGTGGTTGGGGATATGAGTTCTAATTTTCATGCTTGCTATGCTCCACACAAACATATATCCTCAAACATATGGCTAACACTAGATAATTAAGTCTCCGGAATTTTATATCTAAAAGTGGTCTTAGAGTTTTATTTTACAAATAAATAAATTGAGTCTTAGAAAACTGAAATTACTTCCCGAAAGTTAGACAATGTTTTAGTTGTTTACAACCTAGATTTTTTAAAATTCCTATTTAATGTTATTTCCCCTAAATAAGAAAATGATAATGCCATGGATGGTCAGAATAATTTGAGTAGTTTAAAAATGATGCTATATAATTTTTAGGAGAAATATAGCCAATATACATTTCTTTTGTACGTTTGCACAAATGAGTTACATGATAAATATCTATCTGAGTAAGTATACAAAATCTGTTTAATAAGGGTAAAATACAAAATTTTAAATGTCAGAAATTATTAGGTCCTATTTTAATTGGCGGCATTTTTTTCTTAGTGGCACATAAAATAATGGTACATTTTATGATTGATAGCTCCTTGGATTATACAGTATCATAACAGGGCAGTGGAAAGAATGCTTCTGAATTCAAAACCAGATGACATAATAATTTTACTTTAAATAAGCTTTATTTACTTGGACAATGCTAGCAAAAATTAAGACATCCATATTAAATTAAACAATTTATTTGACATTCCTAAAAGACTCCTTTTGCTTCTAATGTCATTTCCAAGTTTCAGCAGAAGACCATGAGAATCCAGAAACTGAGAAAGAGCAGTTCTAGGCTTTACAAGGTCTTGATGAATCTTTGTTCTTTGTGCTTCTATTTCCACACTAATAACTCTGCCTTTGTTCTCCACCTCATCACAGCGAGGTGCAGATGGATGAAAGCACAGGGAGTTGTTGTTATTGAGAAGACAAAGAAGTAAGAGATAATATTTTAAGTATAGAATCTTCCTGGTGTATAAATTAAGAGTAGCAGTAAATATTAGCTGGTTATATTTGAGCAAGATACTTGGTGAAGAAGACAATGTAAAGGGAAAATAGAGAATAATAGAGTGCATTAAAGAATTTTTCTGTCCTACAGGTTTATGATATGATTATTTTTCCTATTTATAAATAAAGAGAATTAATTTATTTTGTTCCTTGTGTGTGTGTGTGTGTAGCCATTTTCCCTACAGTCTTTGATTCTCATCTAATTTAGGAATGAAAACAAATTATTCCCTGAGTCTTAAGGTTAAATTAAGAATTTAACAAATTCTAATTTGTTAAAGAAACACAAGATCATAATGCTAAAAATATCATTTCATAGATACTATGTAAAATCAGATTTTATACTATAAATTTAAATCCTAAAATAGGCCGGGCGGAGGGACCCTCCCCTGCATGAATTTTATGCACCGGGCCTCTAGTTGATTCATAATTGAGATAAAAGGCATTCAATATCATATCAGTTAGACATTGAAATTAGCAGACTTGTACTTTAAAACAGGTAAAAGATATATTTAATGACTGAACTAAAGGAAATCATTATCATAATTAGAAAATCAGAGAAGAATTTCAGAAAAGAAATGCAAACTGTTTTTAAAAGAATCAAAACTAAAAATAACAGTATCTGAAATTTAAAAAGCCATCATATGATATTAATATTATAATGGAGACAGCAGAAAGCAATGTCAGTAAACTTAAGGAACAATCAATAGCAACCATGTAATATGAAGAACAGATATTGGGGAAAATGTTTTAAAATTAAATGAATAGGGTAACTGATTTGTTGGACAATATAATTTTGTCTATTATATTAGGACTCGAAGTAAAAAAAAAATAAAAAGTATAGAGAGACTGGGAAAGAAAAACATAAAAAGAATGATTGAAACTTTTCAAAGTTGATGAAAAACTCTACCTAGAGATCCAGGAAGTTTAGCAAAACCCAATACAGATAAATAAAAAAAAATCACATATAAGCTATCACAATCAAATGGCTAATATATATATAAATATTGCAAGCAGCCAGAGATGGAAGAAGCCATCCTACATAGAAGGAAGTAACAATAAGAATGATGATTAATATATTAGAAATAATGGAGGCCAGAAGACAATGGAGGCACATTATTAAAATGAGAGAGAGAGAGGAAAAAAAACAAACAAACAAAAAACCTGAGTTCTATAGTCAGTGAAAATATCTTTCAAAAATGAAGGCAAGAATTACATCAATGGAAATGGCCGGGAAAAAAAATTAAAACTTTGTTCCTATACATTAATGAACAAACTAGCAAAAAATGTAAAAGTCAACTATTTTTTTTTAATTACAGAATTTAACAAAATAAATTTACAACAACCAGTAAAGTGCTTAATGAAGGAAAGAAACTACTGAATTTATTCAACAGATTTTGACTAATATCATGACATGTGCTGTGCTAGACTTTGAATTTTAATTTCAGCCAATGACCACTGATAAGGTTTATGGAATTTTTTAATAACTTAATCTGTCCTATTTTTAATTTATCCAGGATTCTTTATTCATATGTCTATGATATTGAAATGAATAGCACTGCCAGATAGAAAAAAAAATTAACTTTCTATTCAACATTTTCCAAAGATGTTTAATTTATATGTAATATTTGGCCACCAAAATTTTAATTCCAGATTCCTAGTAATGGGAATAATTGAAGAACTTTGAATTTCCTAAAGTTGAGAAATCAACAACATAAAAAAAACAAAAAAAAATTAGATTGAAGAATCTCAGAGGGAAGGAGGAAGGAGGTGGTGGGAATAGATTAACCTAAGGATTTATCTGCATATCAGAAATTTGTGTACTTGTTGGGTGTGGTGGAAAAAGTCTCTCAGCCCAGCCTGCACCCTCTTGCAGTCTGGGACCCTAAGCCAGCAGTTGGACATCCCTCTCGCTGCCCAGGAGCCCTCACTCCTTAAGACTAGCCTGCTCGCTGCTCCTTACCTCTTGGCTCACTGCTCCTTATCGCTGCTGCAAAGAGGGGGAGAGGCTCCCACCACCGCAGTGCACTCACCAGCCATGAGCCAGGCTTCTGGTTAAGCAGCTCTCCCTCTGTGGGAGCACACTGACCAACAGAGCTTCTGCCCCCTGGTGGTCAGTGTGCATCATAGTGACCAGTCATTCTGTTGGTCATTCCACAGTTTGGTTGATTTGCATATTAGGCTTTTATTATATTGAATATGCATTACCTATAGACACGGACAATAGGGTGGTGAAGGCCTGAGGCAGGGCAGGAACTGAGTGGTGGGAGCAATGATGAAAAAAGGGGGCATATGTAATATTCTCAACAATATATATATTACATATATATATGTAATATTCTCAACAATATATATATTGTTGAGAATATTACATATATATATATATATATATATATATATATATATATATATATATATATATTTTTTTTTTTTTTTTTTTAAAGGTCCTGAATTCAATTCCTGTAGGGGGTGTGCAGGAGGCAGCTGATTGATGTTTCTCTCTCATTGATGTTTCTAACTCTATCCCTCTCCCTTTCTGTAAAAAAAAAACACCAATGAATGTATTTTAAAAAAGAATATTAAATAGTTGAAATTTAACATACTAACAGGAAATTATAAAAATAGATACAGAAAATGTAGAGGATTTGTATGAACATTTCCCAGTTTCCCTTGGAATTATCTTGTCCTCAGTGGTACGGTGTCTTATTCCCTTTCATTGTGTTTCTATAGTGCTGACTCAGCATTAAAACAAGAATTATGTTTGTATAGTAATATATCATCAAGACCAATGGATACACATTTATTTAAACTCATATAAATACATACCTCCGCACATACATTTTTCCAATTTTAAATCCGATGACTTTTTTCCCTAAGGGATTCATAATGGTGCAGAATTACTCAGAGTCCACACCTAGATGAAAAGGCAAACCACACATTCCAGAGACTGTAAATCTGAGTGTCTCACAGCAATATCACTCCTGAATGTTGTTTTAGAAACTTCTGCCAGATCCCACGTCTGGAACTTGTTACACATACAAGCATGATAAATAGGGAAAAAATAAACAAGTGAGCTGAATTTTTAACCAAGGCAGGGAACAAAACTGCCAGCATAATTTCATCCCCAAAGCACTGAAAGACTCTTCACTGTCTAACCACCATCTGGGGAAGGGAGGCAGAGGTATAGGGTGGAATAAATGCATCTTTGGATCAGTTGCAAACATTAATATATATATATTTAATAACATGCTTTTGTGGTGACCTGACCTGGGAAAACATATTGGCTGTAAATGCAGTAACCCAATAGTCCCTTTCTTTTGGAACATATGCTTCTTCTATAGGAGCAATTTTGCTTTATCTTTTAATTAAACTAATTTTTATCTCATAATCATCAATGCCAAAAAAAAAAAATATGCTTGTAGGTGTAGCCAAGAAAAGTAAATTGTCAGTTTAAGGGCTAGTGAGAGAATTAATTAGGGAGGGCCCTGTCCTCTCCTGAACACTACTTCTATGAGCTATATATAGATAGGCAAAGGTAGATCATGGGGTTCTTAGAAGGCTGAAATGTGGAGGACTGATACTAAAAAAACTAAATTTCTCTCCATAATAAAGTTGGAAAACACAAGGTTGCTATGAAGAGAATGGCATTGCCTTGGGACCTGAAGCAGTTGGAGTTGGTAAGGAAAAGTTTTTTTCAGCACAATGGTAGGGGTTTGGGCCCCAGACAGAGTCATCAAAGAGATAGTCTCAGCTGTGGCAATGGCCCAAATAAATTGAACACAGATATAAAAAATTTAATGTAAGTATGTAGGTAGCTGTGCTGTGCTATGTTCTGTACACTATGAAGTAAATTTCCATTCTACCACTCCTCTGTATGCTTTGACCTCTATTCTTGATATTTTTAGTAAAATACTTCTATACAAAATATTCTATACAAAATACTTCTATACAAAATATAAATGTGTTTTGAGAAATATAAGAAAAGAGAATACTCCATGATTGGGCCCGCACAGCATAGACAATAGGAAAGGCTGTTAAGACTAGCTTAGGCAAAGTAAGGAGTGTGAGTAAGACATGTCTAGAAGAACCAAAAGAACAGGGTTAGTATTCTTTACTGTTAGTAGAAGGAAATTTTGATATCCCCCTCTTAAAATTAATCAAGGGCGATAGAAAATAAAAATGAGATATAAACAGTGCCAGAATGGGAGTAGGAAACATCTTTAGGAAGGTGGGATGGCAAAGCCTCTTGGAGGAGCTCATATTTGAGCTGAAATATAAATGATGAGTAGGAGGCAACCAGATAAAGATATAGAGGAAGAGTGGCAGAGGATGAGGAGAGAATTTCAAAACAGAAATAAGCTAGTATAACTAGAGTACAATGGATCAGGTGGGCTGGTAAGGAAAGAATAGGTAGACTGTGCTTGATCATGCTGGCCTTTTGTGCTGTCCTAGTCTTGTTTTCTATGAAAACAGACCTTGAGGCAAGCTTACATGCTAATGCTTAGGAAAAGTATAGAGTAGCAAATGTGAATGGGGAGGGGAATGAGTTAGCCAAGGAGTGAAAGCAAATACATGTAGGGCGTTACTAAGCTGAGCACAAATTGTGCTCAGGAAGTCCATCTCTGTAGGGCCGACTGTTATGGAACCTCATAGCAACCAATTAAAGTAGATGGAAGAAAGCAACATTTCTCTCTCACCTCTTTCATGTTCTGCATCTCACTGGTGAAAGTTTGCCACTAGGGGTTTTTCCCTCCTGATCTTCCCTGCCCTGTATAGGTGCCTGCTAAAGGTACCAGAGACCTTTTGTATATGGTTGTGTGAACGCTAGGCAGATAGTTGTGATGGACTTCATGCAGAATCCAGACTCTGCATGAAGGGCCACTGGGTTAGTCACAGCAGTCAGGAGATGGTGCTTCGGGCCAGTGGCTGGGGTTTTTCAAAGATTTAGAATTGTATTCTAATTTCAAAGTCAAGCCATTGTTTTAAGCAAGCAAACAATATTGTCTTATGGATTTAAAAAAATCACTGCTTTTTTTTGGGGGGGGGGAGGGAGAAGAGCATCACAGTGTGTGAGAGAGATTTCAGAATTCTCAGCATGAAGTTGTTTGATTTTTTTAAAATTGATTTTAGAGAGAGGGATGGAAAAAGAGAGGGAAGGAGAAAGTGAGATATCCATGTTGTACACACCCATGTCGGGGATTAAACCAGCAACCTGGGTAGATGCCTGCCATTTTTCCATTTTTGGGAGGACACTCCTAACAACTGAGTCACAGGACAAGCAATTCTGTGATTTTTTTTTTAAACTTGTCAGTTCAACTGAACATTTGAAAAAGTTGAGAAAAGAGGAATTATAATTTCTCTTAATGTAGAAAGTTTTGATGGCCTTCATTTGAGTCATTATGGAGAAATGTTAGAACAAAAGTGTGACTAGAGTGAGTTGAGAAGAAAATGAAAGGTTGTAAAGACAAGGCACTAAAATGAGAACTCTCTGGAGACATTTTAAGGTAGTTTTTTGTCTAAGACAATATTTCATTTTAAGTATATCTCAATATTCTTTGCCAATAAAGAAAATCTAAGGAATCTTACATTTAAAAACATTCAACTGTTGCTATCATTTACAAAGTTAATTACTTAGAGAATCGTGTGTTCTTTCAAAAGAATGTCATGTGAATATTACATTCTGAATTTTGTTTTCATTGAATTCAAGCCAATTTATCTCCTGTCCATAACACTTTACCTTATGAGTAAGTAGTGAAATGAGCATTTTCATGTTACTGATGGGAGATGAAACTGGTAGAACCAGTTTTCTTGTGAAAAGAAATTCAGTCATTATGGTTTCAATAGCATCAAATATGTACATGTTGAACCCAATATGCTTCTTCTCAGAAACTAATCTATGACAACACACTGTAAGATGGAGTGTGGAAATGTGTATAGTATAAAGTATTTATTATAGCAGGGTTTACAATAGCAAAAGGTAAGTGATGATGCACATCTAATATATTTTAATAATAACGATATACAAAATGAAATATTATGCAGCTATTAAAAGTAATTTCCTTATGGCTATGTAAGTATATCAAGGTATTTTTGTTAGAATTCTTAAGAAATAAGAAGTAGGCATATAATATCATTAAACATGCATAAGCATATAGAAAAATGGCTGCAATAAAATGCACACAGATGCACAAAGGCACATGAAAAACACTGTTACAGCTCCACTGCCATTTATTATTAACTGTTCTATGAGGGTTTGTATTGTGTTTTGTTTTTTTTTTGAAGAAACTTTCAAATCGTGTAGGTATATGCCTACAATATTTGCATTAAAAACATTAGATTCTTTTAGCTGAAGTGAATGAAGGTCTCAGTGTTAACAACAAGCAGTATGGCTTACTAGTGAAAGTCATACTACTACATGTGGATTTGATCTACACATTAATGAATTCTAATTTAAGACAGAGAAGCTATGGTGTCTTTTCCACTTACTACTGAGGGTTTCTTTGTTTCTGAGTAAACTTTGTTTGCTATCCAGTCATGCAGCAGTGGGTCTCATATTCTTGCCATCTCCCCACTAAAATCCCTCACTATGGGATTGAAAAGCTTTTCTTGGATTCATGTTGACTATATTAATCCAGAGTTTCTCTTCCAAATAATTGTTTTGGATCCTGCTGTAAGTACCTACAAAGACAATCAGAATGCTTTTTCTCAGGAATCAAGTACACATTCTGCATTGGCTCCCTCTCTCTCTTTAAAGTATATTGCATTTTAGAGTTCAATTTAAGCAACCAGGCCATTTGGAGGGAAATTACCTTAAGCAAACAGACAAATAAATGCATGGCTTTCTTTCACCAGTTTACTTTTGGAGTGGCTATTATCCATTACAAGCTTTACTTTTATCCCAAACAAGTAGTAGAGAACAATGAATCCATTTGTTTTATGGCTGCCATAATTTGGAGATGAAATCGTTGCAATATTTCCTGAGGTATTTTTCTTCTTCTGCCCCTGTATGGGTTCAGTTTTTCAAATGGTCTATAAATAAAGAGGCCACTGCAATTAGGGGTTTTATCACACATAAACATATAGTTATTTGAATACTATTATCTTTCCACCATATTTCAATGACCACCATTGATAGCCCATGTCAAGTTACCACATTGGGTTTTCTAAGAACTGCTAAAATTTGCTCTAGCATGTTTTTGAGGATTGGGGGCTGGGGGGGAAAGGGGAGAGAAGAATAATTGAGACAATAGCCACATTTTCTAGAGGATATTGAGATATTAATGCTTACCCATTAATATCTCAAGAATAGCCCCTTATAGCTCTTCAAAAGAATAATATATCAAATTGCATAGCAATATGAAGTGATGACAAAGTCAAGCACTAAGCACTTTAAGGTGTATGAGCCATGATATTAAAAATTCCTTTGCTGGGTGGGAATAGACTATGGCTATGCCTTGCTTTATAGACTGAGTCTTCAGGGGTTTCTGAGGCAATACAAATGTAAAACCCAAGAAATTGTGCATTAAGAGGGAAAGTAAAAATTGCTAAATACTCAATAAAATGTAGAAAAACATCTACTCTGAACTACTATTAATGGTTGTATAAGCACCAGTAAATGAAAATAGCAAAATAAACATCCTATATTTATTTTAATCTCACAAGAACCAAATTTTTAGGTTCTTAACTCACCTGGCAAGCAAGTAGAAACTTTATTAGATAAATGCATTTGAATATTATCAATATATACCAATATGTGTTGTTATGGCTGATGACCCTTAAAAATGCAATAATTGAAGGTGTATGAGATTTTAAAATTACACAAATTATAAGAATGTATAGTCTCTGCAGAGATAAGTTAGCTACTAAAAAATGGTCTCATCAATTATTATCTGGTCTTATCAATTTTTATCTTGTTCCCAGTAAACATCACCTTTTTCTTCCTAAAAAAAATTAACTTAAACCTCAATCTACTAGTATATTATGACTACGTACAATTTGCACATTTGTATAAACTGCCTTTCAGAATAAGATTTATAGAGCTAAAACTGATGTTAGTAACTAATCCATTTTTGTTATGTGGTAATATATAATATATCATAATTTTTTTTTAACCAAGTAGCTACAAATTCTTATTGTGAAGGACAAGCTCATTATTCTGTAAGTCTCAGATATTTAAGATATCTAAGTAATTTCTGTTAAGCCTATCTTTTAGCATATTTAAAGCAACTTACATGCTTTCACATTTTCAGATTATGAGGCCTTGTCTGTCGATTCACCTCTTCTTTAAGGAGTCCACAGGGAAGGCATTTATCTGAGAATGGGAATTTAAGGTCAGCCCAACATTTGGGATTATTCATAAAAGTACTAATAAGAAACACATATTTTAAATTTATGGGTTTAACTCAATGCCAAACTAAAAATGTGAGAGAACTTTTTTGTGGCAGTTTCTCCATCTCCTGCTCCCACTTTCTTTTGTACACTTAACTCATGTTACACACATTATTTCTTTGGTTTTACTTGTTTATATTTTTAATAGTGATAATTAAATTTTCACTACACAAAGAAAACATAACTATTCTGTTAATAATTATTTTTAATTTTATGATTTAATGTTTGAAAATTATATTAAATTCAGTTTGAAAGAAGAAAGAGCTCAGAAAAATATTTGTGGGTGTGTTAGTCAAATATGCTTGTGGTGTGTGTGTATGTGTGTGTGTGTGTGCACGTGTATGTGTGTGCCCATTCTTCAAAATTCCTTGGAAATGTTGGAAGAATGATTATTGAAAAAATTTTATTTTTATTTTTTTTAAAAAATATATATTATATGACATTATGTATTGTTACTTTCTTCAGGACAAAGTTTATTCAAATTCTCTATAATTATTTTATTACTTAACTTATTTTTTTTCAACAAGAAAAAAAGTTTAATAGTTCAAAAAAAGTATGAAAAACTCAATCTGTCTTGATAATATGACTTTTTTGGCAACAAGAGAAAATTTTATGATATGTTCTTAATACTGTTCTCAAGATAACAATATTACTCGTTTGCTGTTTTAAAGTATCAGTAAATTTTTTCTCTTAAAATTGTTACATTTTATATGGTATAAAAGCAATAATGAAAGTTCTGTAGATTATATTTAAAAAAGAGAATTGCTGATTTTTTAAATGTTTGCATTTATAAAGAAAAATATTCAGTGCTATGTAGGATGTTGCATTTATAAGATCATATTCAATCTATATTCAAATCCATAGTTAGTAAATTGACTGGGGGTTCATAATTCTCTTAAATTAAGTGTGGAATAAAAAACCCTGCTCAAAGTCTAAGAAACTATAGGACATTAGCTGAATAACAACTCAAAACTAATTTTTAAAAGTACTTCACATGTGAACTTTAAACAATTTTTATATCATCTATATGTAATTGTGTTTTTTTTCATTCAAATGCAATATGATGTTGAAAAATTTACCTGTATAAAAATATCAATATATTTCAGTTTCTAAAAGCAAATGTTATCTATGTACTTTTATAAATGACATCTAAACGGTCACCTAATATGCCATTCTCTTTGTAGATATCATTCATCCGAAGTGAACATAAATATGTAGTTTAAGACCATGAGTAGTATTATTGATTCAAATAAACTGGTATAGCATAGATTATACATATTTAGTGATTGATTAACTTAAACTCTTTATGTAATACCTAAACTGGTCACCTATGCAAAAATTTGTTTATGTCACTCTCTTACATGTGATCTTAAAGTTTTATCTATTACTGACTTTTTCAATCTTGGTCATAAGCATTTTACTATGCTTAATTAATAGTATTCCTGACCTCTAGAATTAGACGCTAAGAGTTTCTCTGTAGTGTGACAAACAGATATGTCTCCAAAAGTTCCTAAATGTCCCCTGGTGGGCAAAATCACTTTTGTTTAGGAACATTTATCTGTTCCCATTTGCCATATGATGCTTAAAACTTCTCTTTATTCGTACCATTATACATCATTTTTTATGTATATAAAAATAACTAATGAGACAAGTTAGACTGAGAAAATGATGAAGAGAAAACATTTTTTGAATTTATCATCTTCAGTACATCTTTTAATAGTTTGCATGCTTCTCATAGTTTTAACATTTCTTTGATCAGATAAATGTTAGTGAAATAAATGTTATTCACCATTCACCAATGAATGAAAACATTAAAATCAAGTTTAATGCCAATTTCTTTTTCACTGGCCTAGAAAGTCTGACTCCTGAGAAAGAGGCCAGGGAAGGAAATGGGGTAGATGCCTGAGTGAGACTGACTTTTGTGAACAGAACTTTCCACAGAATATTGAGTGATTCCAGTGACAGGCTAAGATTGAATCTGCCAATAGTGGTAGAATAAATGGGAATAGAATGTGTTGTGCTTCTTTTTTTCATGAAAAAGTTCCAGGCACTGTTCCTTACATCCTCAGTGCCATGATTAAGTCAAAGACACTCCTGAGAGAGGCTCAGGGTGAAACTGTTAAGAATGGGAAAGAGAAAGTATATTACACTCAGTCCTTCATCCACTTGACCTTAGAACCCCCCTCCCTCTTTCCAACAGAGTCTGATATATCCCAGGGTAATTACATTGATGACTATTCCATTTATTTGGACCCTCTTCTCTGAGAAAATTGAGCAAAAGAACAATAAATCCTGCAAGCGGTCTTCCCACTGAGCATGATTCACCAGGAGGACAAAAGAGCAAGCCTTGGAAAAATAGTGGCGACCAAAAGCAGAGTAATGGCAACGAAGCACAGAATGGTCAATGGGGGACAATCTTGAAGGACACCCAGCTTAAAGCAATGAACAAAGTGTATCTCTCTATGGGGAGGGGAATAACGCTGTCAGGAGTGGAACCTCGGTCCTTGAGACCCCAGGGTTAGGTAGAACTGTGAGCAAACATCACTAGGAATGACAGGAAAGGCCATCCCTGGAGCAGGGACCATGGAGACTGCTTCCAATTTGGTTTGAGTTGAAACGCACAGGGATGAAAGCACCCTTCAGCGGCTCTAGCCTGGTAAGTGGGAGAAAACGAAGCAGCTGGAGGGCCATTATTTGGCCAATGACAATGCTTGGCTGTATTCAACCCTAAGATGCTGGAGGGACTGAGTTTTCAATATTTGGGATACTACAGGCTGAACAGACCCTGTTTCTGTACTGGGGGAATCTATGGAGTAGTAAGAGAAGGACGGAAGAGGGACCAAACCTGAACATTCATTTGAGATAAACTTTATGCTGAAACCGGTTTGACTCAGTGGATAGAGTGTCAGCCTACGGACTGAAAGGTCCTGGGTTCAATTCCGGTCAAGGGCATGTACCTTGGTTTCGGGCACATCACCAGTTGGGGGTGAGCAGGAGGCAGCTGATCAATATTTCTAACTCTCTATCCTTTTCCCTTCCTCTCTGTAAAAAATCAATAAAATATATTTAAAAAAAAGAAAAGAATTAAAAAAATAAAATAAAATAAAATAAAATAAACGTTGTGACTGATAACACAGCTTGAATAGACATACAGGTTTTGATTTGATGTCTCAATGAGGTACTGGAACTTTACTCTATGTAACCCTTAAGTTCTTTATAATAAACTTCCTGACTACCATGATTCCATGAAAAAAAAAAAAGCACATTACATAGTTGTTTTTTTTTTTTTTTAATTAATGGTAAAAAACATGCAAAGTCATTTATAGTAAATCTAGGATTCAGTAGGCTCCAAAGGAAAGAAAGAAAAAACTAACACTAAACTATCTTGTACGTACTGACATATTTAGAACTTCAAACAATGTACTTTTGAGTCTAACTCAAATGCAAACGTAAGCTGTGTGAGAAATTAGAGATAGCCAAGTATTTGGAAGCAGAGAAGAGATGACCTAGGAACACATTTCCTCACCCGGAGGTGGCCGGCTGCCTACCATTTGCAGGCGCAGCAGATGGCAAAAGACAGGGAGGGTGGGAGTGGCTGGCACTTCGTAGTCTGCCAGGCTCCGTCTGGGCTCCTGATAAATATTAATTAAATGAATTGAATCCATTGAAGAGTGCTTTCCATGCTGCCAATTATGACAACCACTCTTTGTCTCATGTTAGCACGACAGGAAAACTTGAGTATGTCTTTATAAAGACCCAGTGGGCTACACAGATAACCCAGTCGAGGTGAAACCTCAAAAGCACACTGTGTTTAGATTCTACCTTATAAACATATTAAAATCATATTCTAGTGATACCTTGATTGGCAATTCATCTGGAAATAACATTATATTTTAGCAATATCAATCTGTGTGCAGTAGAGACTGGGAAAGCAGCAGGGAACAAGGAGGGAAAACAAGCCACGCAGAATTCATTCACGAAGGGTGTTTATATTCCTGGGGTGCACAATCCCTGTGATTCCGGGCTTGTGAAAGTGTTAAGGGGCCTCCTGAGCTGAAAACCATTCAGAGGGATCTGTGTGCCCCCCTTTAGGAGAGCGGAGGTTATAGAGCCGCAGCAGATAAAACGAAGGTGCTCTGGAGATCAGCGATCCCCCTAAGGATCCATAAGGAAACTCAGATGTTCAAAAGCACCCCTGCATTAAGCTGTGTTCATTCCACTCCCTATAAAGGGATTTCCAAATTTAAAGTGTCAAAGGAATACATCTTTGTTATAGCAAGTTACCCAGAATGCCTGCCTGCCTTGCCAGTCTGTGGGTTCAGATAAGGATTCATTAATATTAATGCCCCCATCGCACAGGCTCTCATTCATGGCAAGTGTGAAACGTCTGAAAATGTTGGCCACTTACTCTGAGAGTGCTCATGTGCTGTTTCAGAAGCTCTCCGTTTCTTTTTGCTCCAGCTTTCCTGCTAATGGATCATGCTGGGCAATGTCCAAAGGTAGCAATTTTCAGTACATGCAAATTAATTACTAAGATTCTGCAGCACACCAAAAAATATACTTTTTTGCCAATCTGACAAAAAAAATGGGTATAATTTTGATTCATTCATACTGAATGGCGATTGTTGTGTTGGCTGTTGTTATATTTTTATTTGACAATCAAAGGGAAAAAAGCTGAGTGCCCCTGACAAAATAAGCAGCTGTGGAATATTTTTTAAAATACCTGGGCCCACTAATGTGCTATGGCACACTGGTTGAACATTGGTGCTACTGGGTCACTGGCAATTTCTCAGGATTTATAAAAGACTATTATTGGGCTCCGGAGTTAACCATGTGGGGCTGATGTCTGCCTACCACCTCTGTGCTCTGTCATTTGTGCTCTGAGGAGCACAATCAGTGCCTGGAGCCCCTCCCGAAAAGAGCTCCCTCTAGTTTTGGTTTGGCAGACCTAGCTCTGGGCACAGGTAGGAAACATTCAGGCTGTCCCCAGGTACCCTTCCGGAGTGAGGATAACATTGCTTCTGACTTCCAGAATGTGGTAGGACTCCTATCCTTACGTTCTCATACACTTCTATCATGTTCACTGCTTGCTTTGCCTGTATTTTCCTTCTCAACTCTTTACTTATAAATGCGAAAACATTGTACGTTTAAAATAGAATATATTGTTCCTTAGTAGGGGTACTACTGCACCAGTCTAACAGGCACCGTGGACATAGGATTCTCTGAAGTTGGGGGGGAAAAGATATCAATCCTTTACATTAATAAAACATGTGGGACTTAAGTATTTTATTTATTTATTCAGTTTATTGGGGGTGATATTGGCTAATAAGATTATATATATTTCAAGTGTACTTTTCTATAAAACATCATCTATAAATTGCACTATGTGCTCACCACCAAAAATCTAGTTTCCTTTGGTTACCATGTATTTGGGCCCTTCATCCTCTTCATCCTCCTCCCAGCCCCCTTCTCTAGGGTAACCACCTACTGCTGCCTGTGTCTATAGATTTGTTTGTTTTGTTTGTTCATGTGTTGCTTTCTGTTTTAAAACCCTCATATAAGTGAAATCATATTCTTCCTTTCTATCTGACTTGTTTTGCTCAGCATGATACTCTTAAGATCCATCTATGTTGTTACAAATGACAGTATTTCCTAGTTCCTTATGGCTGAGTAGTATTTTATTGTATATCTGCACCATGGGCTCATGGCTGGCAAGCTCAGCCACGGTAGCAGAAGCCTCTCCTGCCTTCATGGCAGCACTAAGGACCCCTGAAGGGGAGTGGGCCTAAACTGTCCGTCAGATATCCCCCGAGGTGTCCCAGACTGCGAGAGGTCACAGGCCAGGCTGAGGAACCCCCACCCACCTAAACTGTCAGTCAGATATCCCCCGAGGGGTCCCAGACTGCAAGAGGGCACAGGCCAGGCTGAGGGACCCCCACCCACCCCAGTGCACCAATGTTGTGCACCATGCCTCTAGTATAAAGATTAAAAACAGCATTACAGGAAAACAAATCATGCTGAAACAAATCAGACAACACCAGTTATCCTTGAGGTTATTTGGTGAATCAGAAAAACAAATCCATGAGGAAAGTATAGAAATGAGATTTATGGCAATACCTAATTCATTGATACTCATTAATTTTATGAATATTCGTACATTGCATACAGTACAAGCCAGATGCTCCATGCACTCTGCTAAGCACTTCACATTTAACACTTCACCCCTCAAATCCTGTCATATAAGTAAGTAGCAGTGTTACCCCTATTTTACAGGTGAAGAGATGAAGTGAAAAAATTTGGAACAAAATCAACAAGTGTTAGTGCTGAGATTTGAATCCAGAAAGCCCAGCTACAGAATATATACTATTAATCAATACATATATATGGTCTCTAATTCATTTCCACTTTTAATGTCATTTGTGATAATCTATATATATCAGAATATCTACTTTAATATTTAAATTATTCAAATAATCACTCTTTTCCCAATTTCTGTCAATAATTTGGTTTTCCTTATTAAAAGACATAAATATGTCTTCCATTTTTTACCTTATTGTATGCTGCGCAGTTGAAATGTTTGTGTCAGAAATAGGTATAAAATAGCATAATTAATGCAATGATTTCTATTGTCCTCACTGTCATTGGCATCATTTGGCATCACAAAATAATAAAGTCAGGAATAATAGTTGATGTCAACGATTGAGACACTTAAATAACTGTGTTACCTGCACATTGAGCAAATAAATAATAGTCTATGAATTTATATCTGCTATAACTTTAGTGTTTGTTAACTCTTCTTTGAGGGTGAGAGAAGAAACTATAAAAATATTAATTTGTGCATGTCCATTTATGTTATGTTGAATGGTAAATACAATTTAAGATAATATTTCTAAAGGATTAATAAAAGTTGAATTAGAGAAACAATCCTAAAAGTTAATTCTAAAAAGAGAATCAGCATATGGTACAGCCATATAAAATGGTGTGTACTGAATTACAAATAATTTCTGCCAGTGGTTCTGGATACCTTGGAATTCTTCCCTCAGGCAATGTTAACATTGAAACATCAACATTGTTATTTATGCAAGTATCCATGGTGATGAATAAATAGATAAATAGTCAACTTAATTCATGGAATATTTATATTATTTTTATTTATTAAAAATGTGTTTGCCATTATTAATAATTACTGATTACTTCATAGCTCAGTGAATGAAAAGCTGGCCCCAAACTATTTTTCCCCAAACATCTTTTTAAAAAAAATTCTACCAATTTTGTTTATTTAAATATACCAGCAAGAAAGGTCCCACATATTCATCTGCTCCTGGCACATCCTTTGCTATGTACAACTCACTGTGACCAAGTACTTTGCCTCCTATCAGACAAAGCTATGGTAGTAGGAATAATGGATTTAACGGATATGTTTTGTAATAGTTGGAAAAACACTGACTTGAGATCACAACTGGAAGGGAATTTTAATGCTAAAAGCCACTCCAAATGTTCCAGGAGGCAGTGCCAAACAGAAACAGGGTCGGTAGATGGCAGATGGTAAATATATTCTCCCCAACTGGCAATTGCAATTCCCATGGCCAGACAGTTCCTATGTCATGCAGTTCCCAAGGTCAAATAGACTTCATCCTATAGCTATGTAATTAGCTAAATACAGGTAATTATCGTTACGAACATAAAATTTGAACTACCTGATAGGAATGATACAAATATAAAATTTTTTTTATAAATTTAAAACACTGAAAAATCTAAATGATCATGTATATTGTGCTATATTATTCTGGAATTTTTAAAAAATATATATATTTTATTGATTTTTCACAGAGAGGAAGGGAGAGTTATAGAGATAGAAACGTCAATGAGAGAGAAACATTGACCAGCTGCCTCTTGCACACCGCCTACTGGAGATGTGCCCGCAACTCAGGTACATGCCCTTGACCGGAATCGAACCTTGGACCTTTCAGTCTGCAGGCCGACGCTCTACCACTGAGCCAAACCGGTTTCGGCTGGAATGTTTTTAAGTATTATAGAGTACTCAGTTAATACCTTTAGTCTTTTGAAAAAATATGTTTCCACAATGGAAACTAAAATAAAAAATAATTTAAACATTTTTCCAAGATACGTACTAGTATTTCAATGGGTACTGGGATTAGGAAAATGACTAAAACTATAAAAAAAGGTTATTTTTATATCAGGCTTCTGCTGTTTGCAATTGATGTTTCATAATATAATTATTTGGTCTAGAGTTACTCCAGATAAGCATGAATTAGATTAGTTAAAATGGAAGCTACTGGGTTTTATCCCAACATTGTTGTGTTAAGTAGAATTCTTTTTTCTAACATTAGTAAAGGGATCTGATGTTAACCTAGAACAGTGGTCGGCAAACTGCGGCTCGTGAGCCACATGCGGCTCTTTGGCCCCTTGAGTATGGCTCTTCCACAAAATACCATGGCCGGGGTGAGTTTATTTTGAAGGACATTCGAAGTTTAAGTTAAAAATTTTTGGCTCTCAAAAGAAATTTCAATTGTAGTAGTGTTGATATTTGGCTCTGCTGACTAATGAGTTTGCTGATCACTGACCTAGAAAAACATGGTCATTTATTGGTCTTCAAATAAGTAACAGATTAAAAATGCTGACAGCATTGGCTAGGTCAACACAAAGATCTTTCTAGATTTCAATTTTGCTATTACATGGAAGCCACATTTCAGAGTCTCTAATAATCACCCTAAAAATGGGGATATATACAAAGGAAAGTGACATACCCTGTACTTAAGGTTGAGACTGTCTTTGAAAACATCCACTCTCCTAGATTGGCAGAATTTCCTATACCCTTTTTTTCCCTCTCTCATTTACATTGAGAATAGGACTGAGCATTTTGCCAAATAAAATCTTGCTGGAACTTGCAAGGTGCAGTTTTTTCAGTTGCTAATTTACATTAAGGTCTAGCTGTGCCAGCTTCAAATATGAATATGAGTAGAAAGCTAGATGACCTTAAATAACTCCAGAAATGAGCAGACACCTGTGCATTAATAATTTGCATATGACAGGCTCATCCGTGATGCCAAAGTGTACAATGCAGATCACAATACAGATCTGAGCTCCTCAATTTGTCTATCCCTGTCATCATATTAATGCAATCATTGCCAAATTTCTGCAACATGGTTTGAACTTAGGGGATGGCTTTTCCACAAGTCTCAGCTATTCTCACTCATGCATCAGGACTCATGTGGGGACTGATTGGGGCTGGCTGGTCTGGAATGACCTCTCTCATGGCCCTAGTGGGTGGCTGGCAGATGGCTAGGGCAATAGGAGTGAGTGGGTGACAGGTCTCTCTTCACCCAGCAGGCCTGCCCAGGCTCATTTACGGGGTAGTTGCAGAGTTTCATGAGCTGCAAGAAAAGAACAAATCCAAGCATTTCTAGTTTTCTGCTTGTTTCCTGTTTGCTCTTACCCCACTGACCAAAACAAGTCACATGGCCAAATCCCGCATCAAAGTGGTTGGGCGCTGAGAATTAATTACCAGGAAAGGCCACGTGGACACAGGGAGGTCAGTAAGTGGTGGCTATGTTTGCAATCCACTCTACTTGTTAAACATGGTCTGTTAAACACGCACAACTGAACACTGATGGGGTTTATAGCTTCAGCTGTTTGCTAGAGAACAAGGCCAAAAGCTGCCACAGTACTCCGTTTCCAACAGGTAAGAAACTTGGATAGATTCTTTAATCTACAAACTTTACATGGATTTAAATGTATTGAGCTTTGTCTGTGTGCAAATATCAGCATTTTAGCTACATCATTTCATTTGACCTAAAAAACACACACACACACACACACACACACACAAAAAAACAAACCACTCAATGAGACAGCCCAGTGCATTTTTTATGAGTATAGACTTGAAGTCAGGCTGCCTCTGTTCAGTCCTATTGCATTACTTTCTATCCAATGCCATACTTTGGTTAAATAATCTGCCTCCCAGTGCATTTTAGATAATGTAATTACCAAGTATAAGTGAAATGTAAGTAGAAAAATTTGAATTATGCACGACAGGGAACCATTTCTAAAAGAATAGGAAATTTACCAGTGAGAAATTTAGATGGATTCAAATATTCTGAAATATATATATATATATATATATATATATATATATATATATTTTCCTCTTCAATATTTCATAGTAGGATATTAGCTGAATGCTTGAGCTGATCTTGTTTTACATTTGAGTCATAATACTATTAAATAGTAGTTCAGGTTATATACTATCAAATAATATGTTAACCCTTTGCTTAAAAAAGAGGAGGAACATAAATGTAGCAAAAAGTAAGCAAAGAGGATTCCTATGAAAATTGTCTATTAAAACACAGGTCAAAGAAGCCAGAAGTTTCTGTTAAATTAGACTTGATAAGATACTAAAACAATTCCTAGGTTTATGCATTCTACAATAGCAAATTTCTACATTTTGCACATGACATGCAATTTCATCCTATATTGTTCTATGTGAACACCTTATCAAAACATCTATTTTTTTCTTTGCTGCCACACAACTGAATATGTCATCTTTCTTATTTTTCACATTTTGTGATTTCTCATTATCTATCCCTGAAATTGCAGCTCTACCTACTCAATCCTCCTGACTGCCACCCTCACCAATGTTCACTAATGAACAGAGCTGGTGAGATACTATCCCTGCTTTTTAGCTATTTATATTCATTACTTTATAGTGGGGCTGCTAGTCCTCCTGGATCAATTATTTGAGCTAATGTAACTACTATGGAACAAACATACTAAAATGTTTTCAAGGACTGATTTTATATCTGTGGGATCCAGAGTGCCTGGAGCAAGAAAAGAGCTTCCTAGAGAAAACTCAACAAAACATAGGAATCAGGATGGTGATCAGGGACAGTTGGTGGAACAAAGGAAGTCCAAGTGCAGGTTCATTAAACACTCAAATTCTGACCCATGTGCTTTGGTATCATATTTCAATACCAGCAGATAGAGGTTTGTCCATAATTTGAAAGATCTGCAGCGGGCTACACTCTTTGAAATAGAAGCAGGCTGGATTTCGCATAGTACCTATTTATCAAGTTGAATGTTACACAGAAGTATTGTTTTCTCACTTCCTTAGAGATATTGCTCATCTGCTTTATGGTCCAAAGGCAGTTTCCAAATCAATTATTTGAGCTAATGTAACTACTATGGAACAGAGTCGCCTATTTCCACCTGCAGCAGACCCTAGGTGATAGCAATGATCTTGGTGCAGTGAAACCATGAGCATTACAATTTTGAGAACTGGACTGGCTGCACAGTTTTGGTTCAGCCAATTGTGTAACCATTACATAAAAATCCTTTTTAATAATTCTTGCAATATATTTGCTCTTAAGTAAGCTTTCGTTGGATGTCTTAAATTGGCATAGCATGGAAAAATATGCTCCTTTTTATTTTGTGAGAACAGAAAGAAGACAGAAGACGATCCCAAGATTTATCAAGATCCAATGTCCTACCGGGGATGACTTAGACAGCACTGTATTTGTGGATCTCTGGTGGAAATCGGGCCACTTACTGAATGCCAGGTCTTCTATTCCCAGGGGAAAGTTAAATTTAAAGTGATTCATGGACACCAATATTCTTTCAAGAAAGCAAGATGGTTCTGGGAGCATGGACATTTGGGTATTAATGTCGGTACCCTACATCTGCAGAGGTTGGACCGTGTTCTACAGGGATGAAGAAAGTGAGGCCTTTATCACAGTCCAAATGAAAAACTATATTCAAAAGATTTTATGAAATAGCTAAAAACTTGACAATTTGTTACCACTCCAAAGTAGCTAGCATTCTTAGCGATAGGTTTAAAACATTAGTGCAAATTGTTACCAGATTTTTCTTCTTTCTACCTGGAAGAATTAACATAAAATATGCTTTTTAAATGCATACAATATGATTTAATAACATTTGATTCTTGCTCCATTTTTGTTCCTTTCGCTCTTGGCTGACCTCACCCGGGACTGGAGCCACTCCCTTCATCTTCCAGCAGAAAAAGTATTCACTCTTCTAACTAACATAACAGTAGCCTGATGTTTCTAATAAAATTTAAGGACTTGTGATTTAGTTTGAAAGCATCGGCATAACACATTTAACTATAGATAAGTTACTACAAGTGTCACTCTTTGATTCTTAAAATAAATGAATAGTACTTGAGAATATATTCTCCACATTCAGATTGTATTAGTAGTTTTGACTTATTTAATAAAATTTTATTTATTTTTTAATGCTCACCAAAGGATATTTTTTTTCCAGTTGATTTTTTTAGAGATAGTGGAGGGAAAGGAGGAGGTGGAAGAGAGAGGGAAACATCATCTGAGACAGACAGAGATTGGTTGCCTCCCACACATGCCCTGGGATAGAGCCAGAAACCCAGGTATGCACCCCTGGGACCAGGAATCAAACCACGGGCCAATGCTCTAAACACTGAACGAAACTGGCCTGAGTATCAAAAATTATTGTTAAAATTAAAGCTTTTAAAAAATTCTATCCCTCTGTTTTTATTAGCTTGTACACAGATAAAAGTACTTCCCAATGGCATAAAATCAACTGTCTGTTGAACAAATATGGAACTCTATTTTAGAGAAGACTGTGTCAAACAGCAGTAAGAAGCAATTGTGTTTTCTTTCTTTGCTTAGCAGGTCTTTTACATAACAGATGATCAGTAAACAATTAGTTGATTTTAATGAGCACTTGAATATTATCTCTTCTGATGTACCTATTTAATTTTTTATCTTTATTTGTTTAAAAACAGCCTGGGATTTTGATTTTTCCTTATTGATTCAGCGTTTTCTCTTCTTTTTCAAAAATGCACTGATATATGTCCTTAGTTAGATTGATATATATATATATTTTTAATATATTTTATTGATTTTTTACAGAGAGGAAGAAAGAGAAAGGGATAGAGAGTTAGAAACATCGATGAGAGAGAATCATCGATCAGCTGCCTCTTGCACATTTCCTACAGGGGATGTGCCTGCAACCAAGGTACATGCCCTTGACCAGAATAGAACCCTGGACCTTTCAGTCCACAGGCCTATGCTCTATCCACTGAGCCAAACCAGTTTTGGCTATATTGATATATTGCAAGTATCTACAACTATCATACTTGATTCTTCTCTCCTCTGTTCTTTGTGCACTAAATATATGGTGGATTTTTTTTCCTTTATAATGTCCCATAGTTCTCCAACATTCTTTTATTTCCTTTTCTTTCTTCTTCCCCCCTCATCTTCTTTCTCCTTCTCCTTCTCCTCCTCTTTTCCTTTTCATCTCTGTTCTTTGGTTTGAATATTTTCTACAGATCTACAAATCAGTTTATTAATCCTACTATCAGGTTAAAAATCAATAATTAAGTTCTCCATTTTAATTAATGTAGCTTTTCATTCCAGACTTTTCATTTGATTCTTTTCTCATATATGCCACTGACAAAGCTGGATTTCCAACATATTAATAAAATCTGTCGTTGCCGATTTGAATAACTGGATGATGTGTGGGTCTGTTTCTGATTGAAAGTTGGAGCCTTTTAATGAAAATATTCTAAAAGCCCTGGGTAGTGTTATCTCCAGCAACTGTCTCCTCTCCTCTAGTGGAGACTCTGAGTTGGGAAGATCATAGTAAATCTTAGTTTTTGTAGCTGACTTGCAATTTTTGTATGGCTCACTTTATTTCTGTTGTTCATTTCTCCTAGGGTGTTATTCTTTGGGGCACTGACTCAGAGCCGAGAATTTATAGTAGGGTCCTCCCTCCTCAGCAGGTCTTTATTTTCCACGATCCCCATGGCACTAAGAAATGTCCAAATACTCCTGTCAATTTTTAAGTGGCTTCTACTTTTTGTTAGTGTTTTTAGACTTTTCCTCACTGCATAGGATTAAAAAAAAATGCTTCAATGAAGCATACTGCCAAGTATAAGTGATGTAAGTAAGGCCAATTCTCTTTGCCTCCTTCACTCTAGATTCTTAAGTTCTGGGGGACTCACTTCTATTTTGGTCTTTCATTTCAGCCATGTCTTAACTAAAACTTTGCACCTCTGAGCTATTGTCTTCTGCCTTTCCCAGTCTCTCTCACGATTCCAGGATCTGAAAGGGCTCTGAGAATGAAAGCTGCTCTCAGAATGGCAGCTCACCTCCTTGTGCTTCACTTATCTTTGGGATTTTGACCCCTTAAGTTCTGATAGCCTCAGTACCTCTCACACAAATCTCCCCACTTTGTAGTTTATCTGTCTTTTCTATTATCTGTCTTTTCTAGCAGGAGTGTTAATCAACCAAAGCTACTCTATTATTGCCACCAGGAAACACCCAAGAAGTTAGTTTTGATAACTCAAGGGTTACATCATGTTTTGGGTGTCAGAATCTGAGTCTGGGTCTCCTGCGATTTCGAGGCGCATGCAGGTGGGCAGGGACTTGACTCTGGGTCCCGCGGTGTGCCCCAGACTCTGACAGGAGGGCGATTTTCATATATATTTTACTAATTTTCTTTCATCTCTGATACTCCTGTTATAGAGAAATGGCAAATAACAATATTAAAATATTTCCACTAATGAATTCCCTTTTAATGTGCACAAATTTCATGCACCGGGCCACTAGTCTTTAATAAAGTCCATAGAAACATAAAAATTTGTTTGCCATGCCCTAACCAGTTTGGCTCAGTGGATAAAGCATCAGCCTGTGGACTAAGGGGTCCCCTGTTCGATTCTGGTCAAGTGCATGTACTTTGGTTGTGGGCATATCCCCAGTAAGAGGCGTGCATGAGGCAGCTAATCAATGTTTCTAACTCTCTATCCCTCTCCCTTCTCTGTAAAAAAAAAAAAAAAAATCAATAAAACATATTTTTTTAAAAAAGAAAATATGTTTGCCATAATATGTGTGAAGTTGGCAATCCAAAGGCACTATGGTTCTCCTTATTTCTGAGAGAATAATTGAAATGGAAAGATACTAGTTTTCATAATATATGAACAGATTGTACATATTAGAATATAAAATGGTAAAAATATATCAATATAGAGTTCTTAGTAGTTAGAGTGGAAATTATATACTGATTGCAGTACACCGGAATTTCCTTTGCTATCCATCCAAAATATTATTACTCACTAGTTTTCCAGCCAAGGCAGGGGCAAGAAATAGGGTTGTGCTGTAGTCAGATGATTAGTGAAAGCTTCAATGGCAATAAGAGATTTCCAGGAGTTTAGATGTCACAGATCATGGGGCTCAGGACTGTTACCATTACACAGACTGCTTCATTTTATTCTGCCAAAGGACATTAATAAATATCTCTCTGTAGCCAAAAATATTAGGACAGTGAAAAGAAACTTAGTGAAGTGATTTTAAAATCCTATAAATCCCTTTTAGCTGAAATTATATTTTGAATGTAAATTAAAAAAAATCAAACCTATATTCTCTCTTCATTCTATATATTAATATTTTAGGGCTAGGTCTTAATTATATGTAAATAAAACCACTGACTCAGGTTGAGAGTTTGGCAGGACAGTATTCAGATATTTTAGAAAGTAACAGATAATTTTTGCTTCTGTTTTATGTATTACAGCTTCATTTTGCCTATAAAATAGTGTCCAACTTTTGTAAAAATTGGTTTCATAAACATTAAGTATTTTTAATGCAAAACATAATTTTGAAACTGTGGAGTAAGCATTTTAATACTAAAAATGCCTACTATAAAATTTTTTATATTTCTGTAATATTTTATTAAATTCCTATATATTTCAGGGACATTGAAAGCTTTATTAGCACTGTAGAAATCCATAAATGTGTCTCAACTAAAAGCGCTACATCTATAAATAGCAACAACTAAGGAGTCAGAGGGAGAGGAGGGATTACATTTCCAGACATAATAGCTTGTTTATAATTATGGTCTGTGTATATGGGGGCTGCTGACTCACTAGTAACTTACATATTCATTATTCAATTATTCCATTTCTTATTCACCCTTGTTTATAGTTTTGTATTGCTTCATCAAATAATTACTTTACATAGTTTATAAACACTCTTCTTCAAGTCTTCATGAAAATGATCTATTATTTTTATCAACTGTCATATGTTTACTTTCTGTACCATGCATTTGTAACATCCTAATGTGGAAACTGTTATTTATCTGTGTTATTCCATGATCTAACCTCCAGTGGATGTTGTTTGAAGAATCTACATTAGAATGAAAAAACTCAAAATCTATCTTTGCTGTCCCATTATTGCCTGGTCTGGGTTGGGTAAAACACTTTCTAGTCTTTGATTTATTTGTTCTTAGAATGAAGGGATTGTTATATGTGGTCTCTGGTTTTTAATTTATTTTATTTGATCCCACTGTTCCCATTAATTTAGTGTAAATTTCAGTTATAACTTCTATTATTCTCAATTGAATAGAGTTTAACATTTATTTCACTTAAGTTTTCTTTATATCTAAAACTATTCTACCCTCTGAAAATCTTAAGGGAAGCCCAGCCACATTTTTCTTCTGTTACAATTGTATCTTGACTTCTCTTGATCCTTTGAATTGCCATATATATTTTAGATTTTACATCTAAGTTCCACCAAAAAGAGTTTTTGATCTTGATTAAGATTATATTGAATTTATAGATCAAACTAGGGAAAATGATATCTTCATAATATTTAATCTTCCAATCCGTAAATATGATATATCTCTTCATTTATTCAGGTCTTTCAAATGTTTTACTAAAGCTTTGTACAATGTTCCCATAATATTGTGCACATATTTTGTTAGGATTAGTTCTAGGTCATTTATACTTATTTATCATATTATAAATTATGTATACACATTGGTATAATTCAACTGTACATGTTTTTCTACTAGTTCATGTTCATAATGTGTTATATCTTTGTATACATACACACACATGCACACATTGTCTTCTCTTTTATCTTTCTCTAACTCTTATACACATATACATGTATAGGTTGTATTTCCTTAAATACCTACTTATTAAATATATAAAATTAATTTAGGGCACTTAAGATTCATTGACATTCTTATTGAGTACCTACTATGTGCCAGGCACAATGTTAAGCATGTTCTATAGTGATAAGCAAGATAGAATCCATACCTTCAAAATGGATAATTACAAACTGTGATAAGTACTAAAAAGAAAATAAATAGCAATTTGCTGAGAGAACTTATAGTAAATTAGAGGCCCAGTGCATGAAATAGTGCATGGGTACGATTTTTAGGCCTCGCCTGCAATCAGGGCCATCTTCCCCAGCTAATGGCAGCCTGCCCCACCCCTCATTGCTACCTGATTCCCGTTTGCCATCCCCTGCAGGCTGGAGGCAGCTCCTGCATTGAGCATCTGCTCCCCTGTGGTTGGTGTGCATCAGATGATCATTCAGCCATTTGGTCAATTTGCATATTAGTCTTTTATTTTATAGGACTAGTGGTCTGGTGTATGAATTCATGCACATTGAAAGGGAATTAATTAGAGGAAATATTTTAATACCACTTTTTTCAAGTCCTGGGTTTGAGTATCTGGCTCCCTCCTCCCTCCCGTCAGAGTCTGTTATAGCACCCATAGGGACACAGCGTCAAAGACGGCTGTGGGGCCAGTGCCCCAGTGAACACGGGGCTGGTGAGGGGGATGAGAGTGGTGGCCTGGCTCTAAGAAAACCACCTTGGGCCTCCCTGGGTTACTTCTGGGTTCCCCAGTGAAAAGGGCCAGAGATATCGAGATTGACTGCAGAGTCAGTGGCGGCAGTAATGGAATAAGCAGTCATGGCTGGCTCTTTGCCTATCACAGCAGCAGGACTGCAGCAAACAGCAGAACATGCCTTGGTGTGACTGTCTCTATCAAATGAGCTGGTAGAGGCTACCAGGGTTCCACCTTCTGTTGGGCTCCATCATCAGGAAGTGAGGTCACTGCTCTTGTCAGGAAATGAAATCACTGCTCTTGTGCGGGGAGAAGCTCAGGGCAGGGGACCAGGCAGTGACCAGGGAGGTTTTCTGGCATGTTTATACCCCAGGTCAAGGCTGGAGGGGTGGATGTGGAGTGTTGGCAGCTCCCACTAACCCAGGTTTATCCCGACACTGGAGCTGAATCTCATTTCCCCTGGGTGGAGGTGGGGTGGGAGTGGTGCCCTCTGCCCTGATGTTTAGCCCACAGGGCTGGTGCTACAGGGCTACAGAACTGGAGTGCCAGAGTCCCATAGCCCTGCGAGGTGATTCCCTCAAGTTCCAGAGTCCCACCCTGCAGCTGGTGCCACGTGGGACTCCCCCAATGCACCTTCTGGTCAACTTCCTTCCAGTACCCTCCTGCACACAGCGTCAAACCCAGCCCTGAACAGCTGCACTCACCCACTGTGCACAGCCATTTTGTTATGGCGTGCTGGCATCAAGGGCATGATGGTGTGAGGACCACATAGGCTTTTATTAAGATGTGGTTTTTTTTGTTCTTTTTCAAAAGAATATATTTTATTGATTTTTTACAGAGAGGAAGAGAGAGGGATAGAGAGTTAGAAACATCGATGAGAGAGAATCATCGACCAGCTGCCTCCTGCACACCCTCCATCGGGGATGTGCCCGCAACCAATGTACATGCCCTTGACCGGAATGGAACCTGGGACACTTCAGTCCGCAGACCAACGCTCTATCCACTGAGCCAAACTGGTTTTGGCTAGAATAATACATTTTAATATTTGCTGTGAAAAAACTTTTTATTTTCATGTAGTCCCATTTGTTTACTTTCTCTTTAGTTTCCACTTTCCAAAAATTCATCAGGAATAAAAATTTAAAAAAAATTAAAAAAAGACCCTAAATAGCTGCAGTAATCCTGAGAAAGAAGAACAAAGAAGGTGGGATCTCAATACCAGGTTTCAAGCTGTATTACAAAGCCAATATTCTCAAAACAGCCTGGTACTGGCACAAAAACAGACATATAGATCAATGGAATAGAATAGAGAATCCAGATATGGACACAAACCACTATGCTCAATTAATATTTGACAAAGGAGGCAAGAACATACAATGAAGTGCAGACAGTCTCTTCAATAAATAGTGTTGGGAAAATTGGACAGATACACTTGCAAAAACAACAATAACAAAAACAACAACAAAGAAACAAACAAAACGAAACACACACACACACACACACACATACACACACATACACACACAAAAAATACACCCTGAAACTAAACCACCAACTTACACCATACACAAAAATAAACTCAAAATGGATAAAGGACTTAAACATAAGATGGAAAACCATAAAAATACTAGAGGAACCTACAGGTAGCAAAATCTCAGATATATGCCAAAGCAATTTCTTCACTGATACTTCTCCTAGGGCAATGTATGGCTTTTATTTATTAAAATATTTTGACCTAGCAATTGACCTGTTAGTCTCAAATGTAGACTCTCCCTATTACCATACCTTTTACCAGTAAGCTCTAGACAGATTAATAATAAATATCAAATTGCTTTCTTCTGAAATTTTTTTCTCAATATGGTTTAAATTAAATCATATACCAAATACTCAGTTTTTGTATTTTTTAGGTTCTAGTTTCATCCTCTTTAGTATTTCAAATAAAGTAATTTAGAGATATAAGAATATCAAATGAATGAATTTCAATTTAAATTAATATCTAATAAAACAATATTAAAAATTGTAATCATAGTAAGATTTGAAGACCATCTTTCACTGTATTCATGATTTATATTTATTACATGGACAAGGTTGAATTTTGGTGGTGAGAGTCAATTACAATTCTTGAACCAATTATATTTTTTGGCTTGTTTAGAAATCGTATGAGGTTTTAATAATTTGCTTCACTGATTTTTCTTCTTGGATTTCCACAGATAATAAACCAGATCAAATTGTTTAAAGAAATAATCCCAGAAGATATAATGATTTACTCACTTATTTACTGGACAAATATTTACTAATTGCCTATTATATGGAAAACACAATTTTAAATACTGTAAATACAGCAATAACATAAAGCAAATAGAAGCTGCTCTCTCATCAATCATATCAACCAGCAACAAGAGACTAACAATAGACAAATATATACATATACATATATATATATATATATATATATATATATATATATATATATATGGCTAAGCAACAGTCTGTCTGACCAACCAGTAGGTACGATGATCACTGACCACCAGGGGGCAGATGATCAACACAGGAGCTGCTGAGCGACAGCAACTTTCCAGAGTGCCCTCTCGTACTCTGGGACCCCTCAAGGGATGTCAGTGAGCCGGTTTTGGCCCAATCCCCACAGGCCAGACCAAGGGACCCCACCTGTCGGAGGGACCCCACTCACTCTGCAGATGCCCTTCGAGCTTTGGCGCTGCCCCAGGTATGGCTGGCTGGGGAGGGACCGTGGGAGGTTGGCTCCAGCTCCTCTTGCCCAGTCCCAGCCTGCCTGCCACCTTCTAATTAATTTCCTTTCAATGTACAGGCCACAGTAATAATATAATGTGTTTTAAATCTAAGTTAGCAAAAGAAAAATAAAGTGGACAAGGAAATCGGAAATATTGAAGCATATTGCAATATCATATAGAGTAAAAAGTGGAGGCCTCTGTAAGAGATATTTCAAGAAACACTTAAAGTAAGTTTTGGTATGGTCAGTACAAGTAGCTGATCATGGGGCAGTATTAAGGAAGGAAGGGGACAGGATATACAGGGGTTCTGAGAAGAGACCATGTATGTGAAGGAGTCTGAGTGGTAAGAGCAGAGAGAGAAAGGCCTGAGTAATAAGAGATAACGACCATAGACGTTAACACTTGGGGAAGATTGAGTAGGGATTTATGGGTATTTTAAGTTCTCTATGGATTTTATTCATAGTAAACAGCGTGATTTTAAAACTGATTGTGTCCAATGAGAATTAGTTAATGCTTAAGTATTAATTTGGTAAATGAGTATTATTTCTATTCTTTCACCCCAGGGATCACCTTTTCCAGATTCATGAAAATTCTAAGCAGTGAAATGCCATAGTGCTCTGTTCTTGTTCTTATCTTTTCAAAAAACGTATTGGTAATTTGAGTAAAAGCATAAAACTAATATTTATTGTAATGAAATTTTAAATAAAACAGGAAAAATGCTAATGTGAAATACAGTAAAAAACAACAACACTGCAATAAAATTTAAAAAGATCAATATAATAAAATTGCCACTTAATTTCAAAATAACAAGTTGTGTAATTGAGAAAAATTTTGTTAACAAATCCAATAAAATTATCAGGGGATTTAATTTGATTAAAACTTCCAAAAGATGCTACTAAGTAAAAATAGCTAACAAACGCTTAAAATGTAGCATTAGAAACGTAATGTTCATATCCTGAGTAGTACTTGTCTTATGTACTTCTCTTGTCACATCATCTGTGGTATTCTATTCTATTCTTGGAGTCACACTTTAAGAGGGACACTAATAAACTGGATCATGCCAAGCATAGAATACAATGGAATTTCAGGATGACAACGAGTCAGGAAATAATTTTATAAACCACATAAAGTAACAAATATAGCTCCACGCTTGTACCCTTACACTTTACCCCACCCCCGCAGTGAGCCTGTTCACAACATTGCAGCATAGAGCTCTTAAAACGCAGCATGGAGATTGCCAGAGGGGAAGGGAGTGGGGGGGAGGAAGAAGAGGGTAAAAGGAGGATAAATGGTGATGAAAAGAGTCTTGACCTGGGGTGGTCAAAGTACAATACAATATGCAGATGATGTACACCTGAGCCCTGTATAATTTTACTAACCAATGTCACCTCAATAAATTCAATAAAAACAAAAAAGGGAAAAATATGTGAGAAAAAAATTCACTTTTCTTCTCAAAACTCTACAATGACTCCACAAAGCGCTTAGAAGGGTCTACAAAGCTGGGCACACTGCTTTGATGCCCTCCCTCCTACTGTACCCCTCTTTGCTCACTCTGCTCCAGTCAGATTGGCTACTTTGCTGTGCCCTTACCCTCGCTGCTTTTCACCCCCTTAGTCACCTGGCTAACTAATTCCCTTACCTCCCTTAAGTCTTCGCTCAAATATCAACTCAAGCCCTCTCTGACCACACTTTTTAAAATTACAAACCACCCCTATTCCTGAATCCCCAGTCTTCTACCCTGCATTTCTTGTTTCCATGGGATTTACATATATTATAAACTACATATTTTACTTATTATGGCTATTGTTTTGTTTTCATGTTTGTCTTGGGCTCTTTCTTTCTGCTAAAATGAAAGGTCTTATGGGGGCAAGTGTTTTTGTTTTATTATATTATAAATCCACAAAATAAAGTATGAAACACATAGTAAAATGTATATATTTTTAATTGAAGTAGAGTGACTTTTGACCCAATCTCTCTCAAAAAAAAAAAAAAAAGAATTCAAAGCCTTACATTAGAAGACAATTAATGATAATTGTAATAGATTTAATCTGATATGCTCTAGATATAGTCTTACCCAATGGGACTGAAAGTGGTGGTTTTAGATCTTAGCTCTTGAGTTTGGCAAAGAAAGAACTCAGAGCCAAAAACTTTAGTCAAGAAGTTTATTTAATCTTTTAGAAAGAAAGTCTTAGAAGCAAAAGAAGTGAGCCAACCGGGCTGCATGGATTTATTAAACAAGTTACAGAGGCTAAAGAATGGCCCTTGGGGCTTAGGAGAATGAAAGCAAAGGATGCATGCGTAAGAAAAGAAGGGGGGAAATGGGGCAGCATGCTCTAGAGTCTAGAGAGACAGAGCAGACACTAGGTTCCTTGCCTTAACAGTTTTTATCTGTTTCTAAATCAGGGATTTTAAGGGATATATCAGGGGAGAATCCCAATAGAATATGAATCAGCTTTCCAGGTATGTCCTTTCAGAATCATGGATCCTACTGATTGTCAGAGAGGGTCATTCGTCATTGCATCTGGTCCTGATGTCAGCCATGGCATTACCTCATCTGGTTTTACTGCTCTTCTGGACCTGCAGCTGAAACACCACTGAGGCCTAGATGTTATCTCTAGTTTGACGCAAAGTCTTCTCCTTGCTCAACAGACCTGAGGCTTTGTTCCTAAGATTATCTGATGCTGATCAGATTCTCATTGTTCTGAGGGATTATTGCTTAAACCTTGGTCTTGCAAAGGTGAAGGAGGCTGGGGGTGGACGGGCCAGTTTGAATCAGCAGTCTGTCTCCGTTTCCTCATTCCACTTGCCAAGGTATTTTCCTAACTTCTTGCTATTCCCCCCTCATTTTTTTTTAAATAATGAAAATGTTCTCTGCAGTGTCCAGTACTATAGTCACTAGCCACATATAGCTATTGAGCACTTGAAATAAATTCAGTGTGTGACTGAAGAACTGAATTTTCAACTAAAAAATTGTAATTAAATTTATATAGCCACATGACTGTAGTGGTATCCATATAGGACAGCACAGCTCTAGAAGGCATACATTAAAGCTACTAAGCAAATGTTAATGGGAAATTATTATTTTTTGTTTAATTAGGGAAGAACATATCAATTAGAGGCATTCAACAATGGAATGGGCTGCCCGTGTATTTAGAATTATTATAGCAAAGATTTTTGCCTGAATAGGCTAGTTGAACCATTAAGTTAATGTAATTTCCAATTTAAATATCTATTATATCTTTGTTACCTAAAATTCATGTATAGTATAACTTATTTAGTATTCCTATTTTTGGACTGAAATTCAGTATTTCAAAAGTAATTGAATGTTGTACTAAAAACAGGTAATATTTCTCTTTAAATCCTAGATTAGAAAAGGGCTATTAGGAAGGAAGTATAATTATAAAGGCAATAAAACAAAATAAATTTCTTCCCACACATTTAAATATATAACCCAGGCTGTTCGGTGCAATGTAAGGACATGGGCTTTGAAGTCATACAGATTCCAGAGATTCTGGGAAACAGAATTCTTTGGTGGTTAAAGGCCACAGATGTCCATCAATATCATTCCTCTCTACTTCCATAGTAACAGATAACATTCTTCTCTATTGCCCTAGTAACAGAATTTAAGCTGGGTGATGGCTGCCCACCCAAGGAGAACATGTCCCTAAGCCACCGTAGAAGTTGTAGATATATGACTAAGCAGTTTTTCCTGAAGTCTGAGCAGAAGTGATGTGAACCTTCTGCCTTGGTCACTTAAGTGGGAACCTCTGGCTCTGGACAACTGTCCTTTCTCTCTCTTCATGGGCTGAAAAAGTAATGATCAAGTGACTAGAATTTTGAACGATGTGAATATATTCTTCACCCAATAAATTAAAAGCAGATTTATTAAAGTTCGAATCTATGGAAACTCTAGTTGATAAGCTAAAGACATAAGGTGTGGCCCCAAAAGCAAAATGAGAATTTTTCCAGGTATTTGTTTTCCTCAAATCTGATTTCTTTTCCCTTACAGGTTAACTGTAGCTTTGCAAGCACATATTTTGGTAATAGTCATGAAACAGTAAACCTTTGTGAGTGCTGCTAGACCTGGTGACTTCACATTTTCATTTGAAACATTTCATTTGAAACAGGAAAACGCTATTCAAAGGAATGGCAGAGATACTGGTGGGTAGGCACCCTTTCCTTTTACTCCTACTGGTACCTAATGTTTGACAACAAATACTCATAGATTTTCAGCTGTAATGTTAGATGGCATTCAGAGGATGTGAATCAGCTTCCTGACACAAACATGTAATTACAGCCAAACAATGAGAATAGTTAAACATGGCATTGCCCAACAGATTGTTTAATGATGAACTTCCCCTTGCCCCTATTTGAAAGCTAAGGGTTCTTTGCAACTATTCCGTAGTTCAAACACAATTTGTCTCTTAACGTATTTTTTACAACAGCTGTAATCCTCTGAATGTATATTTTCCTCATGGACAAAATTAGGTTTATATGTACTTTATTAAGCAAAATTGTTCTTTCCACCAAGGTTTGCCAGAGTCAAAATTTAACTAAAGACTCACTGTTTGACTCCTTATTTCTTATATAATGAGCTAAAACTAGGGCACCTGATGTGTATCATAATAAATAAAACAATCCGTTTATAATACAAGGAGATGGAAAAGCTGAGCCAACTTACTTCACAAGGTAGTGTTAAGTTTTAAAACAAGAAATTTAGTTGTTACTATTTCATCTTGTTGGGCATATTCTCTAAATTTAAGCAACACATTCAATTCCAGTATTCATCAGGAGTTCAAGTTTAAGCAAGTTATTAACATTATATATAATCAGGTCTGTTTTGAAGAGTACTGAGATCCTTAAGATTTTCTCATAGGTTAAAAAAAAAAAGTCTATTCCAAGAGGTACTGGGCTAAAACTTAAAATATGTAAAAAGCATTAGTTAAAAGTAAATGAGTATATTGCATTGTGTCTGTACAACAAAATTCAACCTTCTGAAACTTTTTGTAAAGGTGATTTATTTTTTTGTGTGTGCTGTAAAATAAATAAACGGATGAAACCAGAACATGTATGTCACAAAATTTATTTGATTTCTTGCTCTAAACATAAATTAGAAGAGGCAGTTCTTGAGAAATAGATATATTAAGTGCCTATGGTATGTCAGATACTGAATTATGTGATTTTTATGTCTTTTTTTTTCCTCCTCCCAATATACCTACGATGTGTCTAGAAGTGCCTGAATTTGAAAGATGATGAACCAAGACATCATATTAAATACCTTTCTTCAGGTCACACACTTCAAGGTAGCAGTTGAGCCTGGAATACAACACAATTCCACTTTCATCCACAGTCCATTCTCTACGACCTCCATAATGCGATCTCCAAGTACTGCTAAGTGTAATTGTGAAGAATGGTGAGAACTTTTTATGTACATAGCTGAATGCTACTGTACTCAAATTCAGACCAGAGATGGCTCTCTTCTCATTGCATATTCATTCCATATCAAAGTGTAAAATTTAGAAGAAAGTGTCAACAACTCATGGTTCAGACACAATGTATGCACAGCAGTACCCCTTGTCAAAAGATAGGAGATTAAAGTAAGGAAATATTTTTGGTCCAAACCCAGTTATTTACATAACTGCTTTTCTTCATTTCCAGCTGCTTCAGTCTTTCACTCGAGAACAGGAATTTAATGACAGCTGTTGCAAGGATTATGATGAGAGATTTCCTACTTGAACTGAGTGTGTGGACAGGCTAATAGCTTTGATCTGTCAATGTTAGGTACAGTCTAGTGCTGGGAACAGAAAAACTAGTATTATTATCATTCATCCAAAAGCTGATTTAAAATTAGATATGGAAACAGAATTATATTGCTCCATTGTTTTTAAATTGCAATGTAATTGAAAAGGACTAAGTGAATAAGATTGTCCATAGATGGGATATTATTTATTACTTATCTTAGCTTTCCAGAAACACAAAAGCATGTTTATAAAATAATAACAGCATTGGGCATTATCTTTCCAAATATCTGAGGTCATTTAGCAGCTATAATGAGTCTTAAGTGACAGAAATATTTCTTCAAAAGAACATAAATAATATGAAATATAAAAGATTAAACCCAAAGTGATTTTCAGAAGAAAATGATGTAATCATGATCTGTCAAAAACATCATTAGCTTCCTCTGAGTTTTATTGAATGAACTTTTGTTCTTCATTGGGATCAGCCAATGAATCTTAGAATTATCTTTTCTCTTTATTTCTCCACAGGCTTCATGTCAAAAATTTCTCTCTAGTCACTCTCCTGCCTTTATCCCCATTACTCATTCTCACAAAATAGCTTGCCTCCTATTTTGTTTGCTGAAAATGTCTATACTTTGAAATTTCTGGACATTCACTATCCCTTATTACAGCCAGACTATTTTTATAAGTTTACCTATACTTTTATACTTTTCCATGGTTTCAGAAGGAGTTTCCTACTTTTTGGCCTAATCTCTACTATTGTGCTCATTCCCTCAAAAACCATTTTATCCACTTTTGTTCTGAGTCATAAATTGTGCCAGGAACTAGGAACTTAAAGCTGTGTGATGTCCCACGGAAGGCACTTACTGTCCTCCCCTCCACTAGAATTGCATTTTATCACACTTGCATCATCACGCTTACACTTTCCAATGATTTGTTTTTCTCTGACTATAAACAAGCACAGTGACAGAAAATGAAACAGACCAAAACAAAATAAAAAGCAACCTTGCCCTAGCTGGTTTGGCTCAGTGGGGTCTCCAGTTTGATTCCCATTAAAGGCACATGCCTGGGTTTCAAGCTCCATCCCCAGTATGCATGCCTGTGGGAGGCAACGAGTAGATGTGTCTCTCTCACATTGATGTTTCTCTGATTCCCCCTCTTCCTTCCATTTTTTCTAAAAATCAATGGAAAAATATCCTTGGGTAAGGATTAAGAATAAACACAATCCTATCCTGATAATTTATATACTGTAGATACTTGAGTAACCTTGAAATATTAGGTCATATTGTTAATTCCCCTCTGCTCTCAGATTTTTTGAAACTCTGACCCTTCAGGTTATCTGATAAATAGTTACCATTTAGTAGTAAATAATTTTTTTAAAAATATATATTTTATTCATTTTTTTTTACAGAGAGGAAGGGAGAAGGAGAGTTAGAAACATGGATAAGAGAGAAACATCAATCAGCTGCCTTCTGCACATCCCCTACTGGGGATGTGCTCGCAACCAAGGTACATGCCCTTGACTGAAATCGAACCTGGGACCCTTGAGTCCGCAAGCTGATGTTCTATCCTCTGAGCCAAGCCAGTTAGGGCTAGTAGTAAATAATTTTAAAAATTAATTTTATTTTACCTATCCTATCTAATAAAAGAGTAATATGCAGATTGACTATCACTCCAACACACAATATGGCTGCCCCCATGTGGTCAAAGATCCTGCCCCTATGTGGACACAAAATGGCCAGCAGGGGAGGACAGTTGGGAGGCACTAGGCCTGCAAAGGAGGGCAGTTGAAAGCTATCAACCCTGTAGGGGAGGGCAGTTAGGGGTGGCCAGGCCAGCAGAGGAGGGATGTTTGGGGCAGGGGAGCAGTTAGGCATCAATCAGGCTGACAGGGAGTGGTTGGGGATGATCAGGGTGGCAGGCAGATGTGGTTAGGGGCAATCAGGAAGGCTGGCAGGTGAGCAGTTGGGAGCCAGCAGTCCTGGATATTGAGAGGGATGTCTGACTGCCCATTTAGGCCCAATCCCACCGGGTCTAAACAGGCAGTTTAACATCCCCTGAGGGGTACCAGATTGGAGAGGGTGCAGGCTTGGCTGAGGGACACCCTGCCACCCCATGCACCAATTTTGTGCACAGGGCCCTAGTATGTACATAAAAATGTATAAGATATTTAAATTAAATATTTACTACTGAGAATTTTTTAAATGAGAGATATATTTAAAGACAACCAGTTCTAATATCTTTTCTGTAACTTGCTGTGTGGGTATAGCATTAAAGATAGAATTTCAGTCTTAGAATGACTGGTATACTAAAGCATGGGCCTGTGATTCTAAAATTGGATGAAAATTGCCTATTCTCATTGTAATCAGAATATCCCTTGCTTTAAGGCACTTATGATATACCTGAGTCTTAACATTCTCTAAATAGAGTTAGCATGTGGCTAAAGAAATATGGTTGCCAGAGAAGTCACTATAATAATGACCTCATGTTGTCCAATGATGGTACCTGTCATTTTTGTTGTAATTGATTTTGAATTTAGCTTTAAAATATGAAATACAATGGCATAGATAAATATAAAGGGGCTATTATAGGCAGAAAAAAATAGTATGTTTAAGAAGTAAAGAAATGATAACTTATAAACAATAATTTGGATAGTATTTCAGGTTAGTTTAATGTAGATACAAAAATACAGTGGAAAGTCATATGGAAAACTAATGTGGCAATAGATAGTGAAGAACCTGAATGTCATGCCACATAGATTTGTACTTTATTTGGAAGGCACAATTCTTTTATAGAAGAGGGACTGATAATTTCCCCTAAAACTTTTCAAGAGGGTGATATAAAAATAGCTTTGTTTTTAAGATCAATCAAGCAGGTACCCAAAAAGAATTGACAGGTTATGTACTAGACACAAGGAGCCCAGTTTTAAGAACTTTTTCTCCCTCCCCTCCTTTCCTTCCTCCCTTGCCTCACTCTCTCCCTCCCTTCCTCTCTCACTTCCTTTCTCCTTCCTTCTCTTTCTCTCTCTCTCTCCATCCCTCCTTCCTCCCTCCCCTTCCTTCTTTCTTTCTTTTATTAAAGAAGTAAGGTAATGACAATCAATATTATGGAATTATCACTGTGATGGATAAAAATAGCTAGAGGGAAAGACATTGGCAAACAACAAAATTACAAAAACATAGAAGACCTATTGAATATGAGAGAAATAAAGAACCAAAATGGAAGAGATAACCATGCTGGATAAAATGGCAAGTTTGAGGGAGGTATTGATCAGAGGTGGTGGGCAGAAATTGTGGGTTTGTTTTCAGGCTTGATAAATTAGGGCAAAAGGATAACAACCAGATGAGAATGTTCAGAGCACATTTGGATATTGAGGAAGGAGATGGCGATAAGAGACAGATTTGAGAATTATCCACAACCAAGTAAAACAAGCAAACAAAAACAATCCCATGAGGATTTTCACATTTTAAAGTGGGTGTTTTGCTGAGAGATTCTATATTCTGCCATAAGAGTTCTGGACTTTGAAACTCTTTGGTATAAGAGCCCTTCTATATAATCCAATGCAATACTTATTGTATAAATGCCATGGTTTGTCATGAGAGCTGTTCTTAAAAATAAGCTAACATGGAAATACTTTCATCTGCTAGTTGATTAGTATTTTCCATAAACAGCTTTATCCACACAAGATTTCTGCTTGTGTTGGAATTGCCGTGCTAGTGCTTTCACTGTAATGAACTGAAGAATGTAGATCACTACTCCAAATCCTGTTTTGGCAGAAAAATCTTTCTCAGGGTCTAAGCTTATGCTCAATTAAGTTTGTGACCTCTCAGAGCAGCATCCCATTTGACCAGATTTAATCATTTCTGGTGTGTGTGTGTGTGTGTGTGTGTGTGTGTGTGAGTGTGTGTGTTTATTAAAATCCAACCAAACTATCAACATACATACATAGAGATGTGGGATATAATCTATTATAGTAATATAATTTCTAGGAAATATTTCAGAAAGATGGGAACCAGGATTCAGACCAACTAATGGAGCTCAACAGTGAAGGTATATCATAGCTAATAGTCATGCTTAATCCTATCAGTTTGGCAAATAACGAAATAAATATAATAAAAAATAAAGAATAGGTTTATCACTGATACCTATTATTGTAGAAAAGAAATGATTCTCTCCTGCATTGTTACAGGGATTGAAAACTAACTACATTTTACAAGAAAAAATGTATGTGTAAAAAAAACAAAAAAACTATACCTTTTAATCCAAATTCCCATTTCTAGAAACATGAGACAAAGATATAAAAAATGAATACTGGTCAGTTAAAAAGTAAAAAAGTAAACTTAGACTCCTAAGATGAAATAAACAAATTTTGGGACAGTCACAAATTAAATAATATTCAGTCATTCAAAGTAATAATATAGATATGTAATTTTATATTTAAAAGATTCACAATGCATTTATTAAATAAAATGTCCAGTTCTAAAAGCATATAAATGACCCTTTATACAGTGGAATCTCATTTCTCAAACTTAATTCATTCTAGAAGGCTGTTTGAAAACCGAATCATTTTTCCCATTAGAAATAATGTAAATTGAATTAATCCATTCCAGATCTCCAAATGATTCTCTGTTTTAACCTTCCTTTGATACAGTACATGTCTACTGTACTGTTTAACTCTATAAATTAACACTTTAAAAACGAAAAGGACATGAAATGTAAATGAAAATTTAACACAAAGGCAATGAAATGTACAGTAAAAAGTGAAAATTTTACAATAATTATAAGCAGTAACAAAAACAAAAAGATATGAAAATGTTCACAGCACAATATCCTGAGATTTTAACAGTGGTAAACTGACTGATATTTGTGTATTCTCTCCTTTGTCACCTGAAGATGCGTGCCTCATCATACACGTATCAGCATAAAAGGGTTGTCAGGTTGAGAAGCGAATTGTTCCAGATTGGAGACCTTCCAGAAATGAGATTCACTTTGACTAGAACAAAAATACCCAACTATTATAGACCCTCACCCCATACTCATCAAACAATGGAATTTTGTCCCACAAAGTAGCCTTTCTCCTTTTCCCCTGAAATCCTGGGCTTTTCACCAGTAGATCAGGAAGTGGAGGTGGCAGTCTTTGCAAGAGAGCGTAGGAGGAGTTCTACATTGAAATGCATGGAGAGCAAGACAGAAGGAAACAAATGATAGGTCCATAACAGTGGTGAATTGTAACCTGCCCTCCATCCTTTTGACATTGTTCTGTAAATGCTGCCTGGTAATATGTAGCTTGTAGGTAAACAGCAGGTTTGTGTAAGAATCCTAGGAACTAACTTCAGAAGAACCAGGATGATAAAGACCAGGATGACGCACACCAGACTATCACTTGATCAGTTCTGAGACCCTCATCGGAATGGAATGTGCTGTTGGGCACGTAGAGAACTTGTCAACCTTTTCCTCTTGATTTCTCCCTTCTGTTTCCCTCTCCCACCTTATCAAAACCTCAGCATGCACTGAGATAGAGAGATGGGCTTTGGGAAAGAGTCCCCATCTTATCAGGGTGCCAACTCCAGAATAAACCTCTCCTTTTTCACTAGCACCTGTATCACAAATTTGTTTTTTGAAGTGTAAGGCAAGCTAAACCTGGCTTTTGGTTACAGACCAAAAAATAAAAGTAAAATGATGAGGCAGTGGTAAGAAAAAGCTTGTGAAAAAGTTTAAAAAGTGAGTGTTGAGGATTCGAGAGAGAAAGTGGACCAATTATTGGTGGGGAGCTATGTCCCCACCTGTTGCCGGGTGACCTGGTTTTCTGGCAATGTCATGAGAAAAAAATTTTCTGAGACTTGCTCAAGAGGATGAGATATTGTAGAAAGCTTTACTTCTGTGGAATTAAGCCCCTGAGTTTCTAAGGCCCAATTTCCCTTCATCCCACCAAGGAAGAAGTCCAGCTGTGCCTTTAGCAGAGCAGGCTTAAAGCCGTGGACCACAGTTTCTGTTCCATGTTGAAGCATAGTCCAGTCCACACTAAGTCTACAATCCATCACGTGTGGGTTCTGTCTGGTCTCAGGCCCCATGGCTTCTGGAAACATAGGCAAATATAAGTGAGTCCAAGAGTCAAAAACTAAGAGCACTAAAAGAGAAAACTCCTTTGTCTGGGAAATTATGTATTCCCAAGTTTTTGAGGGCTTGAAGTGGCTCTTACCTCATGTAGCCAATCCATGGTTCCCCAGGCTAGATTGACAGGCTAGTATCTTCCTCTCTTTTATCTCCCCAACTTCACTGCAAGTGCATCCATCCTCCCCTTTGTCCAGTCCGTTCCCTTTTCAGGGAATGGACTGGTGCTTCCCTGGGGAGTGTAAAGTTGCAGATTTTGCTTCCTGGGAAATTATAGACAGTTTGGCTCACATCAACTCACAAGAATTTTCTACAGGTTTGAAAGTTTCTTAATCAAACAACATAATTGCTTGTAAAGAGTACACATTCATAAAGTATTATAGAAAGCATCTTCCTCAATTTTCCTGGATTGAACAAAAATATCAAAACATCTATTGAGTTTGAAAACAGTTGCTTGCGCATTTTTACATAAAATATGTATTATGTTTACATTAATTTTTTTTCCAACGAGGTCAAAAAATAATAATACCAGTGAAAATTTTCTAAAATTTTGTACATATTTGCTAATTCAATCACAGATTACTTTCATTTTGCTGTGTTAGATATAAATAAAAATGTAATTGTGTTCTTGATTTCAAATACAATATTTTAAAGTTTTACTTTAAACATAGTATGCTATTGGATGGCAGTGAGGATATGCAAGGAACTCATGAATATCTAAATAGAAAATGTAATACTATTTGAAGAAGCAAAGGGAGATTTAGCTCTTGGACCTATTCCAGCCTACACTTTCATTTAAAAAAAAATAGATTTTATTGATTTTTTTACAGAGAGGAAGGGAGAGGGATAGAGAGTTAGAAACATGGATGAGAGAGAAACATCCATCAGCTGCCTCCTGCACACCTCCCACTGGGAATGTGCCCGCAACCAAGGTACATGCCCCTGACAGGAATGGAACCTGGGACCCTTCATTCCGCAGGCCGACGCTCTATCCACTGAGCCAAACCAGTTTCGGCTACACTTTCATATTTTAATTGAATTCATTTTATAATTTGAAAACTCAGAGAAGGCTTTTATTGAAGAGAACCTCCCAATCTGTGCCCTGGGGCCTGGCTTGTTGCAAATGGGTTGCAGGTATGCTCAAGGGTGGCCCCTCAACTATCGTTCTTGCCACAGCCCTTAGGCTGGTCTCCTAGTCCTAAAGCAGCTTTGTCAGTTTATCCCAGGATCCAATCAAAGGTAATAAGTTTCTAAGTGTACTAGAAATTTTCATGTATTTGTGCTTTGTCTCCCTAACTAGAGTGTATGTCATAATAGCAGGGACTGAGTCTTCTCATGGTTGTACAGAATTGGTGCTTACTGAAAAAACATTTTTTTATAATTAATATAAACACATTTTGTTTATCTGACATTTACAATTTATGCATATATGTATTCATAAATGTTATCTTGGTATTTTGTTTAAAAAGTTCTCTTTTGCCCAAACCGGTTTGGCTCAATGGATAGAGTGTCGGCTTGGGGACTGAAAGGACCCGGGTTCGATTCCGGTCAAGGGCATGTACCTTGGTTGTGGGCATATCCCCAGTAGGGGGTGTGCAAGAGGCAGCTGATCGATGACTCTCTCTCATTGATGCTTCTAGCTCTCTATTTCTCTCCCTTCCTCTCTGTACAAAATCAATAAAATATATTTAAAAAAATAAATAAATAAAAAGTTCTCTTTTGCTATGTCCTCTAGAATTGCTTCTTCATAAAATATATAAAGTTCATGAGACAATTAAATTTCAATTTGCACTTATATTAAATATTTTTCCCATGATCTCTATTTTATATTTGTTATAGGTGTAACTTTATCTTTTGAGATAAGATCAGGACTAATGAGCTTCACCTCATGTTTAATTATAGAATTTCCAGAGCTCAGAAGGACCTGAGCAAGTGTTGAAGCGTACTCATTTCTCACATGAGGATCTGAAACCGGGAAGGTTTGAGTTTTCAGTTAAAGCAACATTTGTTGAACATCTGTCAGATGCTTAGTCCCAGGCTAAGTCCTAGGGATAAATAGGCAAATTAGAAATAATCATATAAGGATTAAAAGTGATATTGGTTGTAATGAATGAAACACAGAGCCTGACATGCCATAGTCATTCATAAAATAATGCTTGAACATATTACATTTCATACTGTAGCTCCTAATTTTTCTAAATTGGAGAGGGTGAAAAAATGACTTGAAAATTGAGTGACAGATGAGTATTCCTTAAGGATTTCACTTTCAGTCTAAGAATTACACAGTAACTGGCTGAAACAGAAATTTAACTGTGTCCTGACTCCTGTTTAATGTGTCCTGACTCCTGTTTAATGTGTGTGATTGTGTTTTGTGTTTTTTTTAACTCCACTTTCATCTCTTCTTCAAGCTACATTATGACTTATAAATTCTTACTCTTAGATATGAATATTAGTATGTTAAAATGTAGAAAGAAAAAACAACTGAAGAGAAGAGCTTTTCTTAACTCTACAATATACAGTATAGAAAATATATTACTTTAAGTAATAAAAATATATTTACCATGGAAATGATCAATTATAAAAAAGAGAATACTACTCCAGAACTCTCTAGTGCTCTATGGCCTGAGGATACTCCAGTAAGGAGGGAAGCCATCCATGGTCTTGTTTGTCAGTTTTTCATGAGAACTTTATTGTTCCCAATATGATTTGCATTGGTTGCATTCATTATTGTAGGAACATAGAAATAAGTGACTTTATTTAATTAAATAAAATTAAAATCATTTTAAACTGAGGTGAATGGTATGCATTTAATTGTTAAAAGAAAAACTGAACTGATACTACATCAGAAATTACATTAAGATCTGGCTTGTTTCTCTACCTCCATTTTTCTTAATGTATTTCACCCCCAGTTCACCTTTAAACCATATCCAAATCACATCCTTCACTTCTGGAAATCATCTATAAGCTTTTTGTGTTTCACAAGTAAAAAGCCACATTTCTGCATAAAATAAACCAGTTGTTTTATAAAATCTTCAAAGCTCAAAAGCTTAAAGTTCCTTGCTGTCCACCATGCAGCTGGAAAGTTCTGTTGATGTAATTTAAGTAATTAAATGTCTTAGTCATCTGGGGCTGCCATAACAAAATAGCATACACTGGGTCAGTTAAATAACTAACATTTATTTTCTCACAGTTCTGGACGCCGGAAGTCCAAGACCACAATGTCTTCATGGTCAGGTTCTGGCGAGGGCTCTCTTCCTGGCATACGGACCACCTTCTTGTTATATCCTCCTCCCATGGCAGGTAGAGAGCAAGAGCAAGGACTCTGGCATCTCTTTTTAAAACTGCACCAATCCCATAATGAGGGCCCCACCCTCCTGACTTCATCAGGTCCCTTCTCCAAATACCATCACATGGGGTTAGGGCTCTACATATTAAATAGTAAGACACAACTCAGTGTATTGACCAAAGCTTAATTATTCTAAGCCAGTCTTGGTGTCTTCTGGTAATTACATTGTGTTTATACATGACAATACTTAGGTATCAATTTTCAGCTGCTTATCTAATCAGACAAAAAAAACACAATCAGCCAAAACCATTTTGGCTTAGTGGATAGAGCGTCGGCCTGTGGACTGAAAGGTCCCAGGTTCGATTCCGGTCAAGGGCACGTACCTTGGTTGCGGGCACATCCCCAGTGGGGTGTGTGCAAGAGGCAGCTGGTCGATGTTTCTCTCTCATCGACATTTCTAGCTCTCTATCCCTCTCAATTCCTCTTTGTGTAAAAGCAATAAAATATATTTTTTTTTAAAAAGAAGAAGAAGAAAAAAAAAACACAATCAACACAAATATCTCCTCCTTGACTGCTCATGAAGAGAATATCAACTCACAAAAAACTTTGTGTTATAGTTCAGGACAAACTTATTTCTTATCAGTTCTACTTAGATTCTGTATTAATTTTAAAAATAGATGAATACTATTAGATAAGGAGGAAAATATGAACTTAACCGGTGGTAAAATGGATAGCAAGATTGAATTTGGAGTCAGATTGGATTTTCTTTTTTTGTTGTTGTTGCTTTTTCCCTCCTGAATTAAATTAAACCCTAAGTTCATTAGTTGAGGGTCTGGACAGTAGTGATATATCACAGCAAGGGCAGGGCTGTCTTGGTTCCATTACCTCAACAATTCAGCCTAGAGAACAAATGTGGACTGTGGGCAAGCTGGTTCTAAGAGAAAATCACAGGCTGGGTCTGATATGTCTACCCAGAAACTTGTCCTAATTTTCCAGATTAAAAGAAGTCATTTCTTCTCCCTTGGAAAGAACGAATGAGACAAAAAGATAAGGGCAGAAACTTACCCACTACTAAAAGTTCCGCAATGTGAAAAAGAGGGAGAATGTTTGTCTTGCTCTGTTTTGTTTTCATTGCTGGTTTGGTTTCCCTCTAGAATATTGGGAAACATCATTTGAGGGCCATACAAAATGATCAACTTAAAAATTAGCCTGCCTGTATTTGGCCAAACATTTAATTAACTCACCCCTAAGGCCTTGACAGAGCCAGGCCAAATGATATTTCAGGCCTTATATGGCCCGAGGGCCGGATGTCCCCCACTCCTGCTCCACAATGTACACACACAAAACTCCCAGAAAAGAGCTGAAGCACTACATAGCTCAGGTAACATTTTGCTAATTATACAATTATATAATTACTTATTCTTTCATAAATATCAAGGAATGAAGCATCAATTCTTAAAGGTTACCCATTGAGCAAATGATTAAGATAAGCCCAAGATCCATTAACACTGAAAAGAGAAAATAATCACAGTTGAATTAAAATTTTCTTTAAGAGATAAGCTTCCCTTTGCTTAGCAAAACACAATGATAAGTAGTTAGCATGGAAATGGTATTCTAACAGCATTGTTTGAGATAGAACCTAAAATGCAGTGCTTTACACTTCTCTGCTTATAAAATGAGTGCCAATGGAATGGAGGCACCACAGAGGAAAGAGAGTATGGGAGAGAGGAGAGAACAACAATCTCACAAAAGGATGTACTGCAGTTTGAAGAAACATATTTCTCACAATTTCTACCTTTTAGGTTTTGAGACAATCTAGAAATTGATACAGGAGTGAGACAAGAATCAAAATCAGCAGGGTAAAGCTGAATTGGAGAATGTGACTTGAATGTGCACACCAATGGGACTTTCTACTTTCTCCCTCTTGCATTGAACCGAACCACAAACAAGCCAGGGAACAAAGTATGGGACTGGATATGGGCAGAGGAAATCTTGCATTTCCCTATTTTTAATTGCTATTAACAGAGAGAGACAATCATCAAGAAGTCTCAGGTACTAAGAGCGTGGTGGTTCATAGGGAAACTGAGAGAACAATAGGGAAGTGGATATCTGTCTGAGGAAAGAACATGCTTTTTGCCAAAATACAAATGTCATGAGGTGTGTGTGTGTGTGAGGGGGTGTTAATAGCTGGTATCTACTTAGCCCTGGAACAAAAATGGATACCTCGATCCAGAGGTGATGAGACAATAATCAGCCAACATGAATCTATTGACCCTTCATGTCACTAAGCCTCTGCATGAGAGAAGGGCATGATTTTCAGATACCAAGGCTGCATTCCTCATCATTAGGGAGAAGGATCCAACTGAGATTCATATTCAAATGCCCCAGAGACAGGTGCCACTTGAACTGCTGCCCTAAACCTACCTGGAGTTGATGGGTATTTGTACAATTTGAAGGAAAAGGTGAAGGAAAAGGGGCAGGGCTTTAACATACTTTCCTCACTATCATACTTACAACTGTCTGTGGCAGCTAATCTGAGGAGCTCAGCCTGGGTTGTCAGAATAGAAAACTAAACAAATATGATGTGCTGTCACTGTCTGTCACCTTGAGTGATTTGCAGTTTTGGGGGGCACCAGCAGAATAAAGTCTGCTTTATTGGATGCTTCATGGCCCTTCTAGGAGGTGAAGGGTGTTTCTCAGGGCTGTAGATGAAAGAACATGACATACAGGGAGAAGACTTGGAAGCTGAATGATGAGGTCCTCTAGCTATGGAAGACAAACTAGCAAAGTTTGGGTGATAGTTTCACTGTGACCTCAATTTGGACCCACAGTTAGGTTACATTTAACTATTCATTTTCATCCTCTTCCTGATATTCTCCCCTCTTTTTGATGGCTATAAAGTTGTGTGATATTTTAAGATTATCTTTTATTCAACTTTTGTTAGAGACAAAGATAATGGTGCCAAGAAGTCTAGGGGAGGAGTGGCAGTCTTAGCAGCAGCTGCATTCAAGTGGCAGCAAGGGCTCCTTCACTCCTCAGTGGTGTGCTAATGTAGTTCATGCAGATAAAAATAAATGTTCTTAACCAGTGCCCTAAAAGGTGCTAGTGACTCAGTTTCTCTTCAATAGGGCATTGTACATGTATAGAAATTACCAGATAGGACCTCAGTACTCCGGGGTGTGTGTGTGTGTGTGTGTGTGTGTGCGCGTGCGCGTGCGCGCGTGCTCACAGACTGGGTTCTGATATCATTCTTCCACTCTTCCTGACTCAGGTTATTACCACTAGCTAGAATGCATAAGAAAATAGTTCTCATTAATCAAGCCATAGTTTAAAAGACTGTCTTAATTGGTTTCTATTAAGCTTAAGAAAAAAAAGGAAGGAAATTCCCTGTTTTCTACATTCTGGTACCAAGTTTCATACAACCTAGTAGCTGTAATTGCCATCCCCTGTCAATGTTTTTTTTTTAGTTCATTTTTTAGTTAAATTTGAGATGACATTATCTTATTTAAAATAGAAATTCTCCTCTGTCCCCATGTAAAATATAATCATCTTAAGTTTCCATGAGAAATGTTCAATAGTTCCTTTGTGTAGTCAATATTATTTTGATTATGACACATTGGTAGAAATAAAGTCCATCTCTCTCATTATATCAAGATGATCATAGAAAAGAAAATGTAAAAAGGAAAACGATATGTGCCACTATTGAAGTAATAAGGAATATATTCATTTCAAGAGCAATACCACATTGAGGATGACTTATAGTAATAACAGAAACTACAAAGCAAAAGTAACCCACTTCTTTTCAATTTACACAGAGAGCAAAAAAAAGTGTTTTCACAGTTGTCAGAAGCCCAAGTTGACAAAGAGTCCAGCTGAATAAAGCAAAAAAAAAAATGGTTGGAAATATGAGTTGGCATCAAAAGTTTTATGGAATTCCAAACTTGAGTAATATCTCCACAAGGGAAAGTGTAGAAAATAACTGAAATGTGATGTTACAGTGTTACTTCTTTTGGGCTCAAATAATGTATATTTTAAAGTTTACATAGAAGTTTTAACCACACACCCACAAAATGAAAAGTTGATTTGCCCTAAAAAAAAGTTTGAATGTAATGGAATTGTTCTCTTTACTCAATGAAGCTATTGTAGCAACAGGTTTCATTGGTAATTAAAGCCATGACATTAAAAAATGTATATATATATTGTGTGTGTATATATATAACACATATACATACATATATAAATTGTATATATAAAATGGCATGTATATGTATATATACACATATATAAATTGTGTATATATATATACATATGTAAATTGTATTATATAGCAGTATAAAGTGAAATTTAAGCTTAGAATCATTGGGACATGAATAAAACGGAAAGCAAGAGGATTTTAAACAAGAATTTTGTGATATCCTTTCAATATGTTCAAATATTTATTCTGGTTGAATTGGGAAAAAATATTTTTCTATAGTTGAGTAGATGTTTTCTCAAATTATTTTGGCTAAAATTTGTCTTTGTCAACCTACTTTTATATAGATACAATTGGGAAAGTAATTAATTAATAGAAAATAACTAATATTTCTTAACTATGGCAGTTAGATGATAGATATATCAATAGAAGACAGATACATAGATAGATTCCCACCCCCCTCAAATTTACACCTCCTCTAGCATGCTTCTGATGTTTGATTTCCCATGTAGCATGACCCAGGGAAAGAATGCTCTCATAATTTGGGCTTCAACTGCTCTAATTTATGTCACAGTCATTTGTCATCATAAATTAATAAACTTTCACACTCATGTAAGTTCTCTGAAGACCTCTTTATTCTTAATCACTGAGAGCTGCTTTTTTAAGAGGCATATTGCCAGATCCCAAAATTTATGTTTTACTTTGTGAGGCCCAGCCAAACTTCAGCAGGCTTCTCTGTGGATACCAGTACTGTCATCCATCTGGCTTGTTTCCTACACACTTCTTACTTTGTGTGTGTTATTTATGGTGACTATACTTTTTTACCACCTTAAACTGTCACAACAGGTTTACCATATTGAAATACTAAACCCATTCCAATACTTGTTTCTCCCCCAAGAGTAGTATTGAAAGAAAGGACACTTGTAAATGGAACCTATTTGTATAGTTTCTCTCATTCATTTCATTGTTCCTGTAGTGTTATAAGAATAATGCAAAACATTGGCAATAAAACAATGACCGGATTAGAAAGGGAGACCAATGTCTTGGAGCTTATTAACTCCTGATAGACAGATCATTAAATACATGCAGATTATTTTGATGCTGTGTGATACCAAGTTTGGCAAGTTGGTAAAATTTTAATGGAGAAAGGGATGTGTAGATAGTTAAGACTGAAATGATTAATGTAATTTTTCTAGAATAAAACAAGTGGAATAGTAAAGTAACCTTCATTTAATTTAATACATATTTATTAACATGCCATGTGTCAAACTTAACTTCTGAGTACACATCAATAGACCAAACATATCAAATCCTCACATGAATTTGCATTCTGATTAGGGAGACAAACAACCTTAATTGAAACACTTATAAGTAAATGACCTTGGATGGCAAAATTGCTATAATGAACTAAAACAGGGTTTTAGTGAACACACTGTTTGTCTGCCCAGTATCTATCTGCTCTGATTTTTCAGGGGTGTACTTTCCCCCTTGTAGCTCATATACCTCTGGGAAAGTTGATGTCTTCTCAAGTTCTAGGTGTGAACACAATTGTTCTAAAAGTAGTTTCATTTATTGGAAGCCAATGATGGAGCAACCCAAACCTAGGTAAAGCAGTTTTTGCATTCACCTGACCATAGATGTTAGTTCAGGGATGGTGCTGTCACACAGTTCTAGCCAATGAAACATGAGGGAAACATTACTCTAACCCTGTAGGGAAAAAGCTGGTACATTCTTAAGAGCAGGGGGAAAAATGGCCTCTTTCTTCCTATGGCAGTGATGCCTACAGCTGCTTCTCTATCCCTGTGGCTGAGAGAATCTCAGCAAAACAGAACAAGGTTCTTGTTACCTAATGCCGATTTCCACCTTCCTCTGGATATTCAATTACATAAGCCAGTGATCACAGTTGTATAAATCAATATAATTCAGAATTGCTGTTATTCATCTGAAAACACTATAAATGAAACCAGATAAATGTTTGATGCATTACAAAGGGGTGGATGGGGGAGAACATGGGATAAAGTAGGCTCTGCTTTAGACTGGCTGGCCCAGAACTACCTTTCTGAAGAGGTGGCATAAGGTGAGACAAGAAGTTAGCCACCCTAAATCCTGAGAGAAGACCCTTCTAAGAAGCCGGAAGAACAATTCAACACATATAAGGTTTAACCACACACACAAAAAAAAGCGGTATGTGGCATTAGAAATGAATGATGTTTTAATGTATGAGGCTTGGGAGGCATATGGGGAAGTTTAAGATTCAATCTAAGAGTCATGAAAGAGCTGGAGTTTGGGGATGACAAAGTACTCTCTTTTTTCTTCTGTGTGATATTAAACATGATGTTCTCTATTACTGTTAAAACGTCTTATGTAGCTTACAGCAGCCACATTTCATTTTACAGTGTTGATATAATTAACATAATTCTTAAGGCATATATGAACTTATTTCAAAGAAATTGGTGACAGGAATTTTTTACAAAACACAAAGACATTTTGTTAGTAAAATCCATTAACAAAAAGTAAAAGATTCAAGACAATATGATGTTAACACGAAGTAAATGAAGTCTGTAAAATGTGTCTTTTTATTACTGTAAAATAAAAATAAAGTTGTGGGATATAACTGCCCAAAGAAGTTTTTTTCCTCCTAAAATAATCCCTGTCATGACAGCATTGTACTACAAATAGAGGTAATTGAGATAATTAAGGAGGCATTTCTTGAAGAGGTGAGAATTTTAAATTTGCTTTGATTATATTTACTGGAAATTTTGAAATGTTTTGATAAACTCATCTGATACTCTTAAGAAGTTGTGTATCATTAATATTTCTTTAATCATGCATATTTTTGCTAAAATACTCACTATAGAACCATATTAGCAATTGGTTGATTTCTACAGATATTTACTAAATTCTGTTGTGTGCAATGCACTATGCTAAGGGCTTTAATGAGAAGTAAAAAAAATAAAATAAGATCCTCTTCCTACCTTAAAATGTCACATATTTCAGAAAGAAGTGTATATAAAATTTAAAAAATCATATAAAGTAGAAGGAGACACAATTTTGAAAGAGCTATAAAAAGAAATTAGAGATTTTTTTTCTAGAGAATGAGAAAAGGTATTAGGGACAGGCATTTCAGGAATGTCATTATATATAAGTCAGGTGAGGTAGAAGGGTTCAGAATAATTTTCAATTAAACAATGGATTTTTTTAGTGGGTGTAGTGTCATGACTTTAAGATTACTCACATCTGATTCATGAACTGCTACTCTCAAGAAACAACTCATTAAGACTCACCACAGGAAGTTATAATTGTCCACATATCCCCATGATACAGTATATGCATGAATGTTAAATATTACAAATATATTTCCTGATGTCAAGTGATTAGCAATATGATAAATATTCAGAGTGGAAAAATAAAGAATTATCCTGATTTTTTGTGCATATTTTCCTGAAGTGGAAAGTGATAAGAAAGGAGATGATAGAGACGATGAGTAGCCAGAGAAGCTGTGAGGTTTACTATAAAAAAATTGCAATTTCAATTCTGTTACTCAAGGCTTATGTGATCTTTCTCAAATCATTTTGCCCCCTTAGCTAGAGGAAGACATAAACAGATGGAAGAACATACCATGTTCATGTATTGGCATAATCAATATCATTAAAATGTCCATACTACCAAAGCAATCTCTAGATTCAATGTATTCCCCATTAAAATATCAACAGCATACTTCAAATATTTAGAACAAACTCTCCAAAAATTCATCTGGAATAAAAAAAGACTCTGGACAGCTGCAGCAATCCTGAGAAAGAAGAACAAAGTAGGAGGGATCTCAATACCAGATATCAAGCTATATTACAAAGCCACTGTTCTCAAAACTGCCCAGTGCTGGCACAAGAACAGACATCTAGACCAATAAAATAGAATAGAGAACCCAGAAATCGACCCAAACCACTATGCTCAATTAATATTTGGCAAAGGAGACAAGAACATGCAATGGAGTCAAGACAGTCTCTTCAACAAATGGAGTTGGGAAAATTGGACAGATACATGCAAAAAAAATGAAACTAGCTCCTAGGGCAATGGAGACTAAAGAGAAAATAAACAAATGGGACTACATCAAAATGAAAAGCTTCTGCACAGCAAAAGAAACCATCAATTAAACAACAAGAAAGCCAACTGCATGGGAGAATATATTTGCCAATGTTATCACCTATAAGGGTTTAATCTCTAATATTTACAGGGAATTCATACAACTTAACAAAAGGAAGATAACCCAATCAGAAAATGGGCAATGGACCTAGATAGATACTTTTGAAAGAGGACATAAGGAAGGCCAAGAGACACGTGAAAACACGCTCAAAGTCACTAATCATCTGAGAGATGCAAATCAAAACAACAATGAGGAACCATCTCATACCTGTCAGAATGGCTAACAACAACAAATCAACAAATGACAAGTGCTAGTTAGGATGTGGAGAAAAAGGAACCATCATGTTCCCTCAGAGAGAAGGTAGGGGAGGGTGGGGTTAAGGTGAGAGATCAACCAAAGGACTTGTATGCATGCATGTAAGCCTAACCAATGGACACAGACACCAGGGGGGTGAAGGCATGAGTGGGGGAGTTGGGGGGATCTTGGGGGAATAAAGACACATATATAATACCTTAATCAATCAATCAATCAATCAATAAAAACAGGAAAAAATTAAAAAAATAATACCGTATGTGTAAGTTTGTTCTGAGACATTAGAACATGCATGAAATATTTTTTTTAAAGCTCTAGAATCTAGCTTTTCAACATGGTAGCCACCAGCTATATTTGGCTATTTAAATTTAAATATTAATTGAACATAAATAAAATTTAAAATTAAGTTTCCTTATCACACTAACCACATTTCAAGTACTAATAGCCACATGTGGCTAGTGGTTACTATATTGGACAGCATGGACATAACACATTTCTATCATTACAGGAAGTTTTATTGAACAACATTACTCTAGAATGCAATATAAGTATCAATTGCTTTTTCTACTTGTCTTCATGGTCACAAAATAAGATATTCTAGTTAATAAATGAATAATTTTAGATAGATAAAACCTAGGGTAGGAAATATTTTAAAAAGTAGTGCAAAATCTATTTCCATAAGAAAATATATTATTTTGCTATCCATACAGTCTATATGTTAATTTTCTCAAGCACCCAATTATTTTTAAGTCTATGGAGAAAATAATCATATTTATATATACACTCAGAAAATACAATCAGAAATATAAATCATTCTGTAGTCACAGAAGTCATATCGCATTTTAAAGGATGCCCAACACTGTAAGATATATTTTAAAACTTTTTAATGTATAACATACACAACACTAAAGTGCATAGATCTTAAGTCTATAGGTTGGTGAATTTTACTTATGTACACACCTGTGTAATCACCACACTTCCAGTCCCTAGAAGGCTCTTCTGTGGTCCTCCACTCCTCTCCACAAAAATAGCCACTCTTCTGACTTCACTTACTAAGATTAGTTTTGTTGGTTCTTGACTCCACATAAGTGACACTAGATAGTCTATAACTCCTTTTTGTCTGGCTTCTTTCAACCAAAACTCTGTCTGTGACATGAAGTATAGAAAGTTTCCAAACATCATTGTTCATGTCCTTTAAGAACTTTACTTAAAGCTCATTCTCCAAAGTGGCCACCTTCTTTTCTAAGTATGTGATGCTTCAAGCCTCCTGTGATTTTCAAGTTCCCTGAAGGTGAGGGTTTCTCTCCATATAAACAGCACTTGGACATGGCAGTTGAGGCAAAAGACAAGAGAGGTCTTTCACAAACCTAGGTGTATAAGACTCTCTTGTCTATCATATAAAACAATTGTTAATAATATTGCTTATATACTCCCTAGATGAGCAGTGTTGTTTAAAGATTAAACACATATTAGTACTTGTGAATATCGAACTATCAAAATATTGGATTTGGGTAGGTTTAAGCTTTAATAATTTTTCTGTGTAGAACATGTACATGGATAGTTAGCACTTCTTGATATGTACCAACTACTCTGATACCCTTTAAATAATCATTATCCTAGGTAATAAAAGAGTAATATGCATATTGATTGTCACCCCAACACACAAGGTGGCTGCCCCCATCTGGACACAATATGGCCACCACAAGATGGTCAGCAGGGGAGGACAGTTGGGAGGGACCAGGCCTGCAAGGGAGGGAAGTTGGGGGTGATCAAGCCTGCAGGGGAGGGCAGTGAGGGGTGACCAGGTTGACAGAGAAGAAAAGTTGGGGGTGACCAGGCCTGCAGGGAAGGGCAGTTGTTGGGGGGGAGGGGGACCCAGGCCTGCAGGGGAGAGTAGTTGGGGGGGACCAGGCCTATAGGGGAGGGCAGTTAGAGGGGAACAGGTCTGCAGGAGAGGGCAGTTAGGGGTGACCAGGCCTGCAGGGAAGGGCAGTTGTTGTGGGGGAGAGGGACCCAGGCCTACAGGGGAGAATAGTTGGGGGGGAACCAGACCAGCAGGGGAGAGCAGTTAGGGACAATGAAGCTGGCAGGGGAGGGCAGTTAGGGGTGACCAGATCAGTGGGGGAGGGCAGTTGATGGCGACCAGGATGGCAGGTGAGGGCAGTTAGGGGTGACCAGGCTGGCAGGGGTGGGCAGTTAGGGGTAATCTGGCTGGCAGGGGAGTGGTCATGGGGTGATCAGGCTGGCAGGCAGAAGTGGTTAGGAACAATCAGGAAGGTAAGTAGGCAAGCAGTTGGGAGCTAGCAGTAGGCAAGCAGTTGGGAGTTAGCTAGTGAGAGGGATGTCCGACTGGCTGTTTAGGCCCAATCTTAAAGATCAGACATCCCTCAAGGGGTCCCAGATTGGAGAGGGTGCAGGCTGGACTGAAGTACACACACTACCTATGCAGGAATTTTGTGCAATGGGCCTCTAGTTTTGTATAAGATTCTTCCCACCCCTTTTCCCAACCTGTGAGATTTTGAGATGAGGATTGTTTTCCCCATTAACAGATGTAGAAACAAAGCTTGGGAACTTAATCTCTCCCAGTGAAGTCAAGGATAAAGCCTGGCTTCAAACTCCACATGACACTACCATAATCGCAAACATCCATCTTTCTTCTTTGCTGTTTTCCTAAGAAAGCATGAATATTGTATACATTTTGAGGCAATGTTATATAGTCCATGCATTTGCATATTTGGGTTCTTATATACCTGTTCCTCTAAAGCCAAAATCAAAGCTTTTAGAGAAGAGATAATTTATCTAATCATAAAAGTGAAAGGCTAGTGTTGTTACAATGGAAATGATCCTAGAAACAGTATAATCAAAACAGATTAAGAAATGAATGTTTATTCTTGGTCAGTGTGACATAGTTGGTTGAGTGTTGTCCCGTACACCAAAAGGTTTCAGTTTTGATTCCCAGACATACCCAGGCTTTGGTAAGATCTCTGGTCCAAGAGTGTATGTGAGGCAACTGATTGATATTTTACTCTGACATCAATGATGTTTCTTTCTCTTTCTTTCCCTCTAAAATCAATAAAAACATATCCTTCAGTGAGGATTTAAAAAATAAAATATTTAAAATTTCATAGATCTAAAGTAATGTTTATACACTTTTATGATTTGTAAACTATATTGTTATAAAATGTGATATTGTATTTCGCAAAGCTATGTACTAATGTACACTTCCAAGTCTCTTTTTCATTAAACTAAAAAAAAGATTTTCCTTATTATGGTAAAAAGAAATATCAAAGCCATGGAAATAAGCACTTTCATTTTATTCACTAAATGTTCTGTTGCATAGTGGAGGGTAAAATTTAAGAATAATATAGGTAGGTATAATTACTATCAGCATAATAGTCTAATCCAAAGGTGGAGAAATAGGTTAAATTGTGTTGAAAAAGTAAAAAAAAAAAAAAAAATTTAATGTAGAGCATGCAAAGTCAGATGTTGCCAATAAATTGACACAATTTAGGCCTCTATTTTAAAAAAAAATCCCTTTAAAATGTTTTACAAGATAAAGGCATAATGGGTTCTCTTTTTGTCACATGAACTTCTGAGCAAATTTAAGAAATGTTTGATACATAATGTTGTACTTGGTAACTATAAACTTAGGAGATAACAATTCAGCTATTGTCTTGGTCTCTAGAATTCACTGTATAGCAAACTTCTAGATCAAAATATCAAAGCAGTTAAATTTCAGTGTTTCTTCTTTCTAAACTTTTAGCTGTTGTCTATGGTTTTGGTCCTTAACTAGCTTCTTTTGAGTTATGAGGTTTTAAGAAACCATCAGGTAAACATGTTTCATAAATGTGCTGTTGGTTGTGGGGAGTGAAGTCTATAGAAGCTGTAAAGCTGTTAATGTAGAGCATCTTCCTTGCAAAATATTCACTGCCAATAATCTCAGCAAATTCGGAATCAATGAATCTGATCTGGAAATATGTTTTCAGTAATCTAAACAGTTGCCATGATGTTTATATAGTAACTGAATTTAAAAAAATGTTTTTCCCCTGGCTGGGTGGCTCAGTTTTTGTTTTGTTTTTTTACTCTTTATTGATATTTAAGAGAGGAAGGAAGAGAGATAGAGAGCTAGAAACGTCGATGAGAGAGAAACATCGACCAGCTGCCTCTTGCACACCCCCTCCCGGGGATGTGCCTGCAGCCAAGGCACATGGCCTTGACCAAAATCAAACCCGGGACCTTTCAGTCCGCAGGACGACGCTCTATCCAGTGAGCCAAACCGGTTTCGGCGGGGTGGCTCAGTTTTTTAGAGTATTGTCCCATACACCAAAAGGTTGCAAGTTCGAATTCCTGTCAAGGCATATAGCTGGGATGGGCCCTCAATCTCAATCCCCAGTTGAGGTATGTATTGGAGGCAGCTGATTAAAGTCTCTCTCTCTCTCTCTCTCTCTCTCTCTTTCTCTCTCTCTCTCTCTCTCTCTCTCTCTCTCTCTCTCTCTCTCTCTCTCTCTCTCTCTCTCTCTCTCTTTCTCATCAGTAAAATAAAATTTTAAAAAAAAACCAGACAGCGAAAAATGTATCCTCCAATGAAAAAAAAAATTAAATCAGCAAATAATGAATGAAAAGGGGGTTCTCCTTTTAAAATATTTCAACAGGAGAAAAAAGACCATGTTACAAGTTGAAGAATCTTTATAGGAATCAGCTGTAGACAATTGCCCTGCTAAATGGCTGGATTTCCACTTGGCTACCTTGTTTGATTGTGCAAAGGATCTTTATTTCTGAGAGTTTGGAAAGGCGGATTTTCACAAAATATAATTCTTGTGACTTAACTGATCTCTCATAGGGAATGCGTTCCAACTCAGGAGGCCAGAGTAAAACTATAAAGGAAGAATTCTTCATTCTGCGTTCAGCTGCTGGGCTAGTTGGTTGGAGCTTGCACCCCTAAGTTGAAGGTCATGGGTGTGATACTTGAACAGATTACTTTGCTTCACACAGAGAAAGCTCTGTAAGAAAAACAGATGACAGCCCTGTTCTCAGCAGTGCTAGCTGAGTTCCAAGTGTGAGACTATTCCCATAAGAAGGATCAGGCTCTCTGAAGGCTTGATGGGTCCCCAATAAACAACACAAATTCTTTCCAGGCACAAAGAAAATGGGATGTTGTGGTGTTTATCATTTTCTTGAAAAATAATTGTTATTAATGCAAAACAGCTTTGAAAAAATATCAACAAATTTAATTAAAATGGGTATTTTTATAGTATTTTTTTCTATAAAGTGGAATAGGATTTGTAAGGCTGAGAATAAGTAAAATATTTCTGGTCAAAGACATTAAAGTTAGGATGCTCAACAAAGAATAAATCAATAATTTCAGAAGAATATTATAAAATTATACCCATATGTGGTAAATTTTTAGAAATGTGTGACTTATTTATGCCACAAACTTTAAATGCATTTATCCATTACCATCTTTGAAACTATTTTGCTTAATTAAATCAGCATTTTGTCAGTTCTATATGGGAGAATTTTGTTTCTGTTTTAACCTCTTATTGTACATTTTTAATATACAAGTAGATGAACATAAAGGGACTCAATAATACCTTTCCTCCAGCACATAATTGGTAATTAAATTATATTCATTTTATCACTCAAGTATTTCTAAAAACAGATATTTTTGTCTCTACTTATACTATCAGTATTATAGGACACAATCCTTCACCTGAATTGTATTTTACAAGGTTCTCCTCTTGGTCTGCTTGCCTCAAAAATCACAGTCACCTTTCCTGAGTGATCTTTGTAGAACACTAGTTTCACCACGACGTTTTTGGGTTCCTGTTCCCTTTAGGATAATACAAAACTCTCCATGGCCCATGCCCTATCAAGCTGGGGTTGGAATCTATGAGCCGGTTTTATTGAATTAGTTGCAGCTTCTCAACTATACATACTTGCTAATGGTTCCGTTCATTTACACACTGTCTGAAATTCCTGTTTGACTCTAATAGTCATCCTCATCCTCTTTTCCCTTGCAAAAGTAACAACTGATTTTTTTTTTTTTTTTTTTTTTTTTTTTTTGCTTCCTCCATATAGCATTTGAATACTTGGAATTAAGCATGAAGCACTGGGCCCCTCCACCATTGCTCCCAGGGATGAACATGATAAGTCTAAGCCCAATACATTGTTTCTCTCTTCTCCTAGCCTCTCTTCTTTCCAGGGATCATTTTTAGCATAAGCATGTGACTCTCTGAGCTAGAAGGGACAGTATTACAAAAGGAAAAGACATGACCCTAACCAAGTTTGGCTCAGTTATTAGAGCATTAGCCTGAGAACTGAAGGGTTGTGAGTTTGATTGCTGGTCCAGGGCACATACCTTAGTTGCTGCTTTGATCTCTGGCCCTGGTCAGGGCTCATGAAAGAGACAACTAATTGATGTGTCTGTCTCACATTCTCTCTCTTTCTCTCTCTCTCTCTCTCTCTCTCTCTCTCTCTCTCTCTCTCTCTCTCTCTCTCTCTCTCTCTCTCTCTTTCTTTCTCTCTCCTTCCTCTATCCATTCTCTCTTAAAAAAAAAAAATCAATGGAAAAAATATCCTCAGGTGAGGAAAAAAAAGACAAGACAAGACAAGACCGGGATTTCCCTCTGATTTTATTATTGGTTGATGCTTTGGGAGGTGTGATATTCTAAATACATTTAGAGGAAGAACTCAAGGTCAGAAGCTAACTCTGACAATAGCAGAGTGGAAAGAGAAAAAAGAAACTTGGTTCCTTGGTGGTGTTCTCAAACCATTTAATTAAATCTGGACTGATTCTAGCTCCAATCTTGTCATAAAAGATGACCATTTTCAGATTATTTAAGCCAATTTTAGAATGGGTATTTTTCTCTTTGCCATCAAAAGTATTCTAATCGATACAAATCCCCATAGCTCTTAAGAGACATGGCCTTGCTAGTATTCATGTCCTTCGTGAAGATTTCCTTTAATTCCCATTCTTTAGAATTCACCTTTCTTTTGTGCCTTTACATATATTTCCTACCCATACTTAGATAGTACTGCAATACTTTGCTGACAAATCTAAGACATCTCTTGGTGTGCTTGGCATGTATTACATTCTTACCACCTTTTTTTTAAACAAAGCATGACAAAATAAATATCTGTTTCAATTAATCAATGTGTTTAGGCTCATAAAGTTCCAGAACTAACCTTCATATAAATAATAAGCAAATTATTCTTGTTGATGAAGATAAATAATGGTTCTATGTTCATACAAGTGTTATTTAACCATAAAATGTCAAAGCCACAGGGGGAAAATCACATTTTAAGATAGTTTGATAACACTGCATAACTGAAATATTATAACATCCTTCATTGATTCAAAAAAAAAACTTTTCCCTTCAAAATTTTCCATATATATATAATTATATTTTGTTATTCACAACACCTATATTAAATGTAGGAGAGAACAGTATTTTACATACACCTTCCAATAAAATCCCTTAAGTTTAGTATAATTCCCATGTCCAAAGGATTGAACTCCCTAGATCTTCCTTTTCCAAAGCACTTATATTCTTTTCTCAGGTTAGTTCTCTTTCCATTTCACTCTGTCTGAGTATATGTTCCATTGATAAACTGTCACCAATGGGTGAAACCCACAGCTCTCATAGAGTGCTGTTCATATTGTGATCCCTAGACCCCTCCCCGCACCCCCCCCCCTTCAAAATCACCTGACATTGTTATTACAAGTGCTGCTTCCTTTAGTTTAGAACCATGGTTGGCAAACTGTGGCTCGTGAGCCACATGCAGCTCTTGGGCCCCTTGAGTGTGGCTCTTCCACAAAATACCACGGCCAAGTCTATTTTGAAGAAGTGACTTTAGAAGTTTAAGTTTAAAAAATTTGGCTCTCAAAAGGAATTTCAATTGTTGTACTGTTGATATTTGGCTCTGTTGACTAATGAGTTTGCCAACCATTGGTTTAGAGGATTTTGCTTAATTAAATCAGTATTTTGTCAGTTCTATATGGGAGAATTTTGTTTTTATTTTAACCTCTTATTGTACATAAGTGTGGCTCAGTTAGTTGAGTGTTGTCCCATGCACCAAAAGCTCACTGGTTTGATTCCTGATCAGGGCACAGGTCCGGGTTACAGGCTCAATCCCCAGCAGGAGACAAGCAAAAGGCAGCTGATCAATGTTTCTCTCTGACATCAATATTTCTCTCTATCCTGCTCCATTTCTATTTCTATTTTAAAAAATTCGACTTCCTGTGCCTCATGCTAGATCTTCTTAATCACACTGGCTGTTGTGGTTTAGAATATGGCTTCATTTTTACACTTTTCCACAACTGCTATCACCTACTCTGATCCTAATTTATTTTCCACGCCATGACTGCTCTTAGACTAAGACTTCCTCTCATCCCTCTTGATGCCTGTTCAACAAAACAGTCTCCTCAATGGGAGGCATTTACAGTAACAGCTAAGCTGACAATATAAATACAAATGTTCTCTGAGAGGTTAAAGTCAACCAATCTGTATTGAAATATTCAAGACAAGGTTAATGTATCACTGGCACATGCTCTAATGGTCTCTATATCCCCAATGTATGGGTGCTGTATTGTGAGAATTTAGTTTATAGACTTCAATTCTCCTTACTTGGCAATAAGAAAAAATTCTTTACCATGTTGTGCTAAAACTTTTTTGCTAGGTGCATAGTAAGTATTCAATTGTATTCACAGGGTGTGTAGCTTAGCATTAACTGCTGTTGTATGTTTCTCTAACAGTAAGACTAAAATGGAAGGACCCCAACCCTTAAGAGGAAACGGGGAGAGGAGAGAAATGCTGGGGAGGATCTCTCTCTGCACTCAGTGAGGGGACCCTGCAGGAATAGGACCTCCTAAAAGCAGAAGTGGAGCCAGTCATATCCATCCATCTGTAACCTGAATGAATAGAACAATGAGGGTAGATGTCAACTTTATACATTTTCTAAAACCTGCTCTCAGAGAGAAAAGGACCAATGAGGCTGGTTGGCTAGAAAAATAACCTAAGAGCTGCTTAGCAGGAAAAGCCTTGGACTTTATAAGCTTTGTTCCCCTCCACTTTGTGTTTCATATGTGACAACCAAACCCCACTTTACTTATACCTTTATACTTGAATTCCTTAATTGATTTCATGTCTACTATCCTGGTCCCTTTGGGCCTTCAACCCACTGTCTTTCAAAGGATCAGACTAAGTTAGAAGCATAAACCCACTCATTGTCTACTTGTCTGTACTAAGCAACTTGCTTTAATTGTCTGAACCTCAATTTTCTCATCTATAAAATGGTAACAATCACACCAACTTCATTGTTTTTAATCATTTCGGGATGTCTTGGCCATAGTAAGATAATTATTGCTACCATTATTTCCTGTCATTCATAGGGATATTTACTCAGGGCTTCTGCAACTGCTTGCTAAAGCCTTCTACCATCTGAAACTGTCATATCCACCATGACCCTGCCTGCCACGGAGGTGTGGGTCTTTCTGACAGAGCATGACTTTCGTGTTGAGTTTCCTTGTACGTGCTGCTGTGAAAGCCTGTCCTGACCACCTGCACCCACCATCAGCTCCCAGTGAACCTATTAATATCCAGCACCTGGCCACTCCCAGTCTGGCTCCTCCACTGACTCAAGGTTCAGTCACTGGTATTACTCAGTGAACACATTATTGAGTTTAGCAAAAACCAGTGATAAATCCAACACATAGTCTAGTGAAACTCAATACGGTGGGTACTCTGAAATTTCAATTCAGCCACCCTCCTAACCCTGGAAGACTTACGAACACACGTTAAGCTTCCAATGCAAAACTAAACATTGTTAAATTGCTGAGGCTTAGCATTGCAGCATAGTTCAAAAGAAGCTAACCACTTTTTATTAACCTGCCTAGTATGTTATCATGTTCTTGCTTTTAAATTTAATTTGGAGCTTATGCTGAGTCCTGTCAAAGAACTGGATTTATTTGTTTGGCAGACACTCAAAAAATTCTAAATCCCAATTACATGCACAGTGTTTTCCAAACCCAAACATGCATGGTCATTACCAAAAACCACTTCAAAAATGATTTTTATTCTATTCTTTAGCAATTTTGTTCATTAATGGCACATACTGCTATTATATTTAATGCTTGACTTTTTTCATATTAGCAAGTAAATTAAAATGTAACTGTTACACCTAAGATAGGGAAACCTGAGTTCTGGGTTTCCCTGTCTTAGGTGGAAACTGTCTGTCTGTGTCTAAATGAGGGTATAGCCCCTTAAAATAATGCTTCCCAGGTCTTTAAGTTTGAAGATCTGAGCTTTAGATACTGGATTGTTGGATAACTCTTGCAGTGGTTGGAGGCCATTTGACTTTCAGGAAGGAAAGAGACCGACTTGATCCCTGCGATTGCTGAGATGGTCATACACTGACGCATTCACTCCTAAAGAAAGAGGATGGGCCCCTGATGGGGCTGGAGGGACCTGAGCAGGGGAGCCTCTAAGGGTTCTGGCTTTTGGAATCTCAGCAATGGTCCTTGAGGCTAAGCTTGAGAGCTGTAAAGAGGGACACAATAAGGAAATCTCTGACCAGAACGATAATGCCTGATTAATAGAAAACCATGAGGTGGTGATGGTGCACATCAGGGATTGAGAACCAGAGAGTTTCTCCATTGTTTTGTCTGAGCAAAACTCTAAGTTACTTATAAAACACAAAGAGGGAATAAGGAAGCTGTAAATATGAGCTGAGATAGACCTTGGGAGATAAGGTCACGAGTTTCCCCTGCCTATAAAACATACTCATGGGCCGAAACTAGTTTGGCTCAGTGGTAGAATGTCAGTCTGCGGACTGAAAGGTCCTGGGTTCGATTCCGGTCAGGGGCATGTACATTGGTTGCGGGGGTGTGCAAGAGACAGTTGGTCGATGTTTCTCTCTCATTGACGTTTCTAGCTCTCTAGCTCTCTCCCTTCCTCTCTGTAAAAAATCAATAAAATATATTTAAAACAAAACAAAACAAAAACATACTCATGGTGTCACTTGTTATAGGATCTCATGTGTTTCATGGGTCTGTGTCCCTGGCCCATTTATGCCCTGACATGTACATCTTGGGTACTTGAGAGGTTATCCTAGAAATACTATTTCTGCTTCAGTCTGAGCAAGACTCAACAATAGGCTCTGACTGAGTCACTCTGTAATGATTAATGGTGAGTGTGGAACACCTGCATCTAGCAGAGAATATGATAAACTAGTCAAGTATCAGCTGTTCTGAGCCGCCAACCAATTGAACAGGGCTGGTTTTATACATTCTAACTTAGGGTGGGAATCTGAAGGAGGAGAATAGAGATTGGACAAAAAAGAAGGGCGAAGATTAAGTGACATGAAATGAAGAAATGCTTCATCTAATGTCTTTAAGATATCCTTGCCCTAGCTGGTTTGGCTCAGTGGATAGTGTTGGCCTGCAGGCTCAATTCAGTTCAAGGACACATGCCTGGGTTGCAGGCTCGATCGCCCATGGGGGCATGCAGGAGGCAGCCAATCAATGATTTTCTTTCATCACTGATGCTTCTATATCTCTCTCCCTCTTCCTTCCTCTCTGAAATCAATAAAAATGTATTTTAAAAAAAGATACCCTTGAACAAAAACTAAGCTGTCTCATTATGATCATAAATTTGATAGAAGAGTTTTCACATTTCCAAAAGGCTATTACCTTTTCAGAATACCAGAATAATAGAGCACTGTTTACACTAAAAAATACTGAGAGTTTATATCTATTAAGATAAAGAAGGAAAGACTAAGAAATGATTATAAATCCTCTTCAAGCACCTAAGGACTTATCCTCATGATGTTGAATATTCATCTTTCTAGAGAATTTTAACAGAAAAAACAATAAGTAGAAGAAACTTCCTGTAGTTAAAAGCAAATAGAATAAATTATTATAATAAAAATCAAAAGAGAAAAAGATAAAAAAAAAAAACATGGATAAATTATTCATCAGTGGCTCTTTGAGTGCATTATCATTCATCTTTGGCTTGCGCAACCAAAAAAGCCAACATCTCAATGGTGGGTGCCACCATTTATTTCTTGCTCTCATAACGTGAGGGCTGCAGGTTGGCTGCAGTACTTGTGGGCTCAGCTAAGCTTCGCTGCACTTGCTTTGGTTTGGCTCTGCTGGACTGCTTTGTTGAGCTTGAGTCTGAGTGTTTCTTTTGCTGGAACCTCGGCTGCAGGAGTAGCATCTGTCTGAGCTATGTCAATGAAGGACAGGAGCAAGATGAACCGCTAAAGCATTCATGTGAAGTGTCTGCTTGAACATGAAGTCTACAATGGCTGCTCACATTCCATTGGCCAAGGCCAGTTACCAAATCAGTGAGGCAGGCAAACATAGTTTAGTATTAGTTTGCTATATCTGCTGTAACAAATTACCACAAACAGGTGACTGCAAATAACAGAAACCTATTTTCTCAAAGTCCTAGATTCTAGAAGCCCAAATTTCAGTCCCAGGCTGAAATCAAGACATTATCCAGGCAGCTATTCCTTCAGAGGTTTTGGCAGAGAAGCTGTTCCTTATCTCTCTCAGCTTTTGGTGGCTACCAGCATTCTTAGAGTTGTGGCTATATCATGTCAAATTTTGCCTCTGTTTTCACAATGACTCCTGTTTTGTATGTATGTATTTAATCCCTTTGTGTCTCTCTCATAAGGATTCATGACACTTAGGGCCCACACAACCAACCCAGGATTATCTCTCCATCTGAATCTCCTCATTTTAATCACATTCTCAAAGACCTCTTTTTTCAAATAACAAAGTTAAGGGTTTCAGATAACAGGCGCTGATATCGTTTAAGGCCATTATTCAGACTACTACAGTTTACCTACAGAGAAACATGGCAAGAGAAAAAAATGAATAGTGCTAAACAAATGAAACTACCATATATGCCATATGTTAGAAAAACCCTGTCATCTTTTAGAATGAGTCAACATGGTGTAGAAAGAATAACATGATACAGAGACCCACCTAATTGATTGGTTTAGGAATGGCCTACTTAGAGAGAATGGACACTAGTTGCTTGATGTGATTTTCAGTTTGCTAATAAGAGGGTATTTTGATTCATCTTCTAATTTTAATATAATTTTATCATAATTATAGTTACTAGTATTCAATGCTATTTATCTATCTGTTAATTATCTATCTATCTATCTATCTATCATCATCTATCACCATCTATCATAGAATGCCCCTAGCACATTGCACAGTGGCTGCTACATAGTAAGTGTTTAATTCTGGTTTTGAATAAATGCATGGAAATAAGTGTGATCTCACTCCCTTTAGAGCTTACAATCTAAGGATCATGGAAGCTAACCTTGTCCTACTTACCTTAAGGGTTTGATTCTGGGTCAGGGCATATACCCAAGCTGTAGGTTCCATCGGTCTGAGAATGTATAGGAGGAGGCAACCGCTTAATGTTTCTCTCTCTCTTCCTCTCCCTCCCTCTCTGTATAGAATCTGAAAATATATCCTCAGGTGAGGATTAAAAAAATAAAAATAAAAAATTTAAAGTTTAAAAAAATGATTATATAGGTTATGGTCCACTGGCTGGCTGCCTATTTTTTGTTTGTTTGTTTGTTTGTGTGTGTATGTGTGGTTTTGTTGTTATTGTTGTTTTTAAATTTAATCTTCCAATTACCCACTTTTTAGGCTACATATTATTTTTAAAAACTTTACAGTTTTATATATTTTCTTTTGAAAAATGAAAATAATATGTTTCCTTAAAATTAAATTCTTTTGAATGTTGAATGGTGCCAGACGTCAGAGGTAAAACTGCTCAATGAGGTCTGGAGAGAAATGACTGGAGGATGTAAAAAGGAGTAGTTTTTAATCTAGAGCATCAAGGGGTTTCAAATCTAAAAATAGATTTATAAAAAAATAATATTTTATCTTATGGAAGAGCTTTTATGTACATGAATGGAAGTATTTCATCTCCCTTTTAGCTTACCCCAAATGCTTGTAGGTTATGAAAGTCAAGTCAGTTGTTATTACCTTCCTTTTATAAATGAGGAAACAGAAATACACCATGATAAAATTATTTTCTTAGCATTGTGTTGGAAAATGTGTAGTAGAGTCAGTCCTAGTTATTATAACTCACAGCCAAGTATTAAGGAGTCTTCATGCTCAATACAAATAAAAGTAAGAAAATAAATAAAGGTCTAAGAATCCTTACATAGATTTAATTTTAGAAATATAGATGTTAGCAAATGAAAGGGAAGAACTACACTTAAAATAGGAAATACATTTTATTTACTAAGTTAAATAAAATTTCTAGGTCAATGAAAAGTCAACCCCGTGAACTTGGAAACACCCCAAAGTGTTAGAAAAGACATTGTCATGGTTGGTTTAAACTGCTAACTAATGCCCTTTAGTTTTCCTCCAGCTCTGCAATTTTCTTACAGAAAAAAAAAAAAAAACCTGTGAAAAGATTAATGTTGTTAACATAATACATACCAACATTTTCTGAATTGGCTGTTGCAGTAGAGATGGATTACAGTGTATCTGGAATCTATGTTTCTACAGTGTTTAATACCCCAAAGGCTTGGAGGATGTTGTTGCTTGGCAATCATGCTCCACACAATTTGTAAATCTGCATATCCCGGCTCGGTCTTTATGTGAACTCAATAGAAAAATATGTACATACAACTTGTTCCATTTCACCTCCCAACTCTTGAACTATAGAAAGTAACAAGTGTTATATATCACACGTATGGAGAGGCCAAGGATGTAGTAAAGCTGAGAGCTGTTAATTCAAGGGAGAAATAAATAGACCATGACAATTCTGGATACCTTGCAGGTAGTGGTGGTGATAGCCTGATTAAAATGAAAAAAATAGAAGATTTCAAAAATGGGTCACATTTATATAAAAATATTTTTTCCAAAATTAACAGTTATGCAAAACTATTAATTCCTCGAATATAGGAATATGACATTCTTATATTTATTTATTGTCTAACATTGTGGGATCAATGAATAAAATAAAATGTAAATAAACATATGAGTGGTTAAGTTGGATAAAAATAAAATTCAATTCCAAATATGGCAATTGCATATTGTACATTCAATTTATAATTGTACTGGAAAGATTAATCTTCCAAATTGTTTTGGTTTAAAATATGTAACTGAATCACAAAGATAGCAAAGTAGTAAAAATGACTTCAAATATGCAATTTGAATGATGATTTTGTCCCACTTTAATGATTTTTCTTTTAGCAAAAATTGGTCTTTTATTATAATTCAAGTAGAATTGAACTAATTGTTTTATTCTAACGTAGGTTAAAATCAAACAACCAGTTTAGCGACATTTGATTGACGCTCATAGCTGCTATCTAAAAAGGGTCTTGGGCCGAAACCTGTTTGGCTCAGTAGATAGACTGAAAGGTCCCAGGTTCAATTCCTGTCAAAGGCATGTACCTTGGTTGCGGGCACATCCCCAGTAGGGGGTATGCAGGAGGCAGCTGGTCGATGTTTCTCTCTCATCGATATTTCTAACTATCTCTCTAACTCTCCCTTCGTCTCTGTAAAAAATCAATAAAATATATTTTTAAAAAATAGAAAGGGTCTTGGCATTGTGCAGATAAACTACAAACTCTATTTTGACAATCTAAGTAAGGAAGAGGATTGAGATGGTGCTTCAGGCCAAAAACTCCCAAATAAATGCACAATCACTTTTGCCTGGATTATCCAGATATTTATTATGTGAGCTGTCTTAAATTTTGTTTTCCACATCTGTTCTTGGGCAGTAAAACCCTAAAAGCTTAATTTTTTCAGATTAAGTGGCTATTTCATTTTTAATTTTTATTTTTGGTAATGTTGGACCCATCTCATTCTTCACATTGTTTTTGGAAATGAAGCCAAGAAAATATATCTATTATGAACATGATATATAGAATCCACTGAAAGTCAAGTGAAATATTTCATACAAACATAAAATTTAGGGATGTCAGAGCTGCAACACCATAATCTACAATAAATGAGGCAAGAATACACACTGGAGAAAAGACAGCCTCTTCAATAACTGATGTTGAGAAAACTGGGCAGATACATGCAAAAAAAAAAAAAAAAAAAATCAGGCCACTTTCATACACTATATAGGAAAACAAAGTCAAAAATGAATTAAAGGAGAATCCAAGATGGCTGCACAGGTAAACACCTAGCCGCAGTCGCACACAACAATTTCAATAAAATACAACTAAAATATAAAATGGACATTATCCAGAACTACAGGAAAGTCGACTGACTGGAAATTCTACAACGAGAAAACCAGAAGGAAGAGTGGAGGAGCTGTAAAAGCCCAAGGTACAGAGACACGTGGCGCGCGCAGAGAGGACAGAGCCGGAGAGGAGAGAGGCTGAGTGCCTGGCTGGCGCTCCCTAGCTTGAAGGAGATAAAAGCTCTGACTGTGCTGGGCCCTAGTTCCAACTGCTTTGAACCCCAGTTCTAGGCCAGACCCCGGGGACCCAGGCTCATCCAGAGGGAGCTGGGCTGTAAGGCGGAACCCGGGGGGGGGGGGGGGGGGGTGTGTCAGTGAAAGGAGGTCCTGGAGGCGCGCACATTGTGCCCAGAGAAGGGACGGTTGGCAACAGTGTTTGTCAGTCATTGTCATGATTTAATTTTTGGATATTGTCAGGTAAGTTGTAAGGAATTTAATTTTATCAATAAATAATATCGTTATTAAGAAAAAAAATGAATTAAAGACTTAAATATAAGACCTGAAACCATAAAATCCCTAGAAGAAAACATAGGCAGTAAACTCTTTGCAATCAATCTTAGACATTTATATATATCTTCTTGGACAAAAGCAACAAAAAGCAAAAGTAAACAAATAGATTACATCAAACTAAAAAGCTTTTGCACAGCGATAGAAACCAACAACAACATTAAAAAGCAACCTACTGAATGGGAGAAGATATTTGCAAATGATACCGCAATAAGTGGTTAATGTCTAAGATTGATGAAGAACTCAAAGCATTAGATACAAAAAACAAAACCCACATAATCCAATTCAAAATGGTCAGAGGCCCTGAATAGACATGTCTCCAAAGAAGACACACAGATGATCAAGAGACATGTGAGAAGATGCTCAACATCAGTAATCATTAGGAAAATACACATCAAAACTATAATGAGATACCACCTCCACATATATGCAAAGTGGAGTATATGATACGAATGTGCACTGTGGCCAGAACTGTAAACTACAGCAGCCAGTATGGAAACCAGTATTGAGGTTACTAAATAATTAAAAATAGAACAAACCTTACGTTCATTGCAGCATTATTTACAATAGCCATAATATGGATGCAAACTAAGTGTTCATTGATAAACAGGTAAATAAATTTTACATATATAACTGTAATATTACTCTGCCATAAAAAGAATGAAACCTTGCATTTGTGACAGCATGGATGGACCTAGATGGTATTATGCTGATTAGTCAGTTAGAAAGCCAAATACTATATGGTTCCTCTTTTATGTGGAAACTAAAAACAAAACAAAACAAGCAAGCCCTGATACACAGAGAACAAATTGTTGCTGAGTGAAACGCAGTGGAGAGATGGGCAGAAGAGAAAAAGGGGATTAAGAAGCACAAACTTCCAATTATAAAATACATTATAGTGATATAATATACAGCTCAGGGAATACAGTCAATACTATCATATTAACTATGTCTAGTGAGAGATGACAGTAAACTTACTATGGTAATCACTTAGTAGGTATTAATGTATACAAATATTGTGTCACTATGTTGCACACCTGAACCTTTTATAATATTGCATATAAACTATTATTTTTTAAAAATATCGGTGAAATTAAAAGCCATTTCCTACATATTTTTTGTTTTAAAGCACCTAAAATGTTACAGTATGTTGTACACTTGAATCACATATATATATATAACATAACACTTGTATCATAAATATATGTATGTTATATATTATATTTAATCAATAGATCTTTAAAATAATTTTAGATAATGGAATCTATCTTAAAAACCAGCTTCCATTTAATAGAGAAATTTCCTGAAAAAGGTCATATGATGTCTGTTGAATTGAGCAGGGACCCACTTCTTGCAAGGAATCTCAAGTTATTGTTGAACAGTTGACCTCTGACATTCATCAAGTATTCTGTCCTTACATATTGTGCTTTCTCTATAAAAGTATAATAACAAATTCAAACTCTAATTCTTACCCTTCATCCATTAACACTAGTTCTGTCCTCGTAAGTATACAAAATCAACCTCATCCTTTGGTCCTTAATACTGGAAGGTTGCTATTTTGAGCTTCCCAGTCTTCACTTTCCTAGTATAAACACACCAACAATAACTTTTCCAGGACAGTCACTATTTCGCAAAAGAATATTTATTACAGTCACATTTCTATTTCCTTCAAAATATAGAGTACACATTGAAACAGCTGAAATGCAGATAAAACAATTGAAATACACTCTGGAGATGTATTTCTATTAATGAAAGCCAATATTTTACTTATTTTGTGTGTCCCATCAAGCTGTTAACTTTCACTGCGTTTGTGGTTAAAATTATTTCGGCTGTTGTAGTTCTTATTTTGGCTTGTGTATTTAGTTTTTCGGGGTTTTTTATTATTTGCTGTTATGCTAAACTTTACATATCCTATAGTTTGAAATCAGGAATGAAAAAACAGGGCATGCTACCAACAACGCCCTATTCCAACCCCTATAGCAGACATTGACAATTACAGCCATTTTTCTTGCAAGGTCCAAACGCCAGTTCTGAATTTCCCTTCCGGTCTTATGGTATTGACTAGTAATATTATATTCATTTGTCTCCACTTCTAATCTTGACAGCAGGATGGATATTTACATGTAGTACCTTTAATCATGTTATTTTTTTACTGCTTTGTTATTTAAGATATGGTTATTTCCAATTCTGATAACTAACCTATAAGCTATTGTTTCTAACTCACGTGAAATTTTGATGAATCCTTTTTTTTTTTTTTTTTTTTTGTCTTTTTTGTCTTTTTCCAGGTTATCCTAATCTGACATTGATTCATATTGTATTATTTTAAAAACATGTATTTGGAAGATAATTATGCATCTTTATTTCTTTCTGTTTTTATACCAGTAGATCTTATGGTGGGCTTCTTAGTTGTTGGCCCTCTTTTCAACTACTACCTCCTTGTAAGCATGTTATTCTCTTTGAAAATTGCTTCCTTCCATATGTATGATCACAGGAGGACAGGTGCAAGGAAGCATGCTAATTTTTATAAAGAGGAAAATGTTGGCATTAGGAATTAACATTTTCTTTCAATTTCTTGAGTAACAATTTAGCCTGTGAAAACTTACAGTTCTTAAAATAGTTATTAGGATTTTAAAGTTGACCTTAAGTCAGTTAGTCCCATTTGTTCTATCCTTTAACTTTGAAGATTATTTCTTAATTGAAGAGACAGAAACCAAAAATAAATCTTGATGGATGAAATAAATGTATTGGTCTCCATAGTATTTTAGAGGATTGAAGAAAAAAAAATATTTCAGGTTAAGTGTTTAATATAATTATAATGGATATTGATTCATTATTTATTAAGTTAAAATATCCTAAACAGATAAATTTCAAATATTGCATTGTGACATACATGTTTTTATAATGACAGAATACATCAGATGACAGTCTGTGGTGTGTAACCTATATTTTAACAGTATATCTATTTGATGCCAATTATTGTAGATTTGTAGTCTTCTCTTTATAAAATTTTAAATAAAAAATCCAAAATTTATGTTCTTGTATCCATATCCAGGAGATTTTGACAAAGCCTATTTCAAAGTATCCATACAGTGACAAGAAACTCTGGGCCTCAAAACAATGTTTTTCCCTTCCCTTCCAGTCTTCCCTTCCAATAATTTTTGTTAATTTATTTTCTTCTATGTAGATTTTTCCATTTCCCATTAAAATTCAAAAATCACTGAAGTGGTAAAACACTTCCATTACATACTTCCTTACTCTTTGACTATTCCTGCTTAATGTAATCTATTTGCTCCTTTAATATTCATGGTTCATAGAACACTATTTGGTCCCTTTGACACCCCACACCACTAATTTTTAAACTTTTTTCATGCTAAACACCTGAGGGATAGAGAAAACTCGCAGCAGTGATTATGAACAATGTACATATTTCCTTTTAGAGTGGGCCCTTTAATGGAAATTCTTAGAAGCAAAATGTTTGAGGAAGTTCAGTCAATATCCATTAGAGCCAGAGCCAGGGATGCTTAATAGCCTTCAGTGAATAGAAAGGGAGATTGAATATAGTAGAACAGTCATTGTCAAATCAATATAATCTACCTCAAAGGTGTAACAGAGGAGACTTGAAGCAACTGTCATCAGACTTAGAGGAAATATGGTTAAACTAATAATACACTAAATCAGATCTAATCTAATTTTGTAAAGATAATTTTAGAAGTATTTCATAATATTGCATAAAAATATTTTTGTAACACTATGATTATAAATTGAAAAGATGTCTATTTGGATTACTTGAAAATTTTCAGCAGTATTCTGATACTACCCCTATTGTTATACAATACATATCCCATATTACTATTTCCTTTTCTAATCCATTCCCTAGTTCATATTGTATTGTGTAAAGGTACCACAGCTTTTTTTATCCACTCATCTACTGATGGGCACTTGGGTTTATTCCAAATCTTGGCCATTGTAAATAACACTGCAATGAACATAGGGGTGCATATATACTTCTCAGTTAGTGAGTTAATGTTTCAGTCTTTTTGTTTATATTCCCAGAAGTGGAATCAAGGGTCATAGGCAATTCTATTTTTAATTTTTTTGAGGAAAATTCACACTGTTTTTCATTGGTAACTTCATTATGTAATTTAATTTATTAGTAATTAAACATTTATATATTTAAATACATAGTTTTAATTACAAATTATTCTTTTTAGTTGTCTTTATATTGTAGTTGAGACATCATGGTATTTTAAAATTATATACATTAGTGTATAATAATTTTTATCTAATTTAATTTATTAGTAACAAGAGGATTTAATGCTATTTGTCATATGGAAGGGATATTGGGTCTAGTAGGGTTGGAAACCCTTTGAAGACAAGAATTTGCATGTCATTTTTCTACACACCAGAAGACTAACACAATATCTTCAATGTAGTACCAACAAAATTAAGGTATATATTAAGTCCCCTTGAGTACTGAGGATTTTAATATGAATCAAAGCAGAATCCTAATTTAACTCCACAATTACCATTTTATATAAAGTTAGGTATAAGAATAAAACACTTATTGGTGAAATATTAATGATTGATATTTTGATTCATATAATTATTTATGATATAATTCCATAGTTAGAAAAAATATTAGGAAGGACTGGTAAAATCATTTTTCTTTTGCTTTGAGATTCACAGTTAAGAAATTTTCAACAACACATCAACAAAACATTCTATAGTCTTATGTTTTACATTTTTGATCCTCTGAAGACATAATAAAATTCTTTAGATGAAATAAAGTTTAAGTAAATAGAGACTTGTTTACATAATGTTTGCTTAGTAACATGAGTTTTTATATCCAAACCTTTGCTTGACAGGCTGTAGACGTTATAATGCAATAAATGGGATAAAGGCATTTCACCTTTTAAAAGTCTGTTTCCATTTTAAACTTATTTTTAAGAAAGCCTCTGGTAAGATGTACTTGGCAGTTGGCCTTATTTATTCTTCTTCAGTTTGAGAAATGAGAACAGGGAAGGACATTTTTAAATTTGCTTTAGGAGAAAGATGTAAAGATAAGTACGACTTAATCCCCAGGCTCAATAATTTTATAGTCCATTAAGAGAGACAAAATTAAATAAATAATACAAATAGACATTTCAAATATTGATAAATAAGCCATCTCTGGGTAAAATTTCCCAACTGTAAATACGATATCTCTCTATGAAAAAATATGCGTAAATAAAATTATATAGGAATATACTTATTTATACTAATTTGTGCATTATCTCAAATTTATTCATTCCTTTTCAACCAGAGTAAGACTGTCTTTCCTATATCTTTTCTCTCTTCCACTGAAAATTTCTGGCATAACTAGCCGAAGCTTTTTTCAGATTTTTGGTTTTATTTTACCTTCTTTGGGTCATGAAACAGACCTTTAGTAAAATGTTACCTCTTACCTGAGTGAGCTAACCTGGTATCTGTTATCACAAATTATCCGAATCCTTTCCCCCAGGTTTAACATATCCCCATCTCTGAAAGCTTTTGCTTCTATTTGAAAAACCATTATTCTTATTACCTCATTGTATAAACGTACCCACAAATTAGTAGTCCTTTGTTTTAAATTACATTGTAGGGTAGCTTGAGAGTGGAGAAGGGTCACTAACAGTATCTATTTAAAAAAAATTATAGAGAGGAAGGTAGAGGGATAGAGAGTTAGAAACATCCATGAGAGAGAATCATCAATCAGCTGCCTCTTGCACACCCCTTACTGGGGATGTGCCCGCAACCTAGGTATTGTACATGGCCTTGATAGGAATCGAACCTGGGACCTTTCAGTCAGAAGGCCGACACTCTATCCAATGAGCCAAACAGGTTCCAGCTCTAAAAGTATCTATTGAGATAACCAGATTTTACACAGGCAATTATCTATGGCCAATTTAACAAAGCCTAAATTAATATGGGCTGCAGAAATTACCTTTGCCTTGGGATTTTGAAGAAAACAGATAGATGTATTCTTACCTACAATATATAGGTGGAAAAGCAGTAACATTCACTAAATATCTGACACATTTAAAAAAAAATAACAATTCAGATACTTGATATAGCCGTGAAAAGGTTTTTTTTTTTTTTCCTAATTCCTTTGCTGATGCTCTTTATTATATATCAGCATTTTTATAAACTGTAAATCCCATTGAGACCTAGTTCTCCATGAAGTTATTCATTTTCATGATTTCTTCTATCAACTGGCTTTTGCAAAATTGTAAGCACATTGAGAGCAAGGGTTGTATGTTTTCTTCGTTTTGTAATAACTTACTTCTATTTTATGGATCTCACAGAAGCACCATAAATATTAACAAACTATGAAAGAGCATCTAAAAATTGGGTTCCAAACTCTTCAAAGTTAAGAGGTTTTTCAAATTATATTAGGCTATTAGGAATATATAGTTATATATTCAGGCAATTAATATTTTAGTAATCTGATTTGTTACTTGCATTACAAATTCTAAGTAATGTATTTTTCATTTTCAAAAGAGATGCTATACAGGATAAGAATTGAAAATATAGAAGGATTTTGTCCTTAAAATATATACACCCATGAGAGCAAATTTTTAGAGTTTATTAAATTAATAGTATGAATAGCCATAGGAAAGTTAGAATTCAAATCAATCAAAGAACCATTGTGCTGCTGAAGTTTCCATTCAAACTTTGTTAGGATCACAAAATGTGAGAGGTCAAGCTCATTACAGACTTTGTAACTGGTATTAAGTCATCTAAGCAGATGGTGAATATATTATATTTAATATAAAAATTTCTATGTAAAAATGTCATACTTAACTTTACAGAATAAAATTTTAGAGGTTTACCTGTAAATAAAGTATAGATGAACTCCCAAAAAGAAATGCTTTAATATTACCAATGAAATTGCAGAATTCTGTTAAAGCATAGTCTATTAGTCTTATCTGGTGGCACAGAACATGAAAACACAATTTCTTCTTTTAATTAAAGGATAAGAGATTTCTAACTGATAATATATTATAAACTTTCCATCTTCTAAATTATAAGTTTGAGAAATGAAAGATCTGAAAAGAACAAAACTCCCTACTTATTTTCATGGCTCTGTGGTCATACTCTCCAGGGTAAAGAAAACTATAGTTGTACAACAGCTTGTTTAGTTGAGGTGCCATTATTTTTATAATGACACATATGCTATGTTTAATTTTGGGGGGAAAATGGAAATGCCCATTTTAGAGTTTATTAATGATATTTCTAATTTTATATTATAAGAAATAGAAAGTATCTCTGGCCATATGGCTCGTTTGGTTGGAGCATTGTCCCATGCTACAGATATAACCTTTAATCAATTCAAAACCTTGTCATCCAACATGCAGGTAGATGAATTATGGGTATGTAGTACTTCTAGTAGTTTAAAATTTAATAAAACTATGACAGATGGATTGTTATTACCTATTTAAAAGTAAGATTTTTTAAATGAACATGGTTATAGTTAATCTGAATATAAAAATTAGAGTTCATGCCCAAACAGTATGTGTTTGATTTGAAATCTGAAAAAATATACAACATTATGATTGAATTTTTAATCAATTTCATGGTAAAATATTTATATAGATTTTGTCAAATCAATAAAGGTTAAAGTTAGTGTGATAGTATAACCTCATTTGCAGACTTCTAGAATAAAGTATTATAATTTGGATTGATTTATATAACAATTTTAACTGATATTTTAGTTTCAAGAATACAGAAACATTCTCTCTTATATAATATCATTTCAAAGGGTCTCCAATACAAATATAATTTTAGTATGAACAATTTTCACTCTTTACTGTTTTCCACTATCACATTCTCGTTTCTTCTCAAAACCAATGGTTTTAATTTCAATATTGGATGACCATCATTGCTTTGTGCCTAAAAATCTTATGATATTGTTTTCTAACAAAATTATATAACAATTTTATATTGCAAAATTTGGTAGATTATATTGCAGTTCTTTGTGGCATAGAGCATAATTATTTTTAAAAAGATTTTAAAAATTTAGAAGTTTTATACATTTTTTTCCTGTTAATACTTACACTAAACTTCTTTTAAATGCCTTCCCAGGTCAAGGAAGATATTGAAAATATAAATAAATAAACAGTGTAAATCAAATTTAAATCAACTTTCTACTCAACACTTTATTTCAATTCAGAGGTACTTAGCATAGAGGACAATAAGTAAAGTCATAAGTTTCTAGTAAAAATATTGTTTGCACGGATTCATGAAACTGAAGAAACATAAACTGATTGAATATAAGAAATGTCAGAAAACACACTGACATTTATATAGTGAATAAGTATGGAACACACTTTTTAATGATCTTGAACTTTTCAGAATTTATGAATTGCTATTTAGACACTTTGCATTCATCTTTCCTTGGTCAAATTGATATGATGGACATTTTACAACATAGCTATATTCTGTTGAAAGATAAGTAGAAAACAGTAGATAGGAAGTTAAATACCATTCATAATAGTTAAATTTTTTGAGATATATGAATAATCATTCATCACCTCTAATAGCTATATTATCCTTTTATTCAGAATCCCCTTCATATAAACTTTTTATAAGCTTCATATAAACTTGAATAATTCTGAAAAAATCTGTCAAATCTGAGTATATTTGGTACTATTTAATGTAAGCGTGGAATTAGGCAATAAAAGAGAGTCTAGGCAATTCCACTACTAAAAAGGAGAAATGTTTATTCCTACTCTCTATTTAAATCTACTTAACACTCAATTTGTTATAGTATGCCTTTGAGAATTACAGATGAAAGATATACTTTCCTTGAGTGAAATATTTGGTGAAGCATACTGAAAAGCATCATACACTCTATACTTCACCAAAACTGTTTGACCCAAAAGATGGAGCGTCACCTTAGAGCCTTGAGACTCAGTCGCTACTGGTTTCTAAATCTTTTGCAGAAATCCTCACCTGATTAGTTAAGTGCCAAAGTAACTCCTTTAAAGTATCCTTTGTTTATTAAATGATTGCTCTAACATGCTAGACAGTCTCGGCTTCGGAATCCTACAATCTGAGCTTTTCAAATGGGACACATATGGGTTTTAAATTTTGTTTTTAATTATGAAATACTATAGAACTTTAAAATCCTCATCTCTCAAGAGAGTTAAGTATGTGAATTTTGTAAATATTTGTATTTATATACTGAGAAAGCAAATGCAAAATTCTTAAGTGGCTGGCCTATTAATACAAATTCCATAAGGGGTAGTTAATGCTAAGTATTTTTACTTTTTTTTCTCAAATCAGCAGCTCTGGAACTTTTTGCTCTCAAGAACTGTTTGCAGTATTAAAAATTACTGAGCCTTAAAGAATTGTGTTTATGTGGATTATAGCTGTTGATATATCATAAAGTTGAGAAAAATATTATATTTATTTAATTCATTTGAAATAATGAACTGATTAAATAAATATTAACATAGTTTTTGCTGTACAGTAACTATATTTCTAAAATAATTTTAAAAAGACCATCTGCTGTGATGTGTAATACATCTTATTTCTTGGAAGTCTATGAGGAAAATCTGCCTTCACACAGAGGCATAGTTGGAAAAGGATACAGTGTATTAACCATTTTGCAATGGGTAGATATTCTTGATGCCACACAAAAAATGAACAGTTCCTAAACAGCCACAATTTAATTAAAGTTAATTGTATCCTAGAGGGAAACTAAACTGAAGCAATATCATGAATATTTCATACTGTGTTATATTAAAATCTACTGACCTATGTAAGTGGGTTTTATTGGAAAATACAGATTCACTGAGATTTGCAGATCTTCCAAATGTTCACACATTAAATTACTGTTTTAGTTTGCGAGGGCTGCCATAACAAAGTAAAGCTTAACTGTGGCTTAGATAACAGACATTTATTTTCTCATAATCCTGGAGGCTAGAAGTTCCAAGATCAGAATAAGGGCAGGAAAAGTTTCTTCTGAGACCTCTCTCAGCTTTTAGATGGCTGTCTTCCTATTTCTTCACATTTCCTTTCCTTTGTGTGTGTTATGTCCTACTCCTGTTTTATAAGGACATCCAACTGACCTGATTTAACTTTACCTCTTTAAAGATCCTATCTCCACATATAGTCATACTCTGAGTTAATGGGGTCTGGGAAGTCAAAATAGGAATTTGGAGGGGGCAATTAGACCCTTAAAAATTACCCAATATAAAAAAATCACATTTGTTAATATTGGCATCAATTTCATCAGAAAAATCTAAGTATTGTGTAGCCATCTGGAAGGTACTGGTTTTTCAAAATTCTAATTTTGTTTAGCCAGCTTGAATATTACCATTAATAATAGAGAGTGCTGGTTGTTTACTTTGAAGACGCAAGAACACTTGGATGATTAAAAAAAAAAAAAATTCTGGCCTGGCCAATGTGGCTCAGTGGTTGAGCATAGACCTTTGAACCAGGGGGTCACGGTTCAATTTCCGGTCAGACCATATGCCCGGGTAGTGGTCTCCATCTCCAGTGTGTGCGGTATGCTAGAGGCAGCCAATCCATGATGTTCTCTCATCATTGATGTTTCTATCTCTCTCTCCTTTCCCCTTTCTCTCTGAAATCAATAAAAATATATATCTATAAAATAAATAAATAAAATAAAAAGTGTGCCAGATACTCAAATTTGAATAACTGCTTTGTCAACTAAGGTTTCCTTCAATGAAAATGCTGTCCAATGAAATTCGGTTTGTAAGACAAACAGTCTCCTAAGTGCAGTTCTGTGTGGGAATCACCTTTTGGTATGCAGCAGGAGTGCTTTATCTGAACACACATTTTGTCACAGAGCATCTGAAGGAGATGTGTAACTCCCACCAGAGCCTTGATACAATGGATGGCGTTTTCCTTGAAGAATACAGCACCCCTTAGTACAGTACAGTGCCTCTGCCTTGCCTCAGGCTGGGACACCAAAGGTTTTGTCCACAATAGCTTTTGCTCCAACAATGTAAATGGTCAAAACAGTGCAAAAAAAAAAAAAAAAAAAAAAAATATCTTTGTGCTATTATTAAAATAGTTTTGACACAGTGAACTCCCTTCGAGTGTTGTGAAGGCTTTCAGGATGCTCAGCACACACACTGGGAATCACTGCCTCAAATACATGCTAAGTTGTAAATATTCTGTTAGCTTATATAACTGCATTAAAGTTTTGAGAAAGACATTTCTTTACAGGGAGTTGGGGGAAGGTGAAAACTTTGTAATAAAGGGCAGTATGGTGTTGATGAAAGATAACCTGCTTATGATAAACCATTTTTGCTTTGGCTGTTTTGCTTAGAAAATAGAGTGAGTATTCAGGAGCTCCCTCCCTATGTAACCGTGAATGTTGTGTGTTACTTCTGGCTTTCCAGCAATATCTACAGTATTTTCCGGCTTATAAGACGACCCCCTAATTTTACAGTTAAAACATAGGTTTAGGCCTATGTTCGCTGTATAAGACTACCCCCCCACTTCCGAGGCAACACCCGTTCTTTTTTTAATAAACCGCCTCTCTGACTGGCCAATCTGAGCAGGCTTTTTTTCATTTCAAAAGTCGTCTTATATGCCGGAAAATACGGTAATGAGGCAGTTTGTCAACAGCACCATTTGGAAAAAGATTGGTTTGAAGGAAGGAAGAACCTTATAGGTTTGTGGTTCTTATTTGTTAACTAGAGATCCAGTGCATGGAATTTGTGCATGGGAGTTGGGGGGTGTTTCTCAGACCAGCCTGCACCCTCTTGTGATTCAGGATCCCTCTCGCAATCCAGGACTGCTGGCTCTTAACCACTGGCCTGCCTGCCTGCCTGCCTGCCTGATCATCCCTAACCACTCTGCCTGCCTGCCTCATTGCCCCTAACCCCTGGCATGCCTGATCACCTCTAACCACTCTACCTACCTGCCTGATCACCCCTAACTGCCTTTGCCTCAGCCCCCTTTGCCATGGCTTCGTCCAGAAGAACTTCCAGAATGACGTCTGATAGGTTATTCAGTTGTCTGGTCTAATTAGAAATTATGCTTTTGTTATTATAAATTGTTACAGATTAGGCAATCAAGTCTATGTACTTTTTATTTATTTTTTTTGTCTAACCATCATATATCCCTAGCTATGTTTTGTTTTCAGTTCTACGAAGTTCCTAAAACACTGTTTTCCTTCCTTCCTTCCTTCCCTCCTTCCTTTCTCCCTCCATTCACCCTCCCTCCCTCTCTTCCTTCCTAATTCCCTTGTTTCCTTCTTTCCTCCCCTTCCCTCCTCTTTCCTTCTCTATTTAGTTTGCTCAATTCCATCTTTGTTGATGAATGCTATTAATTTTATAAACATATTCACTGAAATGTCTTCTTAAAAGTTAGCATGACATAAAAGGCTTTTGATTAATGATATTAAGATTAGGCAGCTTGCTCTCTCACTAATTAAGCACACTCCTTTCAAAGTTACACTTTCTGAGTTTTAGTTTTCTTATCCCTAAATAATATCCATGTTGCAATGACACGGGGAAACTTGAAACATAGTATAAATTTTCTTAAAATTATAAAAGATGAAAAGTAATTTAAAAAAATACTTTTCTCTGCATGGAAAATAAAGCAGGTTAAGGATAAAATATATAACCACATATAAACTGTACCCCTTTAAGGGAAACCAATAAAATATTTTATTAGAATATATTTCTCAACTGTCTTCTTTCATTATATTAATATGACATTTTAGTTACTTTTCTCCTATCATAGCCCTCTCCAAGCATATGAAATACTATATCTCTAAGAACATTCTTATTTCAAAGTATAACTCTGCTTGCTTATTGTACCTAATTTGAAGGATACACATACCTTCAAGTTAGACAAAATTTATTCAAAGTTATTTCTAAAGTCACAGGGAATTCTCTACCTCTTGAAATATATGAACCAGTGGTTTATGGTATTGATTATTTTGGTGAAAGTAAAGGAGAATAAATGTTTATTTCAGTGGGCATAGTACATCAAAGTTGATATCAGTCAAATAAGATGGCCTCCAGGTATTTCCATCTGGAAGAATTATGAAGACTTTGTTCTCAAACATTCATGTAATCCTGGTTCAAATTTTAAACTGCATCAGTCTTTGCTAGACAAAAATTTGCTATTTTCTTTTTTTATTAATCCTGAGGAATATACAGAGCCTTGGCTCAGGGTTGGTCTGAAAGCATTAGATAGTTCTGATAAAAGAGTATTTAGAAATGTGTTAAAGAGGTACTTTGATCTTAAGGGGCAATACTGCATAAAAAAATGTAATCAAGATAAATATAATCAGAATAGACTATTTCCCCTGTATATAATGAGCAGCAATCACCCTGTGCAATGAAAGGTTGCTCAATCAGGGCATGTAAGAAAGACAACTAGTCTATCTCTCATCCATGTTTCTCTTTCTCTTTCTCTCTCCATGCCTCCTCTAAACATGTGCTTGGGTGAGGAATTCTTTTTTAAAGTATATGTCATGACTTCTTAATCTATTTTTAAAATCAGAGTACAGCATAAGGAAATTAAATCTCTATTTCCAGTGTTTTTTCATTTTAAAAATTGTTAATATCTATCCATCTGACATATTGGCTAATAAAATGTCCATATTAACATTTTCTAGAGAAAATCCTATATAATAAAGACAGAATATGCAAATTGACTGTAACTCCGCAACAAAGATGGCAGCACCCACAGCCAATAAAGAGGGAATATGCAAATTGACAAGGCGAGAGGCAGAAGAGGCTCTGGCCCAAGCTAAGGTGGTGCTGGCAGCTAGGGGGGAAGGCCTATTCTTGTATGAATCTTCATGCATTACACCTCTAGTTTTACATAAAAAGCTAAAAGCTGGCATTTTTAAAGCACAGATCAGTGTTTTCCACTTATTTTCTTATATACAGCTCATACCTGTGATTTTCAGTCACTAAAATTTTAGAAGTTACTGTGCATATTTTCAATTCCTGGCTATATCACCATGTTTAATTGTGATTTTAAAAAATTACAGGTAATGTAACGAAAAAAATGACATGCATCTTATACAGATGATGTTGGTCAGTGTAAGTTTCTCTAAGATAAGCAGAGAATTCTCAAATGTTTCTGTTTGACCTGTTTTATTCATTCATTCTGTAATTCATTCATCAAACCTACAGCAAATATTTATTGAACAAACTATGTAGAAGTCAATCTCCAAAAAGAATTTCAGTTAGAACTTGTTTTTTATTTTCTTAAATTGACTTTTTATTTAACTTGTTAAATCACTAATTTTTTACTATGCAAATTCTCAAGTTAATTTATGTACTTGAATATGATGAATCATGGAGCTTTTTGAGAAGTGATTACCATATTTATACTTAGGAATATGATTTGATATTATTCTTTTTAAAAGCTATTGCTATTTTGGTGACTTTGTAAACTAAGAAGAGTGCTAATCCACTCTTTATTTAAACATTGTTGGCTTATTTTATTTCTTTCCTTTCTTAGACATTATATTAAATTCATACTATATTTTTATGAGCCAGGATGCACTTATAAAAAATATTGGAATTGGATTTTACAATTCTGCCCTAAACAGAAATTTATTTAAAGCCCCTAGTATGTAAGTTTATAGTAGAGAGAATAAAAGTCAAGTTCATGTACTAAGAGATTATATTTCATTATTAATATGTGTGAATTTCATTATCTTGAACAGTCTCATATGAAGTTGCTTAATTATATGTACTTTTAATTTGTAGTGTCAGGTAATTTTTTAAATTTGTTTTTACTTTAGAGTCTAATTTCCTTATAATTTCTGAGTATAAAATGGTAAAGAAATGAATATTAAAAATTATAAAATGTCATTCTGTGTCACATGAGGAAACAAGTTAGGTGCAATGAAGTCCTCTTATTAGCAAATTTAGAAGCAGATTTGATTGAGAATGAAATCATTGTTGTGGAAGCAGAACAAAGAGCATTCTTTAATTCCCCCTCATCTTTTTCTTTGATCATTGCCCAAGACATATCACTTATTATATGAAAAATAATTTAATACCTTACTGTCTCTTGGAGTTATTAGTATACTTTTAACCTTATCCTAATAAATTTTTCATGCACTTTTTTTGCTTATAACTTATTTTCTTGTCTCAAATATTCACTCTATTACAGAATATGCTCCCATTTTATCAAAGGAGAAGATTTCTCAAAGACCCTTGGCAAAAATCACTTCGATAATTCACTCACTCTGATTCCTTCAGGTCAAGTCACATCTTTTTTTTTTTTTTTTTTAAACTTTAATATTGACATTTTATTCAAGCAATAAAGTTATGTGATTATAATAATAAAGAAATACAAACTGAAGTTTTGACAGGTTGAAGAGTTAACACTTTCCCATATTTCCAAATGGATGCATTAATATGTTGCAATAATTTAAAAAAAAATTTTGTTATTACTTGATTAACTGCGTGGCTTGTGCACAATTGAACTTGACTGATGTTGTTTAAGTCTGAAATAAAGAACAATAAAGATTGACAATTATTATTATTCAAAATGAAGAATTAGTAGGGGCGTTATCAAAAAGAACATGGAATACCAGAAAGATTGGAATAGTAAGAAGTTTGATATATCTATGTATATAAAAGGCTGCATGACTGTCCAACTGTCCGACTGGCTGGTAACTATGATGTGCACTGACCACCAGGGGGCAGATGCTCAACACAGGAGCTGTCAGGCTGTGGTGACTTGGCAGTGGTGGTTCTCGGGTGACATCCCCCAGAACCAGAGAAGAAGGAGCCTGATTCCTCGAAGGGCCTCTCAAGTCCACCTTCAGCATGGGGCCCCTTTGTCCCTGAATCTGAATTACTGCACATCTGTGTTTGCCTTCCACACCCTGTATGACAGCAACTTTGCAGAGTGCCCTCTCACTTCCGGGAACCCTTGGGGGATGTCAGAGCCAGGCCACAAGCCAGGCCGCAAGCCAGGCCGATGGACCCCACGTGCTGGAGGGATCCTGCTCACTCACATATGCCCGTAGAGTCGCTGGGCTGACCTAGGTGCACCGGCCAGGGAGGGACCATGGGAGGTTGGCTCCAGGTCATCTCTGGCCTGTTTCACTCAGTCTCACCCTGCAGGTCACCACGCAGGACCGCCTGCATTAGTCTCTGTACCAGAGCCAGTGCTAGGAGCGGGGAGACCTGACCTGAGTTTTCTTTCTTTTTCTCCCCCACAACTCTCCCAACTCTGCAGACACCCTTCTAGCTGCAGCACTGCCTCAGGAGTTCTAATTAATTTCCTTTCAATGTGCACAAATCTGTGCACTGGACCACTTGTTTTATTAAATGCATTAATGAGGTCTTGACAAAATCTGGTCTTGCCATGCAATTAGCAAATAAAAGAATATCTTTTTTTTTTTTTTATCTTTATTGTTGAAAGTATTACAGATATCTGCTTCCCCTCTGCCCCCATTGACCCCTCCACCCGGCTCCCTTCCTTCCCTAGGCCTTCACTGCACTATTATCTGTCCATATGCATATGCATATAAATTGTTTGGTTAATCTCTTCCTGACCACTCCCCCTTTGCCTCTGAAATAAGGCAGTCTGTTTAATGCTTCAATGTCTCTGGATCAATTTGTTCATCAGTTTAGTTTGCTCATTAGATCCCACATATGAATGAGATCATGTGATACTTGTCTTTCTCTGACTGGCTTATTTCGCTTAGCATACTACCTTCCAGGTCCCTCCATGCTGTCTCAGAGAGTAAGAGATCCCTCTTTTCTTATAGCTGCATAGTATTTAATAGTGTAAATGTATCACAGTTTTTTTTTTTTGTTGTTGTTGTTGTTGTTTTTTATCCATTAATCTACTGTGGGCATTTGGACTGTTTCTAAGTCCTAGCTAATGTAAATAAAGCTACTGTGAACATAGGAGTGAATATGTTCTTTCTGATTGGTGTTTTGGGATTCTTAGAATATATTTCTAAAAATGGGATCACTGGCTCAAATGGCAGTCCCATTTTTAATTTTTTGTGGAAACTCCACACTATTTTTCAAGTTACATCTTTTTTTTTCAATAAAGTATCCTTCAAAAATAAAAATAAAAAGTAAGCAAAAGCAAAAAGGGAGGGAAAATGGGGAGGAAATAAGTCCAGAGCTTATAGTATTTTATTTAGTTTACTATAATGACTTATTTCTTACTCCAAAAAGACTTTATTTGGTAGTATAAGATGTCAATCTAGTAGAAAGAATAAGTATATAGATGACTGATAGCTAACTAGATAGTTTGAATAATACGCATTCCATAATAGGAAACAAAGAGAGCAATATTTATAAGCTAAAGAAATCCATATAAACAAATTATTATTATTCTCATTATTCTCTAAACAAGTCAACATAGAAATTAGAAAATTGATTTGGCCAAAATCAATGAAAGATGTGCAAATTTTATTATTTTCAGAAACTGAAACATATAGTTTCATCCAAATACAAAATAATAACGTCCTTCATTTTAAAGTGGGCTTTAAAAATTATACTAATTTGAAAATTTAATCATTTCTATGATTATATCAAAAGCTAGACATTTTAAATAATTTTATAATTTTTTTGTCTTTTGGCTTCTAGATTGTACCCCCCCATCTTTATAATTATATCTTAACTTACACATCTTATTTGAAAAAAATGTGAACTAATTATTACAACATGTATGTTGTCTCATTACAGTCTGTACTATGCTTATTTTTCTGTACTTTTCTCATTACAGATGTAACTCTTACTATGTCCTATTGTTTTAGGAATTGGTGTAACTCAGTGTTCTAGAAAAAATCATTTGCATGGTTGTAGTTAATTACCATAATTAATATATCAGTGGAACTAATTACGTATAAAAACATGCCTCTACTTAAGTGAGTTACATTAAATGCATTTCAATGGATGGACAATGGCAGATTAAAATATTGCCTTGAAGGATAAATGATTGATATAAAAGAAGTGATCTTAACAACATCTCATGAATATGATAAAACAGTGTTTCTAGAACACAAAATGTACACAAAAATCTCCTGGATGAGGTCTGAGATTCTGCATTTCCAACACGCTTTCAGGAGATGCTGATGCTACTGGTTCCTGGACCACATATGAGTAACAAGGATCAAAAAGACCTCTTTATGTGGGTCCACTACAAACCCCATCCTAATAAAGTGAATCTATAACAATAAAAGCATAATATGCTAATTAGACCAGACGACCTTCTGGACAAAGCTGGGGCTAAAGGGAAGCCCGGGTCCTTGGAGCTGGTGCCGGCAGCTGGGGGAAGAAAGGCCTACTCTTACACAAATTTCGTGCATTGGGCCTCTAGTATAAGAATAAAACAAATCCCCTAAACTTAGAGCAAGTAGAGTATTCAAAAGAGGTTACCTAAATATATCACTTAATTGTTTTTGAAGACAGCAAAAAAGTGACTCAGAGAGTTTAAGTGATTTGTCAGGAGCAACATATAATAATTAAAGTTCTCTATCTGAAATCCAGGTCTCCTAGATGTGACTATTTCCCACTCAGCAGTTATAAAATAACTAAACTCAATTTGAAGCAGAAAAATGACTATTATTTTTTGGAAGGGGATAGTATGAAATAATAGTTTTATTTTTACTTTTTACAAAGGTTGAGCTTGACAATGTTTAATGAATTCCGCTATTTCTAAGAAACGTCACTACATTTTGTGCAGTTACCTGCTATAAGCACATAAATCAAGTATTTTCAGTAGTGGTAATAGATTCACTTTTTTATCCTTTTACTCTGAAGCAGACATTTTGATCAATCAATACAGCATTTGACAGCAGTTCTTTGCCTAAACTCCTAAAGATACAATTTGTAAACTCCCACTAGATTTATCATTTGATGAAGGGTCGATTTTTCACTGAGTTTGCTATTTCCCGTCTAGACAATTACAGAATGGTATTTTTTCCTCTCGATAATTTTGCTGGTCCACAATTTTGTTTTCAAACTTTACAAAATGATGCATTGCTTTTAGCACCATGAAGTTTATGGAGTAAAACGTTTCTAAAATAATTATAAGTATCCCTATAGAAATCCTGTTCATTCTTGTTCCTGACTCTACTGCCTAAATCATTTATTCTTCCCCACCAGGATACATTGTTATCCATTTCAGATCCTTTTTACGATTTACACTAAGTTTTTGATGATATTTGTATTTAAGACCAGTCAGACTAATGTTAGTTATTTAAAACCAGAATATTTTGGGGTGCATAATATTGTCTTTTTTTTTCCAGTGAGATAAAAATAGTCATATCCTCTAATCCTATTAAACAATATATTATACTAAATGTAAAAATATAAATATTATTTGTGCTTTCTTCCTAAAAGGTTTATGAGTGTAATAATACATTTATAAAAAATAATTTTTAAAAAAAATTTTGATCACATAACCTAAAGAAAAGTACTCCACTGTAACAAAAAGGCAGGGATGGCTTGATACCATCATTAGAATCAGTGGATCAGGGAAGAGTAGTTTCCTGGATTTGAGTGGTGGCAGAGCCTAACTCCAGGTCTAAGTTGGTGGCATACTTACATAATGCTCCTTTTGATAACTGTTTAAATTTATATGTAATAGAAAGGGGTGGTGTTGTTTAATTAATGGATGGTTTAAAACCACCAGACACCTTCTTTAGATGGCATATTTGTCATGCCCCTCCCAGAGATAGCTGCTGCTTAATTCCATTCAGTCTACCTTAGCTACTCATCACTGAATGAAACACACTTATTTCTGATATAGATTGATAATAAACATCCTTCCTTTATAGTCAAACTTAATTTTTGGCCTATAATTAGAGCATTTACTTTTTCATATAAGGACTGTCATGAGTGTCTCAGTTTTTCTCTCAAAGTTTTATATTATAAAAGAATATTAAAGAAAAAAAGCATGTAGAATTATTTTTTTAAAAAACACCTTTATATAAAATGTCAGTTTCTTTAACATAAATTTTATCTTATGATAAAATAATAATATTCCATTTTAGCAGGCCTAAAAATAGACGAAATACAATTAAAAGAGAAATATGAACTTGTTTTGAATGACAACTCCACAGTGAATGGACTGCTGCACAGTTCTATGTAATAATGCTTGTTAGATAAACTTCTTTGGGTGGTGTCACTCGTGTTATCTATGGAATGCTAATTGTGTTTTAAAGAGGAAACCAATTAAATGTAGTCTACACATCATTATTCTCAATTTGTGCTTGTACTTCATAAATTAATCTGCATGTAATTCAGATTAATATCCCTATAAAAAGAAAAACATATATTTTATTACTTTCTAATAACTGAATTGATTTTGAATTGCAATTAAAATAGAATTTTTATATAAAAGTTACTACTTTATTTTTATATATATATATTTTATTGATTTTTTTACAGAAAGAAAGAAAGATAGAGAGTTAGAAACATCGATGAGAAAAATCATCTATCAGCTACCTCTTGCACACGCCCTACTGGGGATGTACCTGCAACCAAGGTAATGCCCTTGACCAGAATCGAACCTAGGATCTTTCAGTCCACAGGCCAACGCTCTATCCACTGAGCCAAAAACGGTTTCTGCTAAAAGTTACTACTTTCTAAAACATTACATCATAAGGCTCTAATTAACAAGAAATTATATTTGTATTTGATTGTAAGATAAGTGTTAAGCCCAACTATTTGGGACTTTTAAAAAAATTATAATTGAATTTCCATGACATAAATTCAAAGTTTGGCAATTTTTCAAGATAGAATTTTAAAATAAAGAAACATATTTCTTCTTTTTCAGATAGTTGTATTAACATTTCCCATATTTATTAAAATAAATTTTACTCTCTGATAAACATGCCTATACTAATGGGATAATATGAAAAATATTCAACAACCAGGATGGTATGAACTTTTACTAATCAGAATAAACAATGGCCTTCTTAGAACAAATTTCAGGAATGAGCAGCTTTTTAAGACTGAACAACTCTTTGGGATTGAATACAACCCCGTCTTCAATGGAAAATATAACTTCAGAGTGTCATAGCCTAATTCTGGAGAAAGCTAATGGAAATCAGTTTCTTTGTTAATGTGTGTTCCTTGTAATACTCATGAACCAACTGCATATGTTTGCCTGTTCTTATTTCTACACTTCCTCTTGGATTTACCTATCTTGCAAAAAACCTTATTACATTTGGCTCAAACTTCTTAATGTACAACCTTGAGATGTTTAGGGTGCTATTACCTATTCAAGAATAGTGCTGTTATTTTCATCTCTATGTTTCTAATGAGCAAACTCATGTACAGAAAACTTGAGTGACTTGCCCAAGGTCACAGGGCTAATAAGGAAGCTGGACTTGGGCCTCCTTGGAGTGGCACAAGTATCTGTAATCTTAGCTAGTCTGCAATGTTGATTCTTGGCCTTTACACGCCTAGAAATTTGATTGATGCCTCAAACCGGAAAACAATAGGTAATAATACCTCCCTTCAAAAGGGAGGGGCTGGCAGTTCCTCCTGCAGGCTCCTTGGGGCTTCCCCTCTGGTGCTCTTGATCCACCCGAGGCCTGTGGAGGCCCTGGAACCCAGTGGGGACCCTGAACGGAGGAGGCCTACTTCCTGCTTGAGCCCCCGAGGCCCCACCCTTGGCCTTGGCTGAGTGCCTTTTGTTTTTGTTTTTTAAGTTTGTTCCTTAGCCACTTTGTTTACTTTTGAATGGGAACATGCCTTCGCTCTCCCAGAATCTGTTTCAGCCTTCTCCCCAAAAACATCATAAAATAGGTTTCATTTGCTGGTCTAGTGAGAGTCCCACCCTTTCCAACCCTGAACATGCCTGTGAAAGACATCCTGGAGCCACTGTGTAAACAGTATCAAGCTTCAAATTGTGTTCACATGTATATGTAGAGTATACTAATACAACTTACATTTCATTGAGTCACCTTTTGAAGATTATTTCGTAGTTTCCTGTTTTGTTTCACAGAAGAACAATTGCAGAAAAAAAACACAACTTAATAAAACTGGGGGAATGATTCAGGCTAATAAAAGCCAGTAATATGTTTGCTAAGAGACCCAAATACCAGTTGCTCAACCTTCCTGATTCTATGCAGGATGCTCATAACAACAGCTCCTGATTTACAGCTATCTCCCAGGCTTACAGATACAGTCACCTCATTTTGTTTACCACGTACGTAATACATGGCTCTTGACTCCTCTCCAGGGGTTTATTTGACATGATACAAGTTTTATAAACAGGACCAAAATTTTGCATTGTGTGAATACCCAAGATTCTAGGCAAATCAATATATAGGTTGAGTTATTACTTAAGTAGTGTTTAGCAAAATTATGCTTGCATCACTTGGGGATATTTTGAAAGGGTGGTTTGATATAGAGGACAGCTATTGTAGTTCTACTCACTTCAATTTATTTAAATGAGAATCAAGTCATATAAGGTAGAAAAATCTCTATACTCAGATAACCATCACCACTAACTGGTGACATAATTAACCTTCTTTCCTATGCACTACTATTAATTTGGAGAGTGCAGTTTCTTTTCTCTCAGAGTATACATATTTTATCTCAAATCAAATAATATTTCAAAAGATGTACAGAGTTTTAAAATACTAACTTTATTTAGGTCATTTCTATGATAACTAGCAATTTCAGTTTTTAAAAATATAATTATCTCATTTTAGGTTATTACAGTATTAATATATTATTGTTACAATGTTAATATTTTTTATTTAAATGTCACATAATAGGGAACTATGTATAGGACATATTTTTCTCTTGGAATACTCTAGGAATGACCTGCTGGTTCCTTTTCATAGGAATTATTTTGCAAACACATTAGAATTAGAAGAAAAACAAGTAAATATTAAAAATTTCCACCTGATTTACACTTTTCTTAAGTGCTCAATGCCTTTTAGGAGCAACTCCTATAATGGCAACAAATGACATGCCAATGTGATACTGAAGGAAGAGTCAAAGATTATACTAACTATTCATCCTCAACCTCCCGTTTCCATAAAGGACTGCTCTTTCATAGAATCTAGGGTTTAAAAACTAGTTCCCTAAATGTGAATATTGCCAAGCATTCTCATTTCATTGTTATTTTTATTATTTAACCCTCACTCAAGGACATGTTTTACTGATACGTAGGGAATGGGAGAAGGCAAAGAAAGAGAGAGAGAGAAAGAAAGAAACATTAATGTCAGAAACATTAATAAGTTGTCTCCTATATGAGCCTCAACCAAGAATGGAACTGGAAACCTAAGTATGCGGCCTTACCAGGAGTAGAATCCACAACCTTTTAGTGTATGGGACAATGCTCCAACCATTGAGACACATCAGCCAGGGCTCATTCAACAATATAAACAGTTAAAATGTATTTCTATAAAAAGCTGGTTAGGGTAAATTCACAGAAATGCACTTGATGACAAAGTACTATTTTGGAGATCACCAAATATATGAGTTGCAATGGATATATAAAAAGTTGAAATTGTTGTAAATGTGATAAATTATTTTAAATGTTTTTTAACTGTTTCAGTGAACTATATTTACACAAATGGAGGATAAAGAATGAAAGGGTTGATATATCACCACAAATAATACATACTCTTTGCTCTTAAGTAGCCAACAGTCTTATTAAAAAGACACCTACATTCTTACTAGTAAATAGAATACATGTCTGATGTGTTCAATTGTAGTGGTCAAGCCATTAAGTCTAGTGGGTGCAGAAGAAGGATTCCTGAAGGATGACACATTTGTCTTAGAGTAAATGATTTCCATCAGGGGTGTGTGTGTGTGTGTGTGTGTGTGTGTGTGTGTGTGTGTGGAGCAGTAAGAAATAAAACAGAAAACTCAGAGAACAATGGTAAAAATGGACTTAAAGCGTGATAATCTGTAGTCAAAAAGGCCCATTTAAATGATACTGCACTTGAAAATAATGAGTCTAATGATGTATTTTCAGTTATTATATCAGTCTTTTAAAGTCTTGTCAAGAAAAGGAAATCTAACTTTTGAGTGTGATCACCCCAGAACTCTTTGATTTCGCAGACCTTAGAGGCAAATGTCACAGTTATTTTGTTCTCATTTTTGTAAACGATGTTAACCACACAGCAATGCATATTTATACTAGTCTGTTTCCTGCCACACAAGCCTGCTCTGTTCTCTTTCCTCTACCCCCACTGCTGACATTCAGATGCAATAGGCACGCACACACATACACATACACACTAAAGAAAGATTTATGATTCTGCTTGATGACTAGCTATTAAATACAGCCTTTGGCTATGTAAAGATAACATACATAGGTAGAACACATTTATATAAAGAGAAGCAACATCAAGTTCAAGAAGCTAGTGCTGTAAACTAGCTATCAAATAGGATTAGGTTAGCTTCACTGGAGATTTTCCCTCAGATACTAAACTTTCTTTTATCCTGTGAAGATTATTGTTTTGCACTCAAAATATCCAGTGTTAACTGAACAAAATAACCACTTGTCTAGACATTGCCTAATAGACCATGGGGGAAGGGGAAGGAGGATGAAGATTTTCAGTAGAAGAAATATCTGGACAGTTTAATGAGTGCACGATGAGATGTTTTTAGAATAAAAATGTTGATTGGACTCTGTATTAATATTTATAAAAATATTGGAGCAGGATTAATTAACTAGAGTATATTCAACATAGAGCATGTTGGCGCTTTAAAACTATGAAAAAATGCATTTCTAATTTTGGAAATTCTTGGGTAAGCACATAAGATGATGAATTTACAGAATAGAATAAATGAAGCATTACTTTACTGTTGTAGGTGCTCCAGAAGTAGAATTGAATAGAATTTATAGGAGAAACAGAAGTTATCCAAAAGTTAGCCCACTTTCCTATCAGTGTTGTTCCCCCCAAAATATAATGTGATAAAAATATTTGGGGAGTACAACAGGACTTGTATGTACCTAATTGGAATTTAAATTCCCATGACAAGACCCTCTGCCCTTCACTCTTAGAGTGCTCTCACCCTTGACAACCATAACATAACCTGTAACTACTTTCATATTCTATGCATTTTCCAAAACTGTTCTACAGAATAGTATATAATAATTAATGCATAGATAGGGATAGCTTCATCCCCCTGATTTAAACAAAGGAGAATTGTTTACGAGATTAACTGGTGGGCTTTTGTTGTGGAAAACTGTGATAAAAAGTGAGGTGTAGTAGTGTGAGAAACAGAGACCTCATGTTTAAACTGCATAGTAAAGTGTAGGTAAGAGAGAAACAACTAAAAGGAGAGTTAAAGAATAATAGATGGAGATAGGAGAATTTGGAGAGTGGATGGAGAATTATGAGGTGATGGTAGTGTGTTTTTTTTCTCTCTCTCTCTCCTACTGTGTGTGTGTGTGTGTGTGTGTGTGTGTGTGTGTGTGTGTGTGTAAGAAAGAGAAAGTAGACTTTTAAGGAATTTTGGTATGCTGAGTATGATTCTCTTTTGCAATTTTCAGGAAAATTCATAACAGTAATTTGACTTTACATTGGCTACACCTATAAATACTATATTTGGGTGTTGTATTTTTTAAAAGATAAACTCATTGCTCTCATACAAATATGAAATGAATATGTGAAAGCCATTTTTAACTCATTAATTAATAAAGGATACAACTGATTCAAACCAAAATTCTAAGTACTACACTTATATAGGTAAATCATAAATGCTAAAATTAATTTACAAATTGATGTAAAATTGGCTTTTTCCAACATGAAAGAAGTAAAGTACTTGTCCCTTCATAGGAAGAATTTGTTTGCATATAGAAAAAAATTAATGTGTAATAATAATAATGCTATGAATTAGTGGAGATAACCTGGATGATAAGTTTATCAGAATGTTCACTAATAATTTTTGCTCATTCCAAAGACCTTTACAATTTTTTCTGGCTGTGTGTACCAGATTCATATTAGTCTTAAAATTAGAATTTACAAACCAGGTTTTAAAGATGCCATATATTAAAAAAAAATTGATACGAAAATGAGAGCAAAGCCAAAATGTTTTTGATTCAACTTGCTTTTTCAATTTTACAATGGTTGTCTGCAATTATGACTCTTAGATTCTGCCAGTTATCTAACTTTTCATCTAAATGAATGCTTTAATTAGTCATTGAAACCCACATTGGTAAATCTCCCACTTCCCATTCTTATCACATCAACACACTCTTCATCTTCCCAACTGATAACTGAAATGTCATGTACATGATCTATTGTTCTTATCCCATTGGAATGGAGACTGAAGTGAGAAAAACACAACCCTGATAAAGTCAGAATAGGGAGCATTAATTATAGGGATTTGGAGTTAATATGTTTAAAGTGAAGTTCTTACTCCCAGGTTCTCAGTTTCAAAGAATTAGAAAAACCACATTAATCTGTCCAATGAATGGGTATTGAGCTTTAAATGATAAATAAAAATGAAAGTTATCTTAGCAGTTGGATGGACACTAAGTTAAAACTATGCAATTACTTCCACCACACCCCCCTCCCTCCCGGGAAGAAAGCCCTTTAGCATAGTGGAATTAATTATCAATTTGAAATTAGGATACTAGTTAAAAGTGTTTGGTGAATTCAAAAGTTTAATATCGTAAATATATTTGTTGTGCTATGCCATATCTACTGATTGTCAATTTTGATGCAAGGGACTTGCAATTTAAAATAATACAACATTTTAATTAAAGTAGATTACACCTATACCTAAGAAAAGCAAGAGACAAAGTATTTTGACAGTGTTTGATTAAAGACTCAACACTGTCTTTTCTAAACATGGACCATAGGACATCATGAGAATGGGCTACCAAGCTGTTTCTGGTTTGCTTCATCCATGTTAATAACACTTCCAGCTCAAGCATGATGTATATCCCTATTAAAGTGATCTAACTGTAGGAAGTTTAGTCTGAGGATTACTTGTGTAATTTTTCTTTTGTATTCTGGTGGTATCTAGAAAAGGATTAGTCACATCAAAATAGCTTTGTGTCATTTCTTAGGTGATTTACTGAATGTAGATATTAAGCTTTAGTTCAGGGTTTGAACCAAATAAATCACTAAGAGTCAACAGGAACAAATTTCCAGAAAATGATTTAGTACATTTAACAAAAAAAAAATAATAATTTTAAGTGTTAATATTAATTAGGTTTCTGGATAAGGCTTACATTATTTAGCCTTCTTGCTTCAAATGAGCCAAGGAGAACATAAATTTTATGACTTGTTAAGAACAAATCACTGTGATTTTCCCAGTAAACACCAAACAATAGCAACACTATATGGGAACACAATTTTAGTAGCTTGTTAACAATGAAATACAATACTGAGGGGTTTTTTTTTATACTTTGTCCTGCATTGAGGGATAAAGAAGTAATAAAGTGGTACAAGTAATAGAATTGCTCCTAAATATAAAATTAGGCTCAAGGGAACATGCAAGCTTATTAATCATCATTGCAGGTATAATGGTGTGCAGGAGCTTATAGTTTAAATACTTTGCTTTTAAATTAGGTATCAATTACTAGTAAAATTATAGCTACATTATAATGTGGTGGTTCTCACAAAAACTCTATTTACCAAACTTTAGCCAGATTCCTCTTATCCATTTTTTAGACTAGCCTTGTCCTTGGACCTGGCCCTCAAGCCTGCCTAGCCTACTTGTATCAACAATACTGCTAAATCAGCTTAGAGAGAATCCCCTTTCCTCAATAGCTGTCTACTCTGAACCCTGGTCTGCTTTCACCATGAAATCTATTAAGTAGGCTTAGCAAAATCTCTCCTACCTTTGATATCCCCTGTCAGTAATTTTCTACACGCATCCTCACACACCTGTTCATTGGCTATAAATCCCCTTATCCTTGCTGTATTTAAAGTTGAGCTTGAGCTCTTTCCCCTATTGTGATAATCTTGACATCTATGGCAATAGTATTGGATAAAGTCTTTCTTACTGTTTAACAAGTGTCAGAATAATAATTTCTTTAATAATTCAAAGGGTATATTAAAAATCAAGAAAATACATTAAATGCCAATTTTAAGTATGTTTTTATTAAGTTGAGATAGAGAAAGAGGAAGGGAATAGGAGAAACATCAATGAGAGATAACCATTGATCAGTTGTCTCCCACATGGCCCCTACTGGGTATCTAGCCTGAAACCCAAGGCATGTCCTAAATTTAATCAAACTTGTGACCAGTGGATGCATTAGACTCTAATGATTAGAGGATGCTCATCCACAACCGCCAATATTCTCATGCATAATTTCAACTTTTATGAATATAACTAATGAAACATTTTTATGAAACCATATCATAAGAGTTCAAATTGTATACAATTGTATTAGTTCAAAAACTGAAAAACAATTTTGATTTTTTTTCACCCTTACTCTCCAAGATAGCCTTATTAATATTTGGCACATTTTTAAAAATATTTCCTTTTGGAATGCTTATTTTAAAAGCATTAATTAAAGTATTTAAGGCACCATTATTTTTCTCTCCATGATTGGATTATAAATGTGTGCATATCTTGTATGATATTTAGTATATGTAAAATATAAAAGGACAGTGATTCTGCTTATAAAATAAAATGAGCACAATGCTGTTGCTTTATAAAATCCCAATGCACAAAATCATTAACTGTGAAGATGCCTGGGCATTGCACGTGTGTATTTCATGAGTAATTGTGGTAGTAAGAAAGGGATTGTGTAACATCCACATTTGATTTTCACATTTTAAAAATCACTTTTACAATAAGAAATAAAATACAAAGTCTAGTACTTAGAATGTCTTTGACCAAGAATTCACATAATAATGATGATAAGGTTTCCTGCAGATACCCATTACCCTGCCGATTATTCATGTCTCCTGAAAAGACACTTCTGTTGTGTGATAATCAGGTGATTCTGAATTAACTGGTTTTCTTCAACTCACATGAAAGCATAAATGAAAATATTGTGCTACTTCCTTCCCTGCATAACTTTTGAGCCAGTGTCCCAAGTTTCCCTTCTATCTTGATTTAAATGCTATACATTTTTATGTCTACAATCTTGTTCAACTTATCACTGTTATCATTCAACCCCACACAATTTCCTTCCATCTCTGTGGACAACTTCAGTAGATTGTCACATATATATTTTCTAATCAACTTCAGCTGACCCCATTCTCATGATTTCCATATTAATGTTGGCTATCAATGTATAATAACTCTTCAAGTTCACATCATCTTACCCCCTCAATAACACTCAACCAAGTGATTTTCACTCTAGGTTGACCACCCAGTATTACAGCCCCACTCTGGACCTCATCACTACATCCACATTCAACAAGTCAAACTTTGTACTTGGCATGTATAATCAAAACTTCCTGTCTTGCTTTCTTTCCCATTTCCCCACACCCACTAAATCATTTCTTTCTTGACTGAGGATGCCAATTTCTCAGCTTCTCTCTTTCTTTAATTAACTCTCTCCTTTCTCAGCTATATTTGTGTTTGTGTGCAGCTTTGCTCAGGAAACTTTTTTCTTCTTCTTATGATCGTCCTAGATTTTCTGGTACCAATTTGATTAAAATAATCTAATTATTTCTGGTGGTTGGATTCACAGTAGTTCTTGTGGGCAAGCCATTTACAGTTCCCTTGTTGATCCCTGCCTTCTAAGCTTCCTTGTCCAGCCTTCCATTAGGTATTTATAACCCAAATACCTATTGGATAATTCTGCTCTTTGTTAAAGCTAGTTATACATTACAAAATTCTCTGAGTTACCACGAATGCAAATGATAAATCCCAAGGGCCCAATGCAAGTATCCTAGCTCACGCAGGTAGAGCACAGGCTATATCTGTACCAGTAAAGATGATAAGGCTTGGAAGCTCTCTAAACTAATCTCATTTATTTAGGCCAGTGGTTCAAAACACCTTAAAGAATCTGTGAGTAGAAAAATTGATTTTTGGGGGGACACAACTAAATGCAACGTTCGGTGAACAAATGCAACTTAAGAGTCCAGAATCTCTAGTTAATGATTAGTAATAACTCCGTTGGGATTTTTGTGTGCCTCCTTTTGGCCTTGACACCTTAGAACTAAGATGACAGGTTATCTTATATATTTATATATTTCTCCCATATACACCAATATACACACCAGTAGAACAGAAAAGACACATTCACATAAAAATTGTCCCATAAAAATTGTCCCAATGGAAAGGGAAGAATGTGAGTTAAAAAGTAGTCAATAGTGTATAGCTATTCTGAGATTACTGTGAATGCCTCTTGTGCAGCCTACCAGGAGATTCTTTAAAAAGGATGTAATTTTCCTGGGTGAGCTTTTTTGTTCATTTCCTTTATTTTCCATTACCCACTGTGAAAAAGGCTTTTCTTCTTAGCCTAGGTGGCTCAGTGGTTGAGCATCAACCTATGAACCAGGAGGTCATAGTTCAATTCTCAGTCAGGGCACATGCCCAGGTTGCAGGCTCCACCCCAATGAAGACTATGCAGGAGGCAGCAGATCAATTATTCTCTTTCTATCTCCTTCTCCCTTCTATATATATACTTCTTAAAAATGCAGATTCCCTTGTTCTGCTCAATTACAGTCTTAAGAAATGGGGTAGGAGGCAGGTTCTGGGAATATGCATTTTAATAAGCCTGTTAAATTATTTCAATTCTGCAAATTTGGGGAAAAACTGGATTACATTGAAGGTAATGATTTGTGGTGGGACTCTTTTGAGTTTTTCAGAGGTAAAAAAAGTAGAGGGCTGAGAGCCTGAACTAAATAAACTAGAAACAAATACAAATATAAATTTCAGAATTATTTTGGGGGTAGACTCCACAGAAACCAGAAGCATTGCAGGTAGGAGATGTCAAGAAAATAAAGGAATAGGATGAATTTCCTATTTTTTGCATAGGGTGGAGTACTAGTACACAGGAATGTTTCTCATTAAGTTCCATATAGAAAAGAGTTTCTCTTATAGATTTGGAGATACCTGTGAGTTGAGGGTCATCAAAATGAGAAGGTAAAATAAGTGAGTGGAGTTCTGTTCCAGTGTTGTTCATCTAAGGTTTGATTAGTGCACTACATTTTCCTCAGGCCCTTGCTAAACAGGGACCATAGTCTGTGCACTGGAAAGTTATTATAGATTTCCTCCCCCCACCCACCCACCCCCCAATAAGAAGTCCTTGAAAAGTTACATGATGTATTTACAAGAAAAAATACTTCTACTTAGCAAATTAACTTTTGAACCTTAATTTATCTATAATAATAAAAGTGTAATATGCTAATTAGACTGGACAGCTGAACGAACTTCCAGACAGCCTTCCTGATGAAGCCAGGGCTGCTAGAGCCAGGCAAGCGACCACAGCTGTGAGGGCCGTGCCCCTTGCACAAATTTCGTGCATCGGGCCTCTAGTTCAATTATATCCGAAGAACTAGAACCCAGATTTTATTGACAAAAGTATGTAGGATTCTGTCTCCTTCTACCTTGTCTGAAATTTTAATAGCATTACCTCTTTTCAGCAGTTAGTGTTAATACATATAAATTAAAACTAGGAACATGTTCAAGATAAATTTTCCCTTGCTTTAGAATTGATGTATGTCTCTCAAATCACCAGGTCTCTGGTTAGGCAAAAGGAGTGATAAAATGTGTGGCTTTACCAGAGGATGTATCTGCTACCAGTGCCTTTGCTCATTTTTTAATCAAGGATTTTTATTATACTTCTGATGATCTACTGGAAGTATAGATTCACTCTATTTTGCTCTGACTTGAGACTTTCACTAGGATTTTTCCATTCAGTAAAGAATAGGGGATTTAATAATGTGTTCATGCCATAGGAAGATAAACTAAAAGTGCCCCTGGAGGCTCTCTCAGAGAACTCTGACAATTACGGTGGGGTGCTCTGGGGACATATCAGCATATCAGTGTTGTCTCCTAGGAGCATTAGATCAGCTTATCTCTCCCAAGTGGGATCATTTTGCCCGGTCAGAGTTACCTGACCTTTTCACCACCCCACTGCTTGTCATCCTTTCTGCCACCACTCTACCTTTCCAGGCTGGGCCTTAAGGAAACCCCTAATTCTATAAGACACCTGCATTTCTGTCATTCTAGAAAAAAATGTTTAAAACTTAACAAAAATACCAATTTTTACTAATTTTTATTTGCTAAAAATGTATATATTTAGGTAATTTTTTAAAAAGTACTCTACCTTGTCTTCATATTTTTAAATGTTTATGTCCATTTCTTTTATACATTAGGCAATTATGAGCTTCTTATTTATTCTGTACAAAGATTTATATGTGTTAAATAAAAAGGAAAATATATTCATATTTTGTTCAATATAAATCACATTTATAGAGTTTTTTTCTTTGCATGAAGCAAGTATTATTTAGTCTTTTATGTTTTTTTTATGTTTGTATGACAGTAGAATGCAATCCTTTCACAAAGGAGAGGCAAGTGTTTATTTACTTTTTGAAATCTTATGTGTCCTTTATCTGAGAGGCCCTGTAACCTGATCTGGTAGTTGAGATTTGTGAGACCCCTCACTATTTCTGGCTCTGACATTCCCCACACGGAGGGAGGAAATAACCTGTTTTTTATAACACAGCAAGAGCAATAGCTTGAAGCTACATTGAATGATCTGTAATAAGAATACTGATGTGATTAAAATGATGTCCATGGAAAATTCTTGCAGAGGAATAATAGTATATCTTATTGGGAATGATTTTATATCAGATAATCTCCATTTACCAGTATTAGCGATACTTTCCTTGGATACAAGCCTCATTATCCTGGAAATAAAATGCTGCATTTTGAGCAAAACAAAGTATTATTTATTAGTGATATATATATGCCTTTTATATCTGAATAAAATACAAGACATTTTAAAACTATTTGGAACAATAGAGGTGTTTGGAAATATTTCATTAAACAAAGTAAAAGTGAAAATAATCAATAGAGACAAAGTTCACTAATGCAAAAGTTATAACCATTGTTAGGAAATTTCACAAATATTTCTTTGTTCTGCCTGGCAGATCCCAAATTTTCTATTTCAGCAATAATAATGATGATGATGATGATGATGATGATGATATACTATAGGGATAAATTAGTAATACTTATTGTTATTTTTTAAAAGAGAACACAGGTTGTTTAGGTAGTAATTTTAGGAGATAGTGTTGGATCATGTACCTTTTTTTTTTGTCATATTCTGCTACAACATGGTTCTATTTCCTAGAGACATTCTAAATAAGGAAACAAGAGGGTGCATTCCTGATAATATATGAACAAACTTAGCAGTCTGCATATTTTAGAAGAATTTAAAAAAATGCTTTGATCTCTTTATTTGATCATTTGAAATTATGAAAACTAATTTCTTTTATGAACCACAACTTATTCTTTTTTTTTGTCTTACAACCAGACATATAATTAACTTTATACAATTAGTATTTAACATTTGGCATTTAACTAAAACTTATATTAATATCACATGTATATGAATTTGAGTTTATAAGATATTTTTAAAGAGAAATAGATTCAAATAATTTCCATAAAAATAATTATTGTTTTTATCTTTCCATAAGGCTGAAATGCTAATTTAGGCATATACTTTTTGATGCTAATAATAATAAGCTGAGTGACAAGCAAGGTACTTTTAATATAACAGTAAAAAAATAAGCACTAACTGGTTTTCTCTGAGGATAGAGCCTTGGCCAGTGAACTGAAGGGTCCTGACAACTGTTTGGTGTAAGGTGTAAGAAAGTGATTCAATTTTTTAATGACTGGGTTGTCAGTATAGTATCTATGGCTGGTTATCAATCCAAATATAGAGATTATGCATTTTTTTCTTCCAAGAGCATCTCCTCCTGATGAAAAAGGCTTTCCCCTCCACCATTTAAGCAATCCTATCCTATATAATCTATCTAAACTACCAGAAGGGTACTATGCTAATTAGACTGGGTTGACCACCCATTTTCCGGACATCCAACTTTCTTCTGAACAAAGCCATGATGGTGGAGGCCCAGGTGGAGGTTGTTAGGGGTGATCAGGCCTGCAGGGGTGATCAGGCAGGCAGAGGCAGTTAGGGGTGATCAGGCAGGTGAGTAGTTAGGAGCCAGCAGTCCCAAATTGTGAGAAGGATGTCTGATTGGAGAGGGTGCAGGCAGGGCTGCAGGACCCCCCCCCCACCCCCCGCCTCCCTTGAATTTAATTTCGTGCACTTGACCACTAGTCTATAAATAATTTAACTGAATTTTATACTCAGCACTTGTTTTATGAGTTCTCAATAAGGGCAATAACATAGCACTGTTCCTCCTCAAACTTTAGAAATGTGTGGGTGGTTTTGGTTGTTAATATTTGAGGGGTACTTCTAGCATATATATTTTTTTCTTAAATATATTTTATTGATTTTTCAGAGAGGAAGGGAGAGGGATAGAGAGTTAGAAACATCGATGAGAGAGAATCATCGATCAGCTACCTCTTGCACACCCCCCACTGGGGATGTGCCCGCAACCAAGGTACATGCCCTTGACCGGAATCGAACCTGGGACCTTTCAGTCTACAGGCCGACGCTCTATCCACTGAGCCAAACCGGTTTCGGCCTTCTAGCATATATTGGGCAAGGGTCATGTGCAGTAAATATCCCACAATGCAGAGGAGACTTTCATATTACAAACGACAATAATCCTTTGGAATAACACTGATAGAAAAATTGGCACAAAAACCAAACAAATATTTGCATTGAGGCCATCTTCATTAAGATCTTAATCACTGGAAATTATTTCATGCTATTTTTTTAATTTTTGATAAATTCATTAGTGACTTATGAAATCACTGTAATGTTTGGTTACTAAGTATTTTTTAAAAATATAAACATTAGAGAACAAAAAATATCAGCTTGTACTGCATACTGTTAGGGTAACTATTATGTAAATTATTTGTTTCAGTTATATATTTATGTACAAATGTCTGTGTATACTGGATTACCATAAGCATTTCTTTCTTTCTGAGAGTTAGCATTAAGAAACAAAAACAAAAACTTTAGAACCACTTAACCTGCACAGTTTGCTTTTTAATTTCTTCACAATACAACCTCACTTGGGGACATTAGCCATTAAGTCTCTTGCAGCTCAGGTAAAGCAAGAAACAATTATCTATGCAAGAAATACATATAAGCCAAAACAACAACTTAATTTTAGTGAGGAGACAAGACTTCATTAAAAATCAAAGAACAATGAAAGAAAAATATATGTATGTTGATATATGTGCATACACTTAAACACAAATGACCTAAAAAGCTTGAAAACAGAAACATCAATATGGACTTGAATAGTCAGGATTTTGAGATAGATGTTAGACGATATATATTTTTTAAAAAGTGTGGAATTTTAATTGAGCAAAAAGAGTTAAGGTGAAGAAATTTCTCTATTGTTGAGGGATTAATTGGAAGAATATGAGTATAAACTTCACTTACTTTTGAAACTCTCTTCTCTTCCCTCCCTCTTTACTTCCTGCTTTCTTTACTCTTCCTCCCTCCCTCCCTCCATCGCTTCCTTCCTTCTTTCTTTCCTCCTTTCCTCCCTCCTTTCCTTCCTTCCTCCCTCCCTTTTTTCTACCTGAAAATTTAAGTAGCCTATCTTGTTTTTAAAAACCAGTTCCCTTTAAAATATTGAAACTTGAAAGTTCATAGACAAATATTTTTTTTTTAAAGTAGAAGCTAATATTCAGGTGACTTTCTCTTAATGACAATAGAATTTGAAACAGCAAGTGATACAAATTCCTAAAATAATGGAGCAAACAGAAGTGGCCTACTATGCCAAATATGGATTTTGTGTTTCTAACATCTTTTCAACACATGTTCAAGAGTTTTGCCATAGCATTAGCATAATATGTTGAGCTTAATATAGTGTCAGTAATATATTTATGGAATAAATACATGAGTGGATGAAATTTACTATAGAAATTAAATAGTTCTTCATTGAATTTTTAATATTCTTTATTAACACATAAACTCTTTAAAATTCTTTAAGTACAATAAACAATAGAAAGTAGATTACTATTTCTTCTTCCTCTTAAACTATATGTACTTTTTATTTGTCAGTCAGTGAACATTCCGTTTAAACAATTCCACGTTGTGTTTTCTGAAACAAGTTCATTATCACAAGTGAAGTAAAGCCATATGTATTGAACATGTATAAAACATGTGAAATATTTCGCAATGTTTTAGTATTAACCTTTGAGTATAACTATACTATTTCAATTTATATGCATTTTCTTTATGAAACAATATTTGGGAATGACATATATGTGCCAGCTGTCAGAATTCCTACACTATGATACAGTTAAAATTATCTCATAAGCTGTTCTCCCAAAATTGCTGCTTCCATAATTTATATGCAACACTTTAGAGCCAACAGCTGAATTGGATTCTAATTTTTGTGTTAAAAAACTATATAAAAAACAAATGTACCTAGTACTTAATTATAAGTCTGTGATTTATCTATAGAATTGAAGAAATGTATGTCTTTATATGTAGTGATTAATGAAAAGTTATCAAAATTAGTTGTTTCCGTATTTAATTTGTAGGCTTGGAAAATTACTTTAATAATTATAGGGTGTTCCCCCAAAATGTATACACACTTCGAATAATTATAAAGACACTTTTAATTAAAATATATTTCATTTTCAAAATTTATATATCAGTTGTTAAAGTGTATATAAATTTTGGGGGGATATGTTGTATTTGTAATGCACAGGCTTATACACAATTATAATTATTTTAGCTGGATTTATATTATAATATTTATCTTCCAAATAAAATATTTGATGTCAAAAAAATTATGACCCCCCCAAAAATAAATATACGTCTTAGAATCATATGACATTAATGTTATTTTGTTCAACCATTTTATATCACTTTTTAGATAAGCAAGAAACATTTACAGGATTTATGAATTTTAGATTGAATTTTCACCATTTTTTAAAAATTCAGAATATATTACAGATACTATTACTCTAGAATAGTATTTTAATTGGACACAAATTCCTCAAATTCCAGATTCACTTATAAAAGCCTAATATGTATGGTTATTCGTCTTCCAGAAATTGTTCAGTTGCTAGTGAACAAAGATTCCATGCCCATTGTAGGATATACATTTGTTCATGCCTACCCAGATCACCCTTTAGTAAAAGAGTGAGATTATGTCATTAGATTTCTACCACAAACACTCTTACCTGGCCCTCAGTTTGAAGCTGGACGCTCATCTAACTATAGGTGAAATGAATAATCTGTTTCTCTAAAGAGAATTTAAATAAACTGGTGGTGGAATATGAAATTGAGTGATCATGAACATTGTTAGCTTGGTGCTCCAGCAAAGGAAAATCAAGGGTAAGCTGAATTATGGGAATGAGAAGCTATGAATCAGAAGGAAAACTATATTGTTGATAATAGACTAGGAGCATCAGAAACAAACAAAAATCTGCCCAAAAGAGAGAAAGATGCTATTGTTTCTCATATTTTTTTGTAGAAGACATGGTTATATTTTCTGCAGTTTGACTTCAAGTTGATATAATTTAGTAATTTCTGTATGGATTTTAGTTGTTTATAAAAACAATGGAAAACTGTCTCACTACACAATCCTTTCCCTGCATGTAGTAAAGGACAAAAGATATATATGTATATTTCAGATAACGTACCCACTGGTTATAGCCTTTTGTGGTTATAGGGAAATAATACCATTGTAAAGATTTTTACAGGATGGCTTCATTCCTTTATTGTAATGGGATTTGATAACTTTCAATTAGCAAGAAATTATCTCCCAGTATTCATATATACAGGAGAAATGATCTGATATATAGATACCTTAGAAAAAAGCAGCCAGGAATAAAAGTACTTACTTAAACAATGCTATGATCTGAATGTGTGTTCCCTTTCCCTCCCCAGTTCACATGTTGAAAACCTAATGCCCAGGTAGATGTTATTAGGAGGTGGGGAATTTGGGAGGTGATTAGGTCACGTGGGCACAGTGTTCATGGATGGGGGGAAATTTCCCACTCACAGCAACATCGACTTAATCCTAGATGAAATGGGCCTGCTCTATAAATGTAAAACATAATTATTTTTGCCCATTCCTTAACCAACCTACTTGGGCTACAATTTATTTTGTTTCTCTCTTAAGAAGTCCCTCTTCTTCTTTCTATCCATCTCTTGGTGAAGGAACTTTATAAGATATTTCAAAAATTTTAGGACCGAAGAAACATTTTATCCTGACTTTATTTGATACAATAATTCTCCCTTTAGAAACAAATGATGAGGTTGCTAATTGCAGAATAATGTCACAGTTAGGAGTGGTGAGGATGACTAATTTAAGATATTTTTAGACAGAATGCATGTGTAATACTTATTTATACTTTATCCTACTGAGAATTATAAAAGTAGATGCCTATGTACTAGTTTATGGTACAAAATTTATTATAATAGGTGGTATTTTATGCCAATTTTACTACCAAGAAAACTATGAAATTGTGACTTAAAGAAATGAAGTAATATTTTGAAAATGTCATTTAATTAATATATGATAAAGCTTGATCTTGAACTCAAGACTTTTCATTCCAACAACAATGTCATCTTTTAAGAAAAATGCTTCCCAGCATGATACCACATACATTTTCAAAACTCCTATGCAGAATGACATTAAATTCTTGCTTATTTATCAATAAAAAAATACATAGAAGGAGCAAAATCAAATATATTTTATCTATATTTTTCTCACATCTACATCTCTTCTCATAATTTCTCTTGAGTTGGGGTCTTTTATTATGTTTAATTACAGTTACATGTTGTATATTTATGTACATGCATATTATATACTAAAAGTGAAGTTAAATAGCCTTTCAATTTATTTTTTCTTATAGTGAAAAGTTTTTTCCATCTTTTCAAATTTTGTACTTTGAAAATCTTCAAAATATTAAACATTTCTTTGTTAATAATAAAAAATTCTGAAGTTCTGAAATTTTACTCTCAGGTTAAAATAAGAAGAGAAAAAAAAAAGTTCTATGTAGTCCAAAATGTAGCCACTAAGTAGGTCCTTTTAAATGTAAAATAATTTAAATTATATAAGAATTCATTATCTTCACTCTCACTAGCCAAATCTCAAGTGCTCAATAGCCACTTGTGACTAGTGGCCACCATATTGAACAACTCAGATAAAGAACACTTTCTTTTAAGTGGAACGTTCTACTATAAAACACTGATATAATCTTAGCATTATAATGTAAAGTAAAGCCTGAGGACCTAATTGGCCCTCCACTTCTTTTTACAAATAAAGTTTTGTTAGAACATTGCCACATTCATTTGTTAACATGTTGTTTATGATTCTTTTCTCACTACGTGGCTCATAAGGCCTAAATATTGAGTATTTTTCTCTTTACAAAAAAAGATTTACCAAACTCTGAGCTAGATCCTCTTTTCTAAGCAATAATTGTCATGATTTTCTGGCTAAAATACCATTATTATTATTATTATTATTATTATTATTTTTTTTTTTTTTTTTTTTTTTTTTAATCCTCACTTGAGGATATTCTTCCATTGATCTTTTGGAGAGAGTGAAAGAGAAAGAGAAAGACAGAGAGAAACACTGATGTGAGAGAAACACATAGAATGGTTGCCTCTTGCATGTGCCCTGCGTAGGGCCCCAGCTGGGGAGTAGCCTGCAACCTAGGTACATGCCCCTGATCAGAATTGAACCTGGGGCCTTTTGGTCTACAGGCCAATGCTCTATCCACTGAGCCAAACCGTCTAGCGCAAATACCATTTTTACATAATATTTGTAATTGTTTGCCATCTTAGCTCTCCTTTTACTTCTCTGTCCTCTCTTTTCTCTTTTATATTACTTCAATCATGTATATTCCTTTACTTGGACTGCAAAACTTGAATAAAATTATCTTCAGGAATTTCTTAGTAACTTGACAAATAAAAGAATTACATGGACCTAGATCCCTGAATATTTTAGTGATGATGGCACTACAGTAAAATTATAGTAGTGTCTTTAATAAAAACCGCAGAGAATATCATTTATCCTGACATTTGGGTCTGGGATGTGGAAAGGAAGCAATCTCTCTGTTATATGAGCTTGAGTAAAGAGGAAAGTTGCCTGGAGATGGAGGAAACATCTTCTTTTGCTTGTTTCTTGCAAGAGAAAGTTCACATATCCAATATTGATGCACACTACTTTCGTTCATTTCAGATAGATTTATATCTTTAAAAACCTATAAAGACAGGATAAAAACATTGTGTACTTCTTATTTCACTCTTATCTAAAAACAGTCCAAGGCTCTCCCCACTTCTTTCATATAATAAAATGAGAATTTTCTTTGACTGATTTCATATAGGATAATAATATCCTCAAGAATATAATTTATTTTTAAAATATCCCCTGCTACTATTGAGTAATTACAGTTGAAATTCGAATTCACTTATAATCTTGATCTATGTATTAACTAAAAATGAAATTTTGCCTATTTTTATTAGCTGTAATATCAGCCTGATAAGAAAATCAATTACACTGTCTCTACAAGTAATTTCTTTGACCCTTGGTAGGTCAAACAATTTAGCAAATATTTGGTCTGAATACTTTACTGTGCTCTATTTATTCATTTTACCCAATGGTTAAAAAATAACTGAGACTGATAAAATGGGTTATTTTCCTCATCTAATGCTACAGATGATGATCACATACAGATGTGACATTACATAGCATTATACAGGGGAGAATGGGAATATATCCCATTTCTGCCTCTTGCTAGCTGTGTTATCACCCACAAGTTACTTAATCTGTGTTCCTCAGATTCCTCATCTATTATCCTATATAATAAAAGTGTAATATGCGAAGTGTCTGACCTATTGGTTGACTGTTTGGTCGACCACTCAACAAGTCGCTATCATGCACACTGACCACCAAGGAGCAGATGCTCAGACTTGTAGGTTAGCTTGCTACTGAGGTCCTTCGGACTGGGACTGGGCAGGAGCTCCAAGACACGCCTTGGAGCCCTCCAGAGATCCCTCCCTGGCTCCCCATCACCTGATTGCTGGCCAGGCCCAGGGTTCCCACCCATGCACAAATTTGTGCACTGGGCCTCTAGCACAGAGATAAAAGTGTACTTATCTCATGGGATTGTTAGATAATTAAATTAATTAATACCTGCAAAACCCTTAAACAGGGCTCTAACAAACTGTCATTAAATGTTAGAGGGCTCTGTGTTGTTACAAGTGGAAAGATATGTACCAGAACCAGTTGGGTTTGTCCCTAAATCCCCATTCTGCACCACTAGTCTTATAAAATTTCCTGAGTCTGAGTTTCTTTATAAAATGAATTTGGTTGAACCTAGTTTTAGTAACTATGGTATAGGTCAGAAACAAAAAATGTAGGATATTTGACATACTTAATAAGTGACAGTTTATACTAACATTATTGTGTAATAATTAGCTGACTCATTTAGCTAGCCAATAAATACACATTTATAGGCCCATTTCCTCAATCTCTGAAACCTGTCTTGTAAAATCTGTTGAATAAATGTCTAACTAGTGAACTTGGTACTTGCCTTTCAAGAAAAGCATACTCTTTTGTTTTTGCCACTGGAATGAAGCTGAGAATCATGATTTCATAGACCATGAGAACTGGAAGAGGCTAAAATGTATGAAAATTAATCTCTTCAATCACAGATGTGTTCAGTGGGGTCCAAAAAGGTAAAACTATCCTTCCAGAGTTGTACAAGTATTTGGACAAATTTATTCCAGGAAGCTGGACTGACCCCAGTCTATGTTGTTTCTTACATCATTTTTATTTTTTATTTGCTTCTATAAATTTAATTGCTTTTTAATTGTTTATATAACTTTACAGTTGTTCTCTAGCTGCTCACATGTACACATAATTTTAATTGTTTATATAACTTTGTTTATATAGGTTTACAGTTGTTCTCTAGCTGTTCACATGTACCCAGAATTTTTCTCTAAGTTCTAAGCTTCTTGAAGATAAGGACCTTTGAGTCTTCTTCTTTTAGTCCCTTCCAACAAACACATTAATATAAACAAATTTGATGAATGTTTAATCAGTGAAAGAATTGTGATAAGTTCCACAGCAGAGTTAAAATTCCAGCATGTAGGGTGTTTTAGTCTTCTCGGGATGCACCATAACAAAATGTCATAGACAGGGTGGCTGAAACAACAGAAGTTGATTTCTCAGAGTTCTGGAGGCTGAGAAGTCCAAGATCAAGGGCCAGCATGGTTGAGTCCTATGAGGGCTCTATTCTTGAAGATACAGACCTTTTTCTCTGTGGGCTCTGATGGTGGTGATAGCCAGTAAGCTCTCTGGTGTCTCTTCTTAAAAAAACACTAATCCCATCATAAGGGCCCAATCTTTAGGATCTCATATAAATCTAACTTTTATCCCAAAAGCTCCAAATCCCAATCCTACCACATTGGGAGTTAGGGCTCCAACATATGAATTTGGGGAGGACACAATTCAGCTAATAAGATAGAGGCAAGCTTCCCAATGTAATTTATATAAGCACTTCCATTCAAATTAATCTCCTTACATGTAGACATTTCAGACATTAACATACAGAACACATGGATACATGTACACAACATTCAGAGTTGGCTCCATTTCCATTGTTCATGTTGTTACTCTTTCTCAGAAAGCTTTAGTCACAGTGACTTGAATGGTGAAATCACTTTAAAAACAACACACCTACTACTCCTAAAATGCTGACATGCTCCAGAAGGTTTTATTGTCTCCCAATCTCCAATTACCACAATTATTAGCCAAGATATATGTTACCTTGCAAATCTGACATGACCATTTTCACTAAACGTTAAAAAAGGTATAAATTTGAGGCTTTTAAAATTACTAACTTATGTGTGAAATAGATTTTCTCAGTACTTTCCATACTCGTACACTCTCTCTGACCCTAGGAGTGATTGCCATTTCTTGGAATCACAAATATGTTAAGGCTCAGGTTTATGTGGGTTAGAAGCCAGAGAAAATGGGGAGAGAGAAGGGCAGAATTAAGGTCAAAGTAATGAAATGAACTGATTCCAGGATTGTCTGTTCATATGTGAATGGGTACTTTAATAAAAATCAATGATTTTATGTTGTAACAGATTCATATTAATCATACTAGAATAACTATAACAAAGAGACTGCAACAACAAAAATTCTTACTTTTAATCAGCAGTATTAATAAGAACAGTGAGGTTGCTCATTTGCATTGGGTTAGATAAAAGATTGGGAATACATCAGTCTATCCTCTCTTGGAGTTTGCTTCATGTATTCTCAATGACATGCATATAACATATATCTAAATGAAGGTTATATATTAAACATTCTTTTTATAATATATATTTTTATTGATTATAGAGAGAGAGGATGAGAGAAAGAAACATCGACCAGTTATCTCCCACATGCACCTCAACTGGGGATCCAACCTGAAACTTAGGCATGTACCCCGACAGGGAATCAAACTAGAAATCCTTCCACCTTCAATGTTTAACTTACTGAGCCACACCAGCCAGGGCTTACTATTTTCTTGGTACACAAATTTATATATTCAGAGAATAAAAATAAGAAAAAATTAAGGATTTTTTTCCTTCCCCAAACTAAATAACTTTTATTATCAGCAATTTCTTAAGGCATTATTATGAAAACAGGAGAGGCAGAAATATTGATTTGTTGTTCCACTGATTTATGCATTCATTGGTTGCTTCTTGTATGTGCCCTGGCTGGGCATTGAACCTACAACCTTGACAAATGACAAATCAGAATGGCACTCTAACCAACTGAGCTACCTGGCCAGGGCCTCAATGTCACTTCTTCTTTATATCCTTATTAGAGGCCTGGTGCATGAAATTTGTGCATGGATGGAGAGTTCCCTCAGACCAGCCTGCACCCTCTCCAATTGGGGACCCCTTGGGGGATGTCTGACTACTGGTTTAGGCCTAATCCCACAGGCAGTCAGATATCCCTCTCACAATCTGGAACTGCTGGCTCCTAACTGGTCACCTGCCTGACTGCCCGATCACCCCTAACTTCCCTCCCTTGCTGGCCCGGTTGTCCCCAACTATCCTCCCCTGCCTATCTGATCTCATCCCCAATGGCCCTCCCCTGCTGGCCTGATCTCACCCCCAACTGCCCTCCTCTACTGGCCAATTTTGTTCTGATTGGTCAGTTTCTATGCCAGTCAGCATCAAAAGCTCCATCTCTGAGGTAGCCATTGGCTCCCCACAGCACCCAGATTTGGTTCTGATTGGTTGGTGTCTATGCCAGTCAGCATCAGAAGCTCCACCTCCTAGGTAGTTATTGGTTCTTCATAGCACCCACATTTGGTTCTGATTGGTCGGTTTCTATGCCAGTCACTTCTCTGGGCCTATCCTGATCATAAAGGCAGGGCTGATCAGCAGCCCTGATAAAGGTCTGGAGAGAAATGAAAGTACCGCTGCTGGCCAGACTGGAAGAGGAAAAGAGAGGCAAGTGCTAATCAAAAGCTGCCTCAGAGGCAATGGATCAGTCCCTGCTTCTCTCTTCAGGCTTCTCTCTGGCCCTGATTCACAGCATTCTCAGCAGTTAGTTGCCAAAGCAGCCCAGTGCTTACTGCAGGTCTGAATTCTGGTTGGTCCAGCCTCTGTTGTTACAGGTCATTACAACCCAGGGTTTTTTATATATTAGGATTTGTAGAACTTCCTTTTTGCTATATTTCAGGCATTCTGAATGATGGTGTTTCTGTAGTTTAATTGTATTTTTTATGTGATTGTGGGAGGATAAGAGTACCCAAGAGTTATTAATTTCAATCAGTGAAATGACCTTTGATTAGCTTAACAAAAAAATTAATTTTTGAATGGTTCCTGGTACCCTCCAGAACTAGAAGGGAGGTTGCTGAACTGGGCTGAGAAAATAGCAGGATAAAAGGTAGATCACATAGCCAAGAACACAGCCACAAGCACATCATGCACTCAGCCTGGTTAGACAACTACCTCCAGTGCCAGGACCACGGGGCATGTCCTGCTGAATTGTTGGAATTCAGTGCAGCTGCCTTTGTGGTCATTGGACTCTGGCTATTTTTACTGCCACACCAGTGTCCCAGAGGATTTGTAAACTATCAGTTAGTGCAGAAGTGCCGTCTAGAGCAGGCAGATCTGACTGGCAGAGCAGAGATCCCATTCAGGCTGAGTCACATGCCTGTATCTGAGCTGCCAAGGGCTTATGAGAACAGGGATCTGGCCCTTTCAGTTTCAGAAGAAAGACTTCAGCAGATCTCACAAAACGACAGGCTGCCTAACCATAGGAAAAACATTTCATAGCTAATTCACCCAAAAGCAAGCAACCCGTGTCTCACTGTTTGTTGGTGATTTTATTCCTACCTCTATTGTGACTCTTATCTTTGGCCACTCAGAAGCTTTAATTACATTTTTCCCAAAGTAAATGATCAAACTTTTCTGAACTGTTTATAACTCAGCCTGAATTTAGCAGGCATTGTTGATGGTCTTTATTACCAATAATTTTGTTTTTCAAAATTATTCTTTCTAAACATTTCAAGGTTTCAAAACAGCATTTAATTCAGCTTTGGCTCATTATCAATAATAAAGAGTTGAATTGTACCAACATAGGATGTTCTTCATAGGATGATTTTAATGACATTGATTTAGTTAAAATTGTGGTAAACAACTAATCTAGTACCCAGTTATAGGCAGGCTCTCTATTATTAGGTATTACATATAGTATTTAGTTCTTATGAGTGACTAAGAATGTGTTATTGGTGCACAGACAGAAAAAAATGCCATTTGTTCTCAGACCTAATTTGTTCCTCTCTACAGTATTAATACTAGCATGTCAGCAAATGTTACACATAATTATGTTCCTTGATCAGTTTCCTAGATAACTGTCTCTAAGTGACTAAATGCATTTGTGCAGCTGTTAGTACAGGCATTCAAGATACACACACACACACACACACACACACACAGTTGCTAGTTCAACCGCACTATTCATCTGCTAGTTATAAGCAGAGATATGTGCAGGTAAACTATAGGCAGTAATAGACCTGAAATCACTATTTCACAAAAGACAAAGACACATTTTTATGGATATAAATTATGTCTCTGAATATTAACCCTTAAATAAATTTTCTATTCCTTCCATTAGGATAATATGCTGACATCCTGATGTAGGAGTTAAAAACATTGTGAATTACTGAGATAGAAGCTACTCAGAGGATGTGATTATTATCAAACACACCAACATAGTTTTAAATAAACAAATTCGGTTCTATTGTGCAACCTCAATAACAGAAGCTATCAATATTGAATCTGCACAAATAGTTTGATTTACTAATTTTTGTTGATCAAGCATGACTACTATTAGTAGAAAAGTAACCTATTGAATAACTAAGAAATATAGAATTTATGATAATTAGCAACTGTTAATCAAAGGAAAAAACTAAAATAAAACAAATATAAATGCAAGTAACAAATCTGTAAAGAAAGGAGGATAGGAGAATACAAATGTAACAAAGTGACTTTCAATTAATTGGAGAGTCTAATCAGATATGGGTTAAATTTAGTAAACTATGATATCATAATAAAACCTTGTCATTTAGAGCTATACAGTTTATCCCCATAATGGTAGAAAAGTTCAAATATTATTACCTCTTAAAGATGAATTTTGGGTTGGTGTTTTGAGAGAGAGAGAAAGAAGACAGAGATGGGCCGAAACCGGTTTGGCTCAATGTATATAGCGTCGGCTTGGGGACTGAAAGGTCCCAGGTTCGGTTCTGGTCAGGGGCATATGCCTTGGTTGTGGGCACATCCCCAGTGGGGGGTGTGCAAGAGGCAGCTGATCGATGACTCTCTCTCATCGATGTTTCTAACTCTCTATCTCTCTCCCTTCCTCTCTGTACAAAATCAGTGAAATATATTAAAAAAAAAAAAAAAAAAAAGACAGAGATGGGAATAACAACTTTATTTTATCAACTTAAGTTTGTATTGTTTTGTCTACATATTTACTAGTACATATTCACATAAAATGTAAATATATTTTAAAAATCCACAATACAAAAAAGGAAAACATTAACCAATTTGGGGAAAATCACTTTAATGAGCAAAGATATGCAAGGATATAAAAGTTTATCAAATTTCTTTATAATGCAATATAAGAAAAAAAGAAAACAGAATAAGCAGGGCACAATAAAAAGGGATTAGATAAGTAAATGATGATATAACTATATGGTGAATTCCTTTACCACCATTAAAATTGTTTTAAGTATGTTTTATAGACCACATATCAATTATGACTAAGTTTGGATCGCGAATGCAAAAATACTAAAACAATGATGTAACTATAAAAATTTAATTTTTCTCATGCTTAAAAGAAGTCTTGGCCAGACAGTCCAGTATTGACACTGTAGGACATGGCTGCCGGGCTCAGAACATGGCCACTGGTTCATCCTTTTAAGAATCTTTTTATAGAAAGCAGGCTTCAAAGACACAGGTATGTTTCCCTCTTAAGCAAACAGTGTACAGGCTTATACTGACTGTTATAAACATTTCTGGTTTTGTAAGTGCACGTGTTTTGTGGCCTGGCTCTCTTCTCATAGCCCTGATGAAGGGCTTGCAATTGGCTCTCAGAAAACTAGGAGAAGAAAATGCTGCTATTCTGACTATTGCTCTTATTGTGAGGAATTAAGTCCTTTATCTCTGATCCAGCAATCCCGTATCTTCTGCCCACTTTTAGAAGACAGTGATAAGCTACCTTGCTTGGTTGCAGGAAGTGTAAAATCTCAGAAACATTGAAGTTCTTTATAGTATCACACAGTGTTTCTGGTAATATCCCTTTGTCCAGAACATAGGCAAATAGCACAGCTAGCCCCAGACTAAGCCTAGGAAATGTTATCATTTAACTAAAATTAGTGTATTGCTGCCTCCAGGAGCAGGGAATAATAAGTTTCATGATAGGACACAAAAACTCCCTGTCATAGCCTAGCTGGCGTGGCTCAGTGGTTAAGTGTTGACCTATGAAGCAGGAGGTCACAGTTCGGTTCCTGGTCAGGGCACTTGCCTGGGTTTTGGGCTCAATCTCCCGAAGTAGGCATGCAGGAGGCAGCAGATCCATGATTCTCAACCATCATTGATTGTTCTATCTTTCTCTCTCCTTCTTCCGCTCTGCAATCAATAAAAATACACCAATAAAAACAAAAGAAAAACTCACTGCATAGCCTAAAAAATTGTTTACAATTTATCCTTATGTAAAAAAAATATAAAATATTAACAAACAAAAGAAAATAAGTCACATATTAAAGAATTCATAACAAATGTTTATAGAGATGATTGAGTAATGAAAGTGCTGTCGTAGCAAAGTACCACAACCCAGGTGACTTAACAGTAATTGTCTTAGTCTGAAGGCTAGAAGGCTGAGATGAAAAGTGTCCGTTAGGTTGGCTCCGTGTGGAGCTGCGAGGGAAGGAGAGGTTTCAGCCCTCTCTCCTAGGCCATCTCCTTCCTGTGCCTGTTGGCATGACGTTCTTTCTCCCTGTGTGCATAACTGTGTCCAAAACTCCTTTGTTATAAGGACACCGGTAATAATGGATGAGGACACTCTAATCTTACCTTACATAAATACATCTGCAGCAAAGCTATTTCCAAATAAGGTCACATTCTGATGGACTTCAACATATGAATTTGAGGAGGGCCCAACAGGAAGTCTGCATGTTTTTCTGCTTTATTTTACTTTTCAAGTATTATTATATTGATATTTTAATTTTTTTATAATTTAAAAAGATAAATTTTTAAAACAAAAGTTCAAAGTGCTTTGTATATTTATTATGTTTATATAATCTTGTTAATAATCTCAAACTGTGGTTTAATGTCACGCCACAATTTTTAATCTTCGGTGAACATTTTGCTTAGTAGCTGAATCGATAGATGACTGCCATCAGATTTGCCAATGCCCATTGCTACAACTCTCCTCCAGCATATTTTTATAATGTGTTTTGTTTTGCTTTGCCTATTTGTTGAAATAATGGGAGCTCCATATAGTCACAAAACCCTTGCAAAAACAAAGATTTAGTCCCTGTACTGTATCCTTCAATAGGCGTGGCTTCCAGTTTGGGACCTTTAAACCATGTACTATATTTCTGACTTCAGTGCTAAATTGGTGGGAAATCATATCAACTATGCTTCAGCCCCAGTGACACAGAGACACTGAGTGGGAGTTGTGAGTGATGACTCTTGGGGTAGATTGTGAAGGTAATTGTAACGGTTTGACATGCAAGAACAGAGTGAGTGCTTCAGGCATGAGGACACAGGGAACAAACCAAGATAAAAGGAAAACTGGGAAACAAAGACCACATTCTGAACCAGTTATTTTCAAGCACTTTAGTCTGGAAGAGAACTTGTTAATGAATAACCACCATTGAATAGCTGCCATGAAAGCAAACAGAGAGCTATTCTGCTATTAGCTACATTTTCCTGCAAAGGTTACTCACTTGTTCATAAAAACTCAAATATTCCTCCCATACCACCCAGAGGTATAGGGTGGAGAAGAATGATTATGTAACCAGCTTCGACCAAAAGAAGAAAGAAATAATGAAGAAAGAAAAGGTGACCACAAATGAAGGCGTCTAAAGCCAAGAAGAAGGAAAGAATGGAGGAGAGGCAAGCCCACATTTGATAGGGGAAAATGTGTGGTTCATTTTACTAAACCCAGAATAACACTTGAGAGCTAACATGTGAATCAAGGTAATGGAAACATGGGTCATTGTAGTCTTAGAAGTATTATTTCCATATAGCAATATTTGTTGGAATTTTAAATCCTTGTTACCATAAAAGAATAGAACTTTATATAAGTATTATTATTCTTTGACATCAACAATATTATGGGAATCTTAAACATCTAAGATTTTCAGTTTCATGTTTACAACATAGTACTGTATTTATTGGACTACAGTATTTCTGATAATTTAGAAAAAATGAATTCTTTCTTTTTCAGTAGAACATTTATCATAAGTCTGATTTATCTATAATTTCCTATTCTTCAATCTTGTGTGTGTGTGTGTGTGTGTGTGTGTGTGTGTTTATGCTTCCTACAATATCTTCTAACCACAACCACAGCACCCCCTCATGAGAGGTCACCCAGAAATAAATGACAGGATTCCGTAAGATATGTAATTTTATTTAATATTGTGCTTGATAAGTAAAATACAATTAACAGTGACATTCTTTAAAAGTTAATATTTCAAATCCTTTTTTATTAGGTTTTCCCACAGTGAATGAGTCAACCTCAGTTTTCTAATGGCTCTTTTCAAATTTCAAACGAAAGTCAAAAGTCCAATAGCCTCTTCAGCCTCAGAGGTTCTTGTATGGAATTATACAACACAACTGATCTATATTTAAACTATTGGGTACATTGGATGTTATCTATGCAAGGATTTACATTCTCTTGACTTCTAAAAGGCATAGCTCACATAGACTCTGAATGTGTCCTTTATGGTTCAGTCTAAGTGTCAATTTGAAGGCATGGTCAATGTTAATAACTCAGCCAGGAGGAATTTATCATTTTCTAGGTCTTGAAACAAGTGCATTTGAGAAATAAAATATTTTAATCAGGTCTCATGAATAATAATTTCAGTCTAAATAATGTGCTTTATTCTTAAAAAAAAAAAAGAGCAAAAAGTATCAACAATTTTTAAAAATACTACAGAAATGGAAATGTTCTTATGTAATAAATAAAAACTGTTGGGTAATATATCGTTTCTATATTTTTCACCCCAACTTCTCCCATTTTTATTTGAACAAAACATACCCTGCATATCTGATACCCACACTTCATTATCATCTATATTTCTATAACAAAAGTATAACTCAGTAATAATTTTGCAACAATCTGCACTAATAAAAAAGAAGCATGCAAATTACCAACATTCCACTATGCTACTAGCCAATCAGAGTGCAAATTAACCTGAAAACATGGCCCCATCCCCATCCCCCAATCCCCCACCTCCCACTGCTCCAGGTCTGTGGAGGTTGGGGAATTCAGGTGCCAGTGCCTGAGGCTGGCTGCAGCCAGGGAGACTAAGAAACTGCCTGCTTCCTGATCCCAGCTTCAGCCAGCAGCAGAAGCCTCACCTCTGCCTGCTCCAAGTCCTGGGGGAGACAGAGAAACCAAGCCCCAGTGCCTGAGGCTGATTGCAGCCTGGGAGACAAAGAAGGCACCTGCCCCTTGATCCCAGGCAGCAGACAGCATCAGAAGCCTCAAGTTTGCCTGCCCCATATCCTGGGGGAGATGAGAAACAAAGCCCCAGCGCCTAAGGCTGAGTGCAGCCCTGGAAATGAAGAAGCTGCCTGCCCTGTGATCCCAGGCCACAGTAGCCAGCCCACACTACATTCCAGGGAAGACAGAGAAGCCACCTGCCTATGGTCCAGGCGCCAGCACCTGCGGCTGGCTACAGCCTGGTAGATGGAGAAGCTGCCCACCCTGCAGTCCTGGGCACCAGTGCCTATGCCTGGCTGTGGCCCAGGAGACAGAGAAGCTGCCCACCCCACAGTCCTGGGCACCAGCACTTGCAGCTACAGCCCAGGTGAAGCCACTTGCCCACCATCCCCTGCAGCTGCAGCCATCCTGAACACCTATGGCTGACCAGAGGGAGAGAAGCCCGGATCCTGGGTGCCTGTGGTCAGCTGGAGGAGGGAATCCTAGGCCCCAGATGCGGGGCCAAGGCAGAGGTGGTTAGGGGCAATCAAGGCAGCAAGGGAGCAGTTAGGGACAATCAGGCTGGCAGGCAAAAGATAGGGGCAATCAGGCAGGCAGGCGAGCGGTTAGGAGCCAGCAGTTCTGGATTGTGAGAGGGATGTCCAATTGCTGGTTATCCCCTGAGGGGATCCCAGGTTGGAGAGAGTCGCAGGCCAGGCTGAGGGACACCCTTTCCCAACCACCCCTCATCCCTGTGCATGAATTTCCTGCACTGGGCCACTAGTCCTATATAACCCTATATAATAAAAGGCTAAGATACAAATCTACCCAACGGCATAATGATCAGTAACTATGACATGCACTGATCACCAGGGGGCAGATGCTCAACACAGGAGCCACCTCCTAGTGGTCAGTGCACTCCCACAGGGGGAGCAGCACTCAGTCAGAAGCAGGACTCACAGCAGCTGAGTGTAGTGGACATGAGGGAGCCTCTCCCACTTCTGCAGCAGTTGGACATCCCCTGAGGGCTCCCTGACTGTGAGAGGGCACAGCTGGGCTGAGGAACCCTGCCTCCTCCCCCCCCCCAACCCCCGAGTGCATGAATTTTGTGCACCAGGCCTCTAGTTGCTAATAATTATTATTGTAAGTCATTCTTTAATTTTAAATCAAACAATAAATTAAAGGAGAATAAATTTAAACTTAAAATATATTATTAAAATTCAATAAAATATATATTGTATCATTTAAAATACATACTTTAATGCCAGTCTCCAAACACATTACCCTTTTAATATTCACAATCTATTTTACTTTTAAAATATTAAGTATAAGTAAAAACTCTAAGTGGTCTCCTAGAATGGTAGAATTAAAGTTACTCAAGTTGTTTATTTTTACAGTCACTGTGCTCTCACCATTTATTTATAGAGTCTACTGTTTAAATATAAGTCTATGTAAAACTAGGGGGACAAAGGCAAGATCTATATCTATAACTTAAATGATTCTGAACCAATGGAAACAGTATAGGAACAAACACATGTCACTGAGTCAGGGTATATGTGTATTTGTTGAAGGATACAAATATATGAGGTAGTTTAAAAATACTTAGAAAGAATCTCGAAGTTACCTTTTCAATAAAAAGATTTGTATGCTCATGTGGTGTGAAACATTTATATTTAAGAGACCACTTGATTTGTTTTTTCAGATCTTTTCAATATTAAAAACACAGATATAAAACATTTTTTTCTCTTCAATCCTGAGAAAATGATATGCCAAATTTGTATTGGGTTAGTTGCAAAATTGGACTATAGGATGCT